>NC_031475.1:4511600-4811600 GCF_000006565.2 Toxoplasma gondii ME49 | reverse complement strand
AGTGAGCCGCCATCCGCCAGCATCGACGCGTTTCCGCCTTGCACGCAGCGAATGAGCGTTCGTGTATGAGTAGATGTTACGGAGTTCATGCCTGCACAAGGCGTTATGGATTGATGTGTTTTTTCCCCAGGCGCAACGAGCCTCATGCATTGTTTGGCAACACGCCTTTTGTCTGCGCCATGGTCGGCACGCAGGACGGCATGCAAGGGTAGTGAGCTGGCGCGACCTCCCCTTGAGTTCGGGTTTGTAGATAGATCCATCGCTAACACATTCGTATCGTCGTGCTCTATAAGCAAATCTTTGTATATTCATCAAGAACGACGCTCCGGTCCCCCACATCAGGTGTTGCCTTTCCAGCCAACCCGGTTCGAGGAAGTTACGTGTGCGACAGCCTCTCAGATAGCCCCTGTGGAGGGACGTTTAACAGCTCTACCACCCCACCGTCGCCAGATTGGCTACGACCCGGATGAATGATCGCTGAGAAACGAAATCTACTCAGAGAACACTGGGGAGTGTAGTAGCTACGTCCCTGCCTGTGGCGGTAGGGCTAGCGACAGGAGCGCGCGGCACGCCTGTACTGTTACGGGTCACCCATGCTCTAAAAAAATGCACACGTCCGCCTTCGCCTCCTCTCCTTAGTATGCAACGTTTCCTCAACACATCGTGGCTTCACAGCCCACTTGTGTAACTGTCTCTCAAAATGCGTGTGCCCGGCGCCCGCTCTCTCTGGCGCCAGTTCCTCCTGGCAGGCGGCTGCGTCGCCACCTGCATCGTACACGATGCCTCCGCGATCCATGAGAGAGGATTGCATTTTCTGGCTCAGTCTGGAAGTACTCATCAACTCACGGACAACACTGCTCCTCCTTCTCTCTTTGCTCTCTCCAACTACGCTCGAGGGCGCCAAATTGATGACGTGGGCCAAGCCGCTGGGGGGTCCGGTGTGACTGACGTGGACCCAGAGAGCTCGGCTAAACCACAACACGCTTATATCGGCGCAGGCAGTTGTGAATCGAATCCCTGCGGAGAAGACGCCGACTGCACAGAGAATTCCCTCGGGCATGCCTGCACGTGTCATTTGGGATTCTTTTGGGATGGGCAGCTCTGCATCTCAATCAGGGAGCACCACATGTGTGCACCTGGACAGCCGGTGGATCTAAACGTTCGGAACGAGTACGAATGTGAATGTATCCCTGGGTACGTTGTCGGGACAGGCACCGCGCCAAACGGAGCCGCCGTGGAAACATGCGTAGTAGAAACATGTCCCGACGGCTACTACCGCGACGGCGACTCTTGTAAGCTGCCAACGAACGACCTGTGCGAACCTGGTCGGCTCGGTCCCCAGACAAACCCAAACGAGTACACATGCAAGTGTCCAGCGACGCATTTCGTTGAGACCTTCGTCGGAGACGGAAATGTCAACCTTCAGCGGTGCACTCCTGATCCCTGTTACGGACAGTGTTCATCGGGAACATGTACTCGATCCACTTCTGAGGAGTCCGGGTTCACGTGCGAGTGCCCGGAACACTACAGTGTTGTGACGGTCGGCGACAAGCAGGTGTGCCAGGCGGGTCCGTGTGCAGAAAATCCTTGCGGCGATCCGGAGATCGGTCACACCTGCAGAGCCACATCAGACACAGAGTATACTTGCTCTTGTGCTCCGGGATACGTTTTCAACGGAGTAACATGCGCTGAGAGTTCGGCGAACCCATGCTATCCGGGAACAGTGGCGACTACAGACGGACTGGGTGGCTACACCTGTAACTGTACTGCGGGATACATGGCTGAAAATATCGAGGATTCCGGAGATGTGACACAGCAGCGATGCATCGAGGATGTGTGTTACAACAAGTGCGACAATGGTACCTGTTCACGAACTCCGAGACTAGGTTCAGACTCCGCATACAGATGTGAGTGTCACGAGGGCTACGATGTGAAGAGGAACGACCAGGGCGAGTACTGTGAAGCGATTGGGTGCTCCAGCAACCCGTGTGGCCCACCTGAGGAAGGCCACCAATGTTCGGTGTCTGGGGATAACGGGTATGCGTGCACGTGTGCATCGAAATACTTTTTCAACGGGACAGAGTGTGAAAAGGCGACAAATGCGCTCTGCTCTCCTGGCAGGCTAGGTACGCAGGCAAACACGAACGAGTACACATGCAAGTGTCCAGCGACGCATTTCGTTGAGACCTTCGTCGGAGACGGAAATGTCAACCTTCAGCGGTGCACTCCTGATCCCTGTTACGGACAGTGTTCATCGGGAACATGCACTCGATCCACTTCTGAGGAGTCCGGGTTCACGTGCGAGTGCCCGGAACACTACAGTGTTGCGACGGTCGGCGACAAGCAGGTGTGCCAGGCGGGTCCGTGTGCAGAAAATCCTTGCGGCGATCCGGAGATCGGTCACACCTGCAGAGCCACATCAGACACAGAGTATACTTGCTCTTGTGCTCCGGGATACGTTTTCAACGGAGTA
Source organism: Toxoplasma gondii ME49 (assembly GCF_000006565.2). Taxonomy (NCBI): domain Eukaryota; phylum Apicomplexa; class Conoidasida; order Eucoccidiorida; family Sarcocystidae; genus Toxoplasma; species Toxoplasma gondii. The sequence continues at coordinate 4,809,127 of NC_031475.1, read as the reverse complement.
ACATGCGCTGAGAGTTCGGCGAACCCATGCTATCCGGGAACAGTGGCGACTACAGACGGACTGGGTGGCTACACCTGTAACTGTACTGCGGGATACATGGCTGAAAATATCGAGGATTCCGGAGATGTGACACAGCAGCGATGCATCGAGGATGTGTGTTACAACAAGTGCGACAATGGTACCTGTTCACGAACTCCGAGACTAGGTTCAGACTCCGCATACAGATGTGAGTGTCACGAGGGCTACGATGTGAAGAGGAACGACCAGGGCGAGTACTGTGAAGCGATTGGGTGCTCCAGCAACCCGTGTGGCCCACCTGAGGAAGGCCACCAATGTTCGGTGTCTGGGGATAACGGGTATGCGTGCACGTGTGCATCGAAATACTTTTTCAACGGGACAGAGTGTGAAAAGGCGACAAATGCGCTCTGCTCTCCTGGCAGGCTAGGTACGCAGGCAAACACGAACGAGTACACATGCAAGTGTCCAGCGACGCATTTCGTTGAGACCTTCGTCGGAGACGGAAATGTCAACCTTCAGCGGTGCACTCCTGATCCCTGTTACGGACAGTGTTCATCGGGAACATGTACTCGATCCACTTCTGAGGAGTCCGGGTTCACGTGCGAGTGCCCGGAACACTACAGTGTTGTGACGGTCGGCGACAAGCAGGTGTGCAAGGCGGTGTCATGCGCACAGAATCCTTGCGGTAATCCGGAGATGCATACTTGCACGAGGTTCGGAGACACGGATTACATGTGTTTCTGTGCGGCGGGTTACTATTTTGACGGCTTCACGTGCAAGGTGCTCACGGGAGATCTGTGCTGGCCTGGAGAGTTGGGTACCCAAGAGACAAGGAATTCATACACGTGTTCGTGTCCCGATGGATACAATCGTGACAAGTACTTGTCGGATGGAGGCGTTACGTTGGAGAGGTGTTTGGAGGATGTCTGCTACAACAAATGCGATAATGGCAATTGCATTGAGGTGAATGGAGAAACTCGTACCTATCGTTGCCAGTGTAACGAGGGGTATTCTCCGGATCAGTCTGGGAAAAACTGTGTGAGAGATCAGTGCTCGACGTCTCCTTGCGGGCCTTCGTCTCTGGGCCACCAATGCACGAACGAGGAGGACGGGACCTATTCTTGCATCTGTGCGAATGGGTACTACTTGAATGGGAACACCTGCGAAATGGCGATTAACCTCCGGTGTTTCCCTGGGGTTCTGGGGACACAACTCCGCCCCAATGAGTACACATGCAACTGTACTCCTCCGTATATAGCGCAAGACTTCGAAGCGGCCGGAGGCGTGACTCTGCAGAAATGTGTCAGAGACCCTTGCAGCGGCCAGTGTGCGCACGGCACATGCACGCAAAGCTCAGAGACCAGCTGGGGGTACACGTGCAACTGTGACACGCACTATACCCTTGAGGAGACGGAGCACGGCCAGTACTGCAGAGGAGATCCTTGCGCATCATCTCCATGCGGAAATGAGGACGACGGGCATCAGTGCACGAGTCCAGACGAATCGACCTACTCCTGCCAGTGCAGTCAGGGATTCTACTTTGATGGGGGAAAGTGCCAGCGTGTATCTGAGGACCTCTGTGAACATGGTTCATTGGGGACGCTCACCGCGAATCAGTACACGTGCAACTGCGACGAAGGCTACGTGGCGCAAGATTTCGATGTGGCTGAGAATGTGACTCTCCAGCGATGCATCGCTGACGTCTGCTACAGGCAGTGCGATCACGGAGAGTGTCGTGTCGATGACTCACGAGACGGCGGTTATGCGTGCACGTGTTCCGAGGGCTATTCTGTTGCTTCTACACCGGAAGGGGAGTTCTGTCAAGAAGACCCGTGCTCGTTGAATCCCTGCGGGTGGCCCGATCGCGCGGATTCCTGCGAAAACACCGCAGAATCAAGCTACGCGTGCACGTGTGCAGCCTGGTACTATTACGACGGACAGACATGCCAAGAGGCAACAGACGATCTGTGCACTCCAGGATGGTTGGGTGAGCAAACCCATGTCAACGCGTACACGTGTACATGCCCGTCAGGCACGGTGGTGGAAGATTTCGAAGGTGCTGGCCAGGTGACGCTTCAGAAATGCGTGGAAGACACCTGTCTGCACGACCGCTGTTCGCCTGGGTCGTGCACCCAAAATCATTCGGCACCGTTTGGGTACGAGTGCACCTGCGGGCCGGGGCTCAGCCTCGAAATGACACAAGATGGACCGATGTGCGCCCACGATCCATGCTCGCTGTCTCCGTGTGGGTCACCCGAGGCCAACCACATATGCGTCAACCTGGTCGGTGAAGAGTACGCTTGCACGTGTGCAAGCGGCTACTATTTGAACGGGAACTCTTGCGCGCCGCTGTCCGACAGCTTATGTGCGCCAGGGAATGTACAGCAGGACGATGTGAACACGTACACATGTGTGTGTCCGGACTCGCATCAGCTGCAAGAGTTCACAGGTCCTGCGGGCCTTCCCGTTCAACGCTGTGTCGCAGACATTTGCGGTGACCAGTGCGACCCAGGTTCCTGTTCCCACGATAAAACGAAAAATGGCTGGTACACATGCACCTGTCCGCCGGGGTTCCTTTCGCAGCCCGGCGCTCCTGTCACTGGTGGCGAAAAGTGTGTACCCGACGAATGCCCTCTCGAGGACTGCGGTCTTGAGAATATCAAGTATTGTCTCAGGGTTAACGGAGCTCCCCAGTGTTTCTGCAACGACGGATATTACTACAACAAATTCACCGCGCAATGCACTCTCGAAAACCCGTGCGACTACGATGTGTGTGGCGCGTCGGAGGCTGTGGAAAATTGCAACTTCCTTGGCGGTGGAAAGTGGACTTGCGAATGTCGGCCAGGGTTCCGCGTCGAAACCTCCGCCAGAGACGAGCAGTCCTGCGTCCGTGCGAGCTTCTGTGACGGAGATCCGTGCGGTCCCCCGGATGTGAACAGGTGTGTCTCGACTCTAAAGGGATACTCCTGTCGCTGCGGGGCAGGCTACACGCTTGTACGCAAGCCGCAAATGACATGTGAGCCTGTCAGCTGATCGCTTCTCTCTGAAAGTAACACGGGTAGCGGGGGGTACTCTGGCGGCCGTGCGCTGTAATTTGCCTGAATGTCATGGTGAATGCATGAACGATTTAGAGTTCGTCAAGCCGTTTGCGGCGAACGGTGGCGCGTCGCCAGCTAGCCGGGACCCCCGGAATGGCATTATTCGATGTGATCTCTGTGTCTGTGCATATGGATGTCTGTTGTTCTCCGGGACACCAACTTCCCGGCAATGCAGTCCACGTGACGGTGGTACACTCTCCGCCTCATGTCCGGAGAGCGATCAGCGCCACCTCCGTATCTTGCATGTGTGTACTATCTGTCCAAGCTACAAACGCGATGATTCTCTTCATTGTGTATTATGTGTCAAGTGGCTGCTTGCCGCCACACCGGATTGCTAGTGTTTTCCCTAAGTGAAACTCGCGAGGAAAAAAGTGCGACTTCTGTGTCGCTGCGATAGGCTCTTTGGCTCTCAGCCACGTTACACTCGAAACGCACACCTGCCAGACCAGAGTGGACCGTCCGGGCGGCGAACGCCGTCGCATTCCTTTCCTCGGCTTCCAGAAAGACAGGAAAAAAAGACACCGCAGTGAACTAACTCTCGATCGCAAGACCCTTGCACAGGCTTCGCGTTGAGCCATCCGTTTGGCGAAACTGCCGCTCAAACGGAGGCGCGTTGGCTGCCTACAACACTCCAACCTACGGTGACTTTTCATTCTCACAACAGAGCGCTCTAGAGCGTGCCTGGTCGTCGTCCACAAGGACAACCGAACAGGCGGGGAACCGCTTCAACAGTTGGCGAAACTGCTCTGCCCCACCTCGAACGTGTACAGACATACGGCGGGCGGCTCTGTGGTGGCTCTGGTTCACCGCAGAACCTTTCAGTTTCGCGTTGTCTGTCTGCGACGAAGAACTGGCGAGAGTATGTGTGTTTCCCTCGTGCCCAGTCGATGAGTCTGGGTCCGCTGTATCGCATGTGGCCTCCTTTTCCGATGCGGACGCCATGCAACGCACGCAGACAAAAAACAGAGAACCGCATGATGTTTCTCGAGGTAGCTACATCCGAGAACGCATCCTGTGAAACTCGATAGCGACCAATGACTGGGAGAGAATTTCTCGACACGCAAATCAAGTCTCACGCCTTTCGAAACGCAGTCATGGTTTGCAAGGCCACAAGCGCCTTTTTTTCTACCACATTCTCTTTACGCTGTTCCGCCACTGACATCGCTAACAAGAAAGACCCGCGTTTTTCTGAGTCGTTCCTCGATGCAGAGGTGGGACGGAAACTCACACGTAGTTTTCTGTGTCTCCTCCGTCTCGCAGTTCACCTGGCCTACCTGACAGTGCTGAGTGATGAAGGAAAAAACACCTTGCGCGTGTTCCGCGGGGAACTCCACCTTGGCCAACCGAACGCGCTTAGCTCGGCGTGTTTGTGCAATGCTATCTTGGAGCAACTAAAGGAAAACAGAGATGTGCGACGCAGAAGCAATCAGGCACCCACAGAAGCTACACTCCCGCTCCGCCCCCCACTGAGTACCTTTCGGGTCACGAAGTGTTGAACAGACATTCGGACATCCAGAGCTGGAACGTCTCAGGAATCAACATTGATAAAAAACTAAGCGATGACACACATCGTCGCCACCCACCTAGCACTTCTGAGCCTCCTTTGCTGCCCCCAGTTCGGTTTTAGTGCTGTCCTAGGAGAAGCCGCAAGACAGAGACCCGAGAGACCACCTCGACTTCCCTTGATCACTTCAACATTGAAAAATTGGCAGTGTCCACACTAGACAAGAGACGAAAACTTTCGCCGACCGAAGGCGGGAGAAGAAAGGGCTAGTGACACGCACATGCACTGTGCTAGTCGTTCGAAAAGCAGCCGTTGGTTTTACAGCGAGACCCGTTCTAAACGTTTTTTCTGTTTCTTCCGGCAAGTAACGCCTTTCTCGTGCCTTTTCCTCAAGCCTACAGACCCCCTTTTCTTCCCATCCGGCGCTTTTGCTCAATGTGTTGAGTCTGGGTGTGCAAGAAACTCTTGATTTCCCTTTCTTTTGAAAAATGCAGTCACACACTGCTAAAGTGTTAGAATCAACGGCTAACGCGATAGAGGCCTTCCGCATCGGCGCCTTCCACGCCTGTAGCACACCAAGACTACGGACGGAATTGTGCGGCTTCTGCTGGGTAGACGTGCCTTCCACCTTTCTGCGGCGTCGCACTCGAAAGTCGAAGGCCGCCGAGGGACCTCGAGCCTAACTGTGTTTTTCGATGTAAAACGCGGGAAGTTCTGCATTTCTAAAGTAGACACTACGGATAGGGGTCCACGCGAGAAGTGGCGTCCGTGACGGCTTGCGTGGTTTCAGAACAGCCTACTTGCGTCAAGAGATCGAGTCCTGTGCCGTCTTCTGCGCTGACGAGGACAGCATTGAGAGGGGCGAGTCGCGCAATGGCGGCCATGCGCCTGTCGCTTTCCACCAGGTCGACTTTGTTCCAGACTTCTATGATACGAGTGTTCCCCATCACTCTTTCCACGAGCTTCGTTTCTTCGAATGCCTGCTCTGCGTCGACCGCGTGGAGCAGACTCAGGCTCTTCGGTCTCTCGCCCTCTCGACCCTCCTCGTTTTCGCCCCCCTCCAGAAAGCAGCGCGAAAATGCAGGCAACGGCGCCTGCAGCTGTTGTCGCAGAAGCTCGCGGCTCTGGATCTGTTCTTCTCCCGACTTTCTCCTCGTCGCCACCGTCTTGGCATTTTGGTAGAGCGCCTGCAGCACCACTCGCCGCTGGTGCTGCCACATGGGATGGCTCACGTCCACTACATGCAAAAGAATGTCGGCGTGGAGCAGCTCGTCCAGCGTCGCCTGAAACGCTCCACAGAGGGAGAGGGGAAGGCCCTGAAAAACGCGAAAGCAGTCAGACATCGCAGTGTGCATGCAAACTGTATATACATCCTGGTTTTCCAAATCGACGCTCGATACCACATCGGATGAAGAAATAGGGAGCTCCAGCGCTGTGACGTCTCTATCATTCGCTCTTTGGGTTACACCAGCGTGAACATTTAGGATCACAGAATGTAACTCCATGCTCCCGAATGTAACGGTACAAACTGTGAAGAAAGGTCTCGGCCTTTGTGCAGACTGTGGCAGGCGAACTAGCCACACGACGACACGACGCAAATTTCAAAACGCCAGAGGCGAGACTTCGCGGCGTCCAAAAACGGAGAGAAGTCAGGTATGTCTGTTGAGGGATGCAGTTTAGGCTGTACCTTCAGGGCAGGTACTCAAAGTTAGGAGAGCGACTGTGCAGCGAACAGGGAGCGTTCCACTAGGAGAAAGAGAGCGAGTGCCAGAGGTTTTGCGGTGTCACCTTCTTCCCCTCGTCCGTTTGTGATTTTGGTGTCTTTGCAAGATTTCTCTTGTCTCCGTGGTTTCCATCGCGGAGGGCATCCACGCGGCAAAGTGACACAACCCGGGCATGAGTTCGCCATTTGTGAACATCCTGCTCTCTCTTACATCCTCTGTTTGCGCTGTCTTCCCATCACATCCAGATGACTATATAAAGACACTAGGTGACCCTCAAGTACACGTAGAAACAAAGGAGGCCCTTCAGGAGATACGGACAAGGGAGATCTTCGCAAATGATTCTTTTTTCCTTCGTCTCCATACCTGAATGAAACCTATGGAGTCCATGAGGACGCACTTGGACCCGTTCGGCAGTCGCAGGTGCTTCATCTTTGTGTCCAACGTGCAGAAAAGGCGATCTTCACTTCGCAGTTGTCCATTCTTCGTCAGTGCATTTATCAACCTCGATTTCCCTGCGTTCGTGTACCCCACAAGTGCCAGACAAGGCAGTCCCGATCGACCCCGGCGCTGGTGTTCCACAGTTGCCGCTTCCTGAAGGGACAAACAAAGAGATTGAAGAAAGGTGGAAGTGAGCACGCTTTTCTCTGTTGGTTCTGAGGGAGATTTCTTTCCCAAACTTCACCGGACACTCAAGTTCACAGCTCGCCATCTCCGACATATGCGGTGATCGCTCTGACTCCCCTAGTCTCCCTTCCTCCCTCTGTTCTCTTGTTGGTTTCACAGGCATCGCTTCACATCTTCTTCTCTGGGTTTCTCTTCGCCTGCTGTTTTGAACTCACGCGCCCCGCGCGTTCCTCCTCTAGCGTCTCTTGGACTTCTTGTTTCAGATTTCCTCTCCAGAGCAGCTCCTCACCTGGGCAACTTGTGCCCGCAGGCGCTTCATGAGAGAATCGACATACTGCCTCTCAAAATCTTCCTTTGGGCCTCGCGGGGAAGGAATGTATTGTTCCGTGACTTCGCCGAGCCACTGTGTGACCTAAACAGAGAGCGCGCCCATCATCACTAGAAAAGAATCCGTATGTAACTTGCTAAGCTCGCCGTCGCAGCGAGGAGAAGTCCCCGTGACACATTACACAACAGGATTTCTACGTTTATGCAAACTACCTTCTTCGACGGAGAAAAACAGAGGTGGAGGTGCATGAAGACTCCAGAGCCGAAGAAAACGAAAACCAGGTCTCGGACGGAAGCTCGAAGAAAAACAAGGGACATAAGCAGTGCCCCATATCATGCAGGTGGTTGTCGCACGAAGACGCTCTTAGGCTCGGCCTCGCCTCTGATTTGTTATCAAAAGGCAAGAACCGGAAGGCAAAGGAGAGGGTGAATATATTCTTGCCGTGTTTCTTCTAAACCCACTGAAAAGGATCGCAAGGCTCAACAAATTCTCCTCTCTCAAACCCTATCTCTCTTCCTGCAGGTGTGTCTTTAAATATATACACGCATAGACAAATATGTAATACATATCTGTATACGCGTAGACGTTTCTGCATAATCCACTATGAGGCGGGGAAGCGAGCCTTGCTTCCTCTCATGCTCGTTAGAATTTAAAGCATATCAAGGCACAATGCGATTCATAGATCTTTGTGTCTCCGCAAATCTCCGCGTTTACACACTTCAACATACATAGATGCACCCCAGTCCGAATCAAGAGAAGAAAACGATCCGGCTTAACAACGAGGGATTTTCATGTTTTCTCTTTCCCAGAAAGATCGCTGACTCTTTCTTTCCTGAGTTGAATTCCTTTGTTCGCACTTTCCTTTTGAAAAACGGACCTGTGTTCCAGGGGCACAGCCCCGAATTTTGGAGGCGCCATAGATCAACTCGAAGAGCTGTCGGCGGCGAACCTCAGAGCCGGACAGGAGGCGCGAACGGAGGTAGGCGACTCGGGCCAGAGCGACCTATTGAAGACAGTAATTTTTCGAGGGAGATGAATCTAAAACCTTCGTCGGATTGAGAAGCGATGTGAATTCAGACTCGGACTTACTCTCTGGAAGATTGTCCTTTAAAGTTCGTTGAAACAGAGCTTCTGCAAAGACTGATGCCTCCACCGTGCACCTGTCTTGGTTCGGTTCAGCATGGAATCCCATCCGGGAGTCAAGTGTAAGACAGTGACTGACCAATCATTCAAGGTAGTGGTGAAATAGCTCTGCCCATCGGTCACGAATAAAGACGCTGTCTCTTTCATTCCCCCCGAACGAAACTGTAAACTCTAAACCCTCGAGAGCAGGCCGAGACACGACGCAGTGGTGACTTTGCGTCATGAAGAAAGCCTTGGCGTAGAACGCGGAGAGAGTTGAAAGGAACCGAGTTCGGAGGCCCAAGTCTGAAATCTTCTTGGCAGCCACGGGAGACTGTTCAGTGAAGCAGCAGAACACTGGGGTGGAAGCGACGGAGATGGACAAGTTGTCACGACTGTCGCGAAATGCTTCGAAAAGAAAACAGGGAGTCGGAACAGGATTCACGATTCTTACTTGAAGCATGGCTTTTTTATTCCGTGCCTGTGAGGTAAAGATCTCCAGAATCACGCGTTGTCGATCCACAACTTGCACCTTTTCCCGCCGTCTGAGCCACAAGGCAACCCGGTCCTTCTCTTCTGCGACGTCCTCTGAGTCGCCTTCCACCTCCTCTTCCAATCCCCTTTCTCCTCCACACTCCTCTTCTCCATCTTCATATTCTTCATCTTCATATTCTTCATCTTCATATTCTTCATCTCCATCATTTTGATCGTCTCCTTCTTCGTCTTCACCTTCGCTCTCTGCATCGCGAGCTGACCAGGAGATACCAACGCGTCGGGATGTCGCTGGGTCTTCTGCTCGCTCTCTTCTTCTTCGCTCTTCGAATTCAGCTGCTGCACCCGCGAGCGAAGCTTCGAACGCCTGCTGCAAATACTCGAGTTGAACGGGGCGCAGACCCGCACTGGTCTTGTCGTTGCTCGAGCTCATCATCAGTCTCCCCGCAATCGACCTGTTTTTGCTGTAGTACCCATACTGACCGAACAGCGGCGAAGATCCACAAGACGAAGAGGAAGAAGACGAAGAAGACGAAGAAGACGAAGAGGAAGAAGACGAAGAAGACGAAGAAGACGAAGAAGACGAAGAGGAAGAACGGGTGTCACGTCCGGGTGGAGAAGCACTTGGCCGAGAAGATTCCTGAACAGAAAGAGAGAATTGAAGAGAGAGAAGCGCGACGCGTGCTCTTGGGACCTGAAGGGGGAACACTTGGATCCCGCGTTCTTGAGCAAGGATCCGTTCTGTCTCTTCTCGAGGTGCCTGGAAGCTCCGAGACGCGAGGTGAGCTGCGCATGCAAAGCGAGGACGGCGTACCCAAGCGCAGTCAGAAGAACTCGAAGCAGCAGAGACATCCACACCCTGAGAGTGAACCTCTGCCAAACTCTCTGGAAGAGGAATGGACGTGAAGGCGTTGCTGCAGTTTATGAAGACGAAGGGCGTCGGTCGCTTGCTGAAAAAGGAAACGATTTCCTGCAGCTGGCGAGAGTCGGGGAAAAAGCCACAGCACAGACACAGATAATGAGGGGACCGAGTCTCGACGAAAAAAAAAACAAGCGTGGACGAAACGCACAAGCAGACACTTTAACTCTCAACATCGGGGCCGCCACCAGCCTCCACGGACTCCCTCCAAAAGAGAAATCAATCCATAGTCCTTGCAAGACTGTCGGCCAAGACGCGTGAACGGCTTCCAGCAGACTGCCTCCAACTGCGACTTTATTCATGCATAAACATAATGTATCATATGTGTGTGCGTACTGCTCGAAACATGTCGCGCTTGTCAGAGACAGACTGGAGACAGACGCGGCCGTTGTTGACGCAAGGAACCGGAGACCACATTCGAAAAATGGACGAAGAAGAATGGACGCAGGCACTTGAACTGGCCAGAAGAATAAGCAGATGATGGCGAGTGAAACCTAGACGATGTGACAAAGATAAAACAGCCACAGCGACGAGGACCGCACATGTGAACGAGACATATTTCCAGGTCACGGACGGGAGATACACATGAATACATTTGCGCAGACAAAAGTCTCCACATCTCTGTGTCTGTGTATGAAAAACCGAGTATCTTCAACTGTGGATGCTATGATATGTCCTCACCTTTCCTTTCCCGAAAAGGAACTGTGGGTTTTCTTGCCGAACAACAACTACGCAGCTCTCTGCGAGTGCGAGCTCTTGTTCTTCTGCTGCATTTCTTCTCTTCTGTGGCTTCTCCTTCCTCCTTCTCGTCTCAGCTGGAACCTGCGCAAAACAAGCCTTCTCTGCTTGCGCCGCGGTGCCATCGACACCCCCCGAAGGCCCCGCGTACTCCTGCAGGCTCTCAGCATCTGTGTTTCCTCCCGTCTGCGGCTCTTCTTCCTGTTCGCGAATTCGTTCTTGCTCAGTTTCGATCCGTTTCACCTCGTTTCCCCCAGCCTCGTGCTCAAGCGCTATCGACACTGCACGCGCTTCTTCTTTCACGTCACCGTTTTCTTCGCGATTCCCTCGCGAGTCCTTGGTTGGGCGCCTCGCCCCGGCAGGTCCTTCAGTCTCAGCAAGAAAGGCGCTCGATCCCTCTGAGGCGCATGCACTTTCTTCTTCCTTGTCCTCCCACAGAGATCGCTGCCAGCTCCGGCCCTCGCTGTCTGCGGAGGAAAAAAAGAGAGGAAGACATGCAAACACAAGACATGGGAACAAGGAAAAAGTGAAAAGGTTGGCCTCCTAGTTTCCTGTGTCGACATCCAGGACCGTCAGCAGAAAAACAGGACGATTCTTTGCGACGTCACGCGACTGTTCATGTCACAGCAATGTTCCTCCGATTCAGAAAGAACCGGCTTGAAAAATATCTCCATGAAGCTATATGGAAAATATGTACAACATTCTACATCACATATGACCTAAACAACTATATGCAGATATGTATGTAGATATGTATGTAGATATGTATAGCCAAGGTGGCACCTTCATCTCCGCATGTCTCGATTTTTGGGTATAAATACAAACATGTAACGATATATGTGGACGCGCATGTACCGATTTCTACATATGCGACGGTGTATGGATTTCTGTGTAAAGAGTTTCGTGGCGTTGTCTGCAGCGAGATGTACACGTTAACACCGTCTTCCTCGAGGAAACTGCTTCTCATCCACGGTGAGAGAATCACGAAAAAGGCACTTTGGACTCGCTCCACCAGCTCCGGAGAAGGCAGAGCCTACACACAGAGGTACCATCTTCTCCTCATATAAGTCGAACCTAGAGGAAACTGTTACCTTCCGTGGCGCCCGGGCCTCGAACGACTCGCCAGTTGGCGGCTCGAGCCAAGCCGATCGCCTCTCGCACTTCCCAGAGAATCTCCTAGCGAAGGCAATGAAAAAGAACAGCGCGAGACGGAGAAACGGCTAAGCGAGAGATTCAGGAAGAGACTTGAGTTGCAAGCGACCTGGACAGTCGAGAAAATGCTGCCAGCAAGCTGAGGCGAAGAAGCAGGCAGACGCCGGCCACAGACAGGGCAGGGCAGACCTAGAATCCTCGCCAGCAGCAAAGCGGAAGTTGACGAGGATGGCGGAGAGAGAACAAGAAACGAGAAAGAAGCCCAGGGCACCCAGACAGACGAAGAAGAAAAGAGAGACAGGATTAATGTAGGTTTCATTGCGTGTAGAGGGGTGGGCGTGGAGAGACGCAGAACATCGTCGAAAGAAAGCAAGCAAACACTCCGACAGAAGAGACTGTGGCGGAAACCGGAGGCAGCAGCAATGGAAACTAAAAGGGTGACAACTGACGAAGAGACAGAAGCGAAGGAAAGAAACGCCGAGCAAGGAGGTGTGTCGAAGTCGGGGACTTGTGCAGCTTCCTCTCCTCTTGTCTGCGGTGTTCCCTCACCAGAGGAGCCACAGCGCTGCTGTCTCGTCTCTTTCTACTAAACCCAAAGTGGAAGAGACACACACCGAGGAGAGGAAGAGACATGCGAACAGATGCTGCAACATGCAGAGGAAGTATGAGACTTCTGTGGCTCTACAGCATATCCTGTCTTCTCCTGCTGTGTCTGGTTCCTGCAGTCCATTCTGCATCCTGCTTGAAGCTTTGTCTCTCTCTCTGTGTGCGTCCTTCTCTTCTCTGTCTCTCTCTCTGTGTGCGTCCTTCTCTTCTCTGTCTCTCTCTGTGTGTGCGTCCTTCTCTTCTCTGTCTCTGTCTCTTGCCATGGCCTCTCACCTCCTTGGTCTTCCTTCGCATTCCTTTCACGTGACCGCGTGGTCCTCCTTTGAACAGAACGTGGAGCAGAAGGACTTCTCGCTTCTTCTCGCGTCGCGGTTCTTCGCAGTATTTTTCGGAGACCGGCGCTCTGGACGTCGGCGGCTTGTCTGCGGCTCCTGTCTCCCTTCCCGCAGCTGTGCCAAGAAAACGCATGCAGCCGCGCAGGTCGCCCGCCACGCTCTGAGTGGGTGGTTCTGTGGCGCAGTTCCGAGGGCGCGAAGAGAGCAGCTCCGACGCACGAGCTGAGGAAAGACTCGACAGGGTCGGCGAGCGACGCAGAGAGGAAGAAACCGAGGAGAGCGAAGAACGAGAATGAGAGAAAAGGGAGGAAGAGAACGACGGGGAAAAAGGAGAGGTTGGACAGACGACTGACGGAGAAGACCATGTGTAGAGGGAAAAAGACATGCCCGATGAGGGTAAAGAAGCAGGGGAAGGTGGAGGCAAGACAGAGAAAGGGGGCGAGGGACAGACCGGCGAAGAAGCGAGATGAACAGATCGCCGGGACAAGAGGCGCCTTCTGGCGCGAGGAAACAGAAAGATCTGCAAAGCCATTTCAAGGCACCTCAGTAACGCAGGTGAATATCAAACTCGACACGAATTAACTGAGTTAGATATTAAAAAAAGCAGGGTGGGACTGCGAAAAGAGCGCTGTGCTGTGGTTATGTCGCAGACAAGGCAAGACGAACCGCGAACGCGGAACAGAGAAACTGGCGGGAAATCTCCAAAAGGGAAGGCTGGGAAGAGAGAAAGGGGTAGGGAGTCGGGGGAAAGACCTGAAATTCGGGAGTATCGAGACGGGCCCTACGGCTGAAAATCAGTTGCCGGCAACTGCTCGAAGGCAGGAGGCAAAATCAAAGAAGGTTGACGAAAGAAAAAAAAAACTTGAAAAGGGACATCTTTTAGTCAACTGTGGTGACAGACCGAAGGATCTGAAGAGGGGGTCACCTGAATGCCGAAATCGACGACGGCGGCGAAACGCTGAGCGGGGCAGACGGAGTCTGTGCATCTGTTTGAGTCTACGGAAAGCACTCCGGTACGAAAAGGCGGGAAATGAGAAGAGGAAACTGCCAAAAGCATGCAGTCCTGGAAACCTAAGAGGGAAGAAACATTCCAAAAAGAATATGTCGGAAGCGCCCGCCAAAGTCAGCGTCGCCGCGAAGACTCAGAGCCGCAGAAACGAAAAAGAAATAGAGACTTTCTCCGTACCTGGACAGCCAGACCAAAATGGAGCTTGTAGAAGCGGACGCGAAAAACACGATTTAAAAAGATGGGTGGACGGACGGCTCACGGAAGATGCAAGAGTTACAGGGGTCTTTTTCAGTGTGATCCTGCACACCGCATCTTTGCGGACTCCTCCGGTTTTTAAGTGAGAGAAGCAGCATCAAGTCAACGAGAAAGACCAGAGCAAGCTCGAAAAAACGACAAAACAGCGAACGCATGCGTATGTGAGTCCGCTGGGTCGGACCGCAGTTGTTTTTGCCCGGCAGAAAACTGTGGATTTTCACCGGATTAATAAAGAAAGTGCATGTATTTTGCGAGCCGAAAAGCGTCTTGAGGAGACGCTTTGCGCTGACCTGAATGCGGCGCCGCGACAAGACAGTGCGAAGACAAAAGCGAGAGGATCGACTGTCTTCTCGCTATGCGGGTGACAAGGCAATTTCATTTGCTCGGCGTAGTCCGGAAATGTATGATTGTGTCCCTTCTTCGAAAGTGCGGAAAATCGTCTGGCACTCTACCTCTCGATGGAGTCCTGAAGTGGAAGCTTCTTCGGTGCCTGACCGAGTATCCATCATCCACGCGAAGCGACAGTTCTCCCGTTCACACAGGCCTTTAGACTAAGTCAGTAGGCGAGCTGTCTTAGTCACCTGAAAATTGCAGAGGGATTCGACTTCGTTTGTCAACGTAGCTGGATACTTGTGAGAAAAGGTTTCCCAGCTCCCCTCGAGCCAGCAAATCGCGTACATCTGTTCTGTTTCTGGCATGGAGAAACAGGCCCTTCTAGAAAGGCTGTGGCGACCAGGTTCCCGCTTCCTCAACGACCACGTCCCTTGAGATGCACATTTAGATCTTCGTCGATTACGCTCCAAGATCCAGAGAGGTCCTGTCTCTGTACGCGTTTACGCAACTCCCTCTGGGCTGATAAAGTTCTCCCTTCGAGAGCCCCTGCGTTCGTTCCTACCTAAAGGATGTATGGAGCTTCGTGGTATTTGCGGCCCGCGAGATGGACCAAGGATGGAAATAGAAGCACACTTTCTGTTGAAACTCTCGGAATGCCTTACATTTCCCTCTCAAACTGGCTCGACGGCCGTAGCTGTTGCAGAAAGCAGGGAAATTCGTAAACTCAGTTCAAACTAGACACTATGTTACCCTCGAGCCGACAGTGCGTGGACACCTGAATGTGTGTGGACCTCTCAGCAAGGTCCCGCTGGCACCCAGGATCCTGAATGAAGGCGTTGAGCTAGTTGTCTGTGTCGAGTGTCACGTTTGTTAGATCCACCCCAAAAGCATATGTCACAGTACACCAAGATGGCGCCTTGCTCACGCCCATGATCCACGTGTTCGACATGAAGTACAAGTGCAGCTTTCCTTGCTCCTGGTTTCACCCGAGAAAGGTGGTACAGCCTGTCAACGAAAATACACCGCCTCACTGACTAAAAAAAAGCTTGCTCGGTCACCCCGTCAGCGCAGCTAGGCTGTCTCTGAACTCCGTAAGTCCATTGATATTATCGACTTTCACGAGCATCTCAACGTTGTAACGTTTTCATCAGGACACACGTCGCGAACGTCTCAGCGAAACCCAAAAACAAACGACGTGGCACATACCGACCAGAGCGTGGCCCCGTTGGTACACTACAAAACACTACCTTTCACCAAAAAGGATTTTCACTGGGAAGTAGAAGCTGCGAGATGCCGGCTCAAAATTCATGACCAGGTGTGTCTCCAAAATCGCAATCAATTTCCGCCACGAGGTCAATTTGTTTGCACGTCGCGTGGCTCAGAAGAAATTCTTTGCCGTACTCGACAACGTCGTCGACGGAATGGTCAAATTTGATGGGAATTTCCAGTTTTTTTTCGCGGAGGTACAGAACAACGTGCGGCACGCGTTCGACACGTGTGTGAGGATGATCGATGTCTGTAAGGAAACAAAGAAGAAAAAAGAGCTGCTGATCGCTGATAGACCAGCGACACAGCATAAGGGTAGTGTCATTCCTTGGTGACAGACAAGATCATTTGTATTCCGCGAAGCGCGAACTTTCAACCAACGTATTTATGGGTACAATGAAGACAGTGGGATTCCTTAGTAAGCGCGTATACACCGCCTAGGAGACCGCAAAGGGCCTCTGTTGGTGCTGCTCGAATCGGTGGACGACCGTGTCCAGTGCGCTAGAATATAAGACATTCTGCGAAAAAGGGACATCTGATCGGTGCCGTGTCTCTAAGCGAGATTACCATTTTTCGTGACATCCATCTTGTAGAAGCGGATAGACCTGATTTTTGCAAATTCAGCTGCAAGGCGGCGTAGTCGAGGCTCAAATCTTTTGCAGAAGCCGCACCTACGAGATCAACAAAATGACAGCATATAGGCATTCCTGGTCATCTCATAAATGCAGTCTTTCACCCTTGCATTCGGTTGTAGCTATAAAACTGCATTTCGTCTCATTTGACTCCGGGCATACAGGATCGTAGAGGCGTAAGATCGAGACGTCGACTGATGCCACGCAACTCTTCTCCGAGAGTGTTTTAGTCGGCAGTCTGTCACCATGTGAAGGTTTCTACTTACCACGGTGCATAAAAGAGGACGAGGGCATCGTGTTTGCTCTCTACGACGTTTTTTCTGAACGTGTCTCCGACAAGAGGAACGACAACATGTTGTTCAGGCGAGTCCACAGTGCTTGCCGGCTCAGATCTCAGATATGGTGACAACTTCCCTGCAGAACAAAAAGCCGAAGCGAATAAATCGCCGGAGGCAAGAGGGTGGGGCAGAAAATAAAGGGAAGGAGTAAGTAGGTTCAAACCTTCAACCCTCTTCCTTCTTGGAGAAGGATGAGGTCATTTGCCGGTCACGCGCAGTAAACAAAACGGGCAAATGAAGTCACTCACAGCGTTTTTCGCATTGTAGATCTTCATTCACTTCGCGACAGTGATGGCACTCGTCCACTCTCAAAAACGCTATCGGGGAGGCTGTCTGTAAGCTCACCCATGAAATATTGTTCCTCGAAGTTTCTCATTTTTTCGTAGTTGAGGTGTCTGTCGTTCAAGATGAACTTCTTCCAGCCTTTGTTCATTTCCACGATAAGCGCGAGAGGCAGACGCTCCTCGCTGCCTTCGGGCAGAACGTAACCCCAGTGGTGCATAAGAGACTTTGCAACGGTCACGTGGAAAATGGGTTGACTGCTGAAGTCAACAGCGAGGTCCTGGAAGTCCGAGAGAACCTGTTCGACGGAGTTCCCCAATGCTCCACTCCCATGTTTGCTGTCCTCTTCTTGCTTTTGTTCCGCTGTTTGGCCACCATCTGCGGGTTGTTTCTCGTCGTAGAATAGGAAGAAGATGATTCCAGGCTGCTGGCGCTGCAACTGAGATGACACTTTGTGAGACCAATGGTAGTATTTGATTCCTCTCCTCATTGCCGGTCTGCGTGGTTCAGGGCGCGGGGTGCCTTCCGGTGCTTCTTGTTGAGATTTGTGAAAGGCATCACCAACGAGAGACGAGTGACTCTCCAAAACAGAAGCATTTCCGGCATCGCGTGTTCTGAGCACTCGACTGACGCCCGGAAACAGAACGGAAGAAACATATGGATTGAAGACGATGAATACGCAGAAAGTGCAAAAAAGGAGGATCCACCACACGACGCGAAGAGAATGTCTTCTGCCTCGGCGCGCGCCGCCCTTTCCCGTCTCCTCGTTACGCGCATGGTCCATTTCTGCCACGTTGCAGTCTGACCTGGAGCGCATTTGGACTTTTGCTTTCTGTTCGGAGACATGAATCACCCCATTCGTGTTGGGTGCGTACCAGCTAACTCCCATCTCAGAATGGGGCAAACCGCCCGGATCTTCCATGGTGTGTAACGGCCAGTTTCGACTCAAGATCCTTGCATGAAATAAGGCACTTGGGAAACCCAAACTTTTTCTGGGGCAAAGATGCTCTTGGCGAGTCTCCAGCGTCACTTCTTCGGGAGTTTAGAAAGGAACGGAATTCGAATTTTGTATGCATCCAGACAAAAATTGCTCTTTGGCATACCTGATTTTAAAACTCAGCTCTAGAAACGCAAATCTCTTGACTCATCCCAAAACTGCACAGGAGGGAACTAGTGAACTCTTCTCTCGGGTGCGCGGCAGATCAACCAAAAAGGGCGAAGGGGCACGGATGCGAATTGTTCTGTCATCCGGGAAGTGTCCTCGAATCGAAAAGGCTGCTGTGAGTTGTAGAAAACCAAGGGGATGGTAGGTCTCCAGGAGATAACGAACGACAGTTCAATGGTAAGACTTCCTGAAGGATTTCTGTGCTGTTCAGTTGCAAGGTAGGAGATAGATCGGACGAGCTGCCAAAAACTCTGCTGCCCCTGCAGCGTGCCAACAGAGACCTTGAGACATCCGGTCTGTATCTGGGCCGAATCTTTGCTACCCAGTGGAAGGCATGCGGCCAAAACAGCAATCGGTTCTGCAGTTAAAAGAGTCCTCCACAGCGTGGACGCCACCGCAACTCGTTGTCTTTGCCAACGGTGAGTCCATCAGGGAAGTGACCACTGCCAGAACAGTGTCGGTCTCAAAAACAACGCGGCCGTCTAGGGCTCCGGCGTGCGAGGCCGGACAAGAATCTGGAAGAGTCTAACCACTGTGTCATCGACGAAGTAGGAGACCAAACAGCTTCTCTTTTATATTATTTTCCCTCGTCAGGTGAGTCTCCTATGTTGCAGCTGTGCTGTCACTCTGCCACAAAGTGTAGCACGGATGCGCTGACTATGTAAGCTACGCACGGCAAGAGCGGCCTGTCTCTCCCCCATTTGAAGCCCCAGTAGACCCATTACCGCGCATGCAATCCGCAAGCTGCAAGTGGTGTTGGCAACTTTCACACAAATTCGATTTCAGTTCCGTACATTCAAGATGCTTGTTCCGCAAACAGTGGATCTTCTCAATCCTGCTGCCCAAACGGGATGATCTTCGGGTCAGGGTACGTTAGCAACACAGGCACGCGCGAGATCAACTCGATAAACAGTGTCGCGCCTTTGAATTATCGCAGACATGGGACGATTTGTGCCGGCGACCGACATTCCGTTTTTGGGTGTCTTTAATGAGAACTCAAGGTGCGCTGTCTGTGAGTTCCCTCTCTTCTTTTATGTCGGATTCCCTGCAAGAAGGTCAGACAAAAAACGTGTGCCTTTCTCACGCGCACAAGTGAACCTGCAGTGTAGCGATAAAGAAGCTCTCCTTGGTATTCATTCAAGAAAAGAAACGCCATTTCCTTGCCACCACACCCTTTTGTACTACAGATGAACTGTGTAATGCACCAAGTGGTGCTACTGCACTGTGAACAAGTGCGAACAGTAGACTCTTTTCACCTGGCACAACAGTGTAGTTTCTCATCATCTGTATGGCACACCAAAGTCGGCCCTACTTTAGTGTTTGGAGACGAATGAAACCTAGTCTGCTTCGCGCGCAGATCTTGTGTGTCCTCCACAGCAGGACCTCAGATTCGAATATTGACCCATTCATGATGTAATCCGCAAGCACACAGAGATTAACATGCTGGCAATATGCGTGCGCATGAATGTTCACCGCGGTGCTTCAAACCCTTTCCCCTGATCCATTGAAATAAGGTGTCTAAATTCGGTGCACGAAAGGGTCCTAAGAGTGCCAATGAGCTTCCGAGGTACGCGATTATCGACTGCTGCTGAGAAGCCCGTATCACATCAGACGTCACGTGCGTTAGCGGACACCAGCAAGCCAGACAGCAGCCGAGGCACAGTTTCTCGAAAATGGGGAAACCTGGAGCCACAGCCACTTCCTCTGGAGAGGGATCGGTCGAACTCACGGGAGTAATGAGCAAACGTGGCTTCGACGGGGCCACCGTCGATCGTGGCGGTTCTATCGGTACGGGAGGAGGTTTTGAAGAGGCACCAGGGGGTGGGGAAAAGCTGGCACTGCCTGTCGTAAGAGGTCTGCCACTTCTCCTGCTTCCACACCACGTTGAAATCATATGGCAAGCACACGACATTGAGACAGCGACGGCAAGAGCAGCCACTGGAGCGCATCTGCGAGAGGGCAGTCAGAAAACTGGCGCATCCGTGGCTACCGCGGCAACATTGGCGGACCGGGAAGCCTCTTATTCAGGAGTTGCTGCCTCTGCAGACGCCAAAACTGGACAGAATCCGACGGATTCAGCTCCTGGTCAAAAGCACACTATTGGCTTGCACGGAGCAACCGGTCAGGTTCAGCGTAGCACTGCCGGAGGCTCGACTTCCGGGAAAAAGTCTTCAGTTAATTCGTCTCATACGCGGGACAGTGTGGCCAAGGGAGGGAAGGACGGATGTTCAGCCTCTGGAGGTTCGAAGTTACAAGGTTCTACACCTGCAGGAGGGGTGGCGGGGCCTGCTGGAGTCTGTCGAAATGGCAAGCTGCGACCAGGATCCTTAGTGACCACTCAGAACTCAGAAGCAGACCGCGCTATGGTGCGTGACGCAGGGATACGTAGTTGCGTTGAAGAGACCTGTCGAATCTTACGCTTGGGACCCGAAGGACGGCGGAAACAAGCTGTCGTGGACTTTCACCTCTTCAGCCTCTTGTTTGCCAGAGAAGCACGGCTTTGTTCGGCGAAAGCTGCCATATTCGTATCCATTATGGGAGTCACTCTTTCACAAATTGAAACAGTTGCAAAGGCGGTAAGTTTTCAAGCAGTGTCGAACAGCCGTCGAACCACAAATGAAGCCTTCGCGAAGGTTCATGGACGCAGACTTTAGTTTTTCCGGATAAAGGACAACATCGCGACTACGTGGGCGACCAATGCGTAGGTGATATGTTGAACATGGGCCGCATTTCCACTAGCATGTCATTTCTACTCACTGCCACAGACTATCCGTTCAGATCACGACCACTTGGTCCCTGAGGTCAACAATATCAGCAGTTCGTTAGTCAACAGCTGTGCGAATGTACTTTGCGTTGGTTTCTGGCGGCCACCCGAAGTTTCAGATGAACAGCGAGGCTCAAGGAGTATTTATGAGCGGCATTTTTGATGGGCAATTTCCCTTCACATTCTGAAACCACAACCTGTTCAATCATTTCATGAGTTACGTCAGTTTCGGGCGCCGTGAGAATATACTGCCTTCCCATGTAAATTCAGATAGCCTGAAAAGTCCTCGTGGGCCTCATCATGTGCTGAGCTTCCGCGTGCCCGCAGAAGAATAACTCGATACGTCCATCGGAAGTGTTTAAGTCGGTCCAGGAGCTCTTCAAGACACACACGTTTGCTCCTCTCGTTGCGGCTCGTCAGTCATCCGCCTTGTACGGAGCGGCGCCTTCGGCCGATCAGGGTAGTTTTCCTTTTTTCTGTCAACAGGAGGCGAAAACGCTAATGAAGTTCGCCGTTCAAACTGTGGTGGCGCATTGTCGCTTATATCTGTACTGTCTGAAATACGAGCAGAGCGAAATATCACACGTGCATAAGCTCTACACGTTTCTGCCTATCTGGCCTCCCAAATGTCCGGTTCCTCTACCGCAACCTTCTCCTGCATCTGTGGAGGCAATAGATTCCTCTGCTGAGGGTACGGGGGCCGTCAGTGAGGTGGCCGGAGCTCACCCTACCGATAGGAAAGACAGCAAGTCAAAGCACTGGATGCTCGCGGCTGCAAAGAATTAGTGTCGTTTTGAAACTGCGTGGCACACCACAACTTGCAGAGAGGGTGAATAGGGTCCGATTTCCACATTCGCTGTGGAGCTCAAGGATTTTCTCGAGCGTGTAACAAGAACCCCCGGGCCGTTCCCGGGAACTCGGATAACAAAGGATTTCGTGATCCACAGGACACTATTGTCTTGGAATTATGAGGCACAGATTTTCGTGACACATGCACAGTTTGTTTATGGGGCTCCAAACGCAACTGCCACGCAGATTCGCTGAGAGATGCTCCAGAAAGTGCTCGGCATGAAACGAAATGATTCACGGAAGGGGATCGGAACCTTTGAACCCCGCTACAGCTCTCCGTCGGCTCCTGCCAAATCGAGAGTTCGTTTCAAACGCAGTGCACGGAGTACGAGAATCAGAAAAGCGAACACGTTTTTCTCCATAAGCAATTCATTATACTTGATATATCCTCCACTTTTCCCCATGACAGGGAAGCACACAAAAGAGGCAGAACACAGCAACGCCAACAGACGCCCTACTCCCCCAGTATGGCCACCCTTAGAAAAGCCTCCTGGATCTCTGCAGTCAACGCGAAGTTTCCAAACTCAAGAGACATCGAAGAGGTGTATGTTGACCCTACAACCGGTGTCTCTCGCAACAGCCGACTACGTTATAAACTTCGTTAGTCAAGGATTATCCCGTTGTTGCGACCGAGTTTTCTTAGCGCGACGACGATCTTCGCCACTTTTGGAGCAGAGCATTCCTGTACCAAGGAAACAACTTCCTTCAGTCTTGTGATATCCTCGTCACCGGCGCTGAGCCTCACCAGAAACCCTGCAGCTGAACCTCTGAGAGCAGGCCAGAGTAGAGGGTTTCCTTCAGCTTTATCCAGCAGGAAGAAAGCCTGAGAAGGAAACTCACGCATCTCATGAAAAGAAGAGACGTGGAAAAGTCTGGTTGAAAAGAGCGAGCTCAGTGTTGCTGACAGTCACACGCGTGTCCCGGACTTTAGTGCCCCAGTGGGACGCAAATGACATTGGCATGAATAATCAGGCGTAGATCCAAGAAAGGACAGAAGCAAGAGACACATCGATTGGACCTAAGGAGGGTTGTCAAAAGGTGCGGGTTACTGTTAAGGGACTCACGTTTAGGGGCGCTTAACTCATAGCAGTCTCATCTGGTTGACGGCAAAACGCTGCGTGAGAAAATTTGGTGATACTGTTAGAGACTCGCTGTACCTTGAGGGCAAAGTAGAAGTCACCAATTGCATAGCAGTCATCGGCGACTTCTTTGAGAAGGGCATGGCAATGAGAACTGTCGCTCTGCTGAAGACAGAGGTGCAGGGCATGTTCGCAATCTCCGGTCGCAACGTAAACTCGGCATAACCATCGCAGAAAAAGAAGATCTTTGATATACCTGAACGGAGACAGGAAACAATCAATACACGACGTTGCTATGAACTGCACTTTCCGGCTAAGAGCTCGATAAAAGGGAAAGAGAAACGGAAAGCGGTGTCGTTTCCGTTTCTGAAGTCTCAAGCTGCAGTTGCCGCACGTACTCTTCGTCGTCAATCCTCAGAAGCATATCTTTCGCTTCTTCATAGCGTCCTTCTTGTCCCAAGGCAAGAGCTTTGTTCCACTGAAACGAGGGCTCACTACTGAAGTACGGCTCCAGTCTGCCGGCGTAATCAAGTGCTGCATCGTAGTCTCTCCGGAGAAAGTAGTAGTAGAACATGCTCTGCATACCTCAGGGAAACCACCGGAAGTAGCAACCGACAAGCAAGTAGCCTCATACAAACCTGAAACAAAATATCGAGACGTTGGTCCGGAAGATGCAGAGCGTTAGTATCGGGCTCTGAACAACTTCGCCACACGTTTTCCCGCATGCAGCTTGACAAAAAGCCGTCATTAAGATTTTTGTGAACAATGCACTAGAACATCCGGAGGCTTACACCTCTTCATCTGGAGGCTACGACCATTTATTTTTGGTACATCGGTTAAAAAGGTCGACAAGCATCTTACCAGGAAGCGAGTCAACCCCTAAATCAGCATTGCCGACGGTCCGGAACATTTGTTCCGCTTCACTGAGGTGCTTTTCCGAATCGTGAGCTTGCCCAAAGAGCATGAAGGCAAGAGCTCGAATGGTGGAGTCACTGTTAGAGAAAAAGCAGCAGTCAGCACGTTATGAGAAGCAGCAACTGCTATTACGGCAGACACAGCCATTATTAAAACATCCAGAGCCACGTTGGGCGATTTAGACCATAGGACGAATGAGCAGTTTCTTTTCAGACCGGCGGAGTTGCCGTGATTGGTGGAAAATTGGTGATGACGAGCAACTGCCCCTTCCACGCTGACGGTTTCCGAATTTCTGTTGTTGTTGGGCGCAAACGTTCGATGTTGCCAGAACAGCTCGCGTCAAAACGTAGCTACATGGATATAAAACACACATATAAGGCAACAGACAGAAGAGGCACATATAAACCCCGCCATGTCCTTTTGCAAGGCAAGGGGTGATGGATGCCTAGTACAAGAGTTACCCTAGCTGCCAAAACCTCTCTCAATGGCTAAGGCTGCATCGTTTGACGTCAAGCAGAGTTACGGGAGGACCTACGTTGTAGTCGTTGGCTCGTAGTCCCGCATGAGTTCGAAAGCAGAAGAGTAGTCACCGTTGCTAATGTGAAGAAGAGTGAGATTCAGC
Organism: Toxoplasma gondii ME49; assembly: GCF_000006565.2. Taxonomy (NCBI): domain Eukaryota; phylum Apicomplexa; class Conoidasida; order Eucoccidiorida; family Sarcocystidae; genus Toxoplasma; species Toxoplasma gondii. The sequence continues at coordinate 4,784,958 of NC_031475.1, read as the reverse complement.
CTTGCTTCGGGAAGAATCTTGACAAGAGGGCCCCAGACTTGGAGACCCCTTCTACCGTTTTCGAACACGCATGCGTTGTGTCGAAGGATATCGTTGTGCTGGATGAAAAAGGTCTCTTCTCTGCCGGCTTCTTCTCCTAGCAAGTGATATATCTTCAGTGCGCTTGCGTCCGCATCTTCCTCGTAGAGGCAGCAAGCCATGACGTTAGAGGCGACGACGGAAGTGGTACGGCATGCTTGATAGTCCTATAAGTCAGTCAGCACAGAGTGATGCTCGCATGGCCAACACCACCGCATATTGTTCACCGTCTGGAGATCAGCGAAGACACGAGATATGCTGGGGGTTAGCTTTCTTTACTTGGGGGGTGCTATCACTCAGCTCCCATAGTTCAAAGGCACAAACTAAGAAGTTTGTTCAAAATCTGTCTGAAACGCGTCCATCCTCATGTTAGAGGTTACAGGCGCTACTTCAAGGGTGTAGAATGAAGACTTGTTCCTGTCGCAGGTAATGAAATCCACTATCCAGGCTGGAAAGGCTTCCGTGGTCCTACCTTTACGAGGCCGCGGGCTATTTCGAACATTTCTCCTTTGAACGCAGCCATAGCGTAGTAAATTTTCAGAGCGTGACATTCGCAGTGGTGCGAAAGCAATCGCCGATAAATGTCACAAGCGACGTCTGTGCGCGCCCGCATGTATTCCACTGCAGCAGTCGTCATTTGGTCACGGAAGTCATCCTCGTCTAAATCCTCCAGCATTTCGTCTAGGGCCGGATCTCTTAAGTGGTGTGCGATGCAAACTAGCAAGCGGCGTCGGGCCTTTGAATCCTGCGCCAGCAAAGCTTCTTGTTTCGCCGCTTCAAACATGTACAGTGCATAAAGGCAGATGGCTTTGTACAGATGGAGCCTGCTGCTCCTCTCAGGAGTGTCCCCCCCGTCACCATCCTCTTCATCTACATCGACCTCTGCATCACATGCTGGTAGTGCGTCGGGAGCTGCATTGTATTCATTTTTTGTGACACATTTCTCTGCGCTGTCACTCTTCTCTAGCGCGGGTCCATCAGATCCAGAAACCACGCGTTTCACCCAATCGCTTTCGCAGCCAGACTCCCGTACCTCTACACTATTCGCAGCGTCCACTTGCGCCTCCACTGAGGCCCCTTCGTTGTTCTTATGTGCGTTTGCCGAGCACCTTTTTCCCCTCTGAAGAAGCCAGTCTAAACAATGGATCGCCTTCGGGTACAGCCCGGCATGGAAGTAGCAGTAGGCGAGCCAAAGCCGGAGTTCCGGTCGCTTCATTCCCTGCTCTTTCTCGTACTGGAGCAGAGTAATTGCTCCACTGTAGTCTCGTTTTCGAAGGAAATCTTGCAGAGACGGTAGTTGTCGAGAAGCTCGCTTCCGCTCCCACGCCGTTTCAGACGGAAGGGGAGACACTTCCGTTCGCACGGTCGGCTTTTGCCACCGAAGAGCGGTTCCTGGTCTGATCATTTTACAAGTCTTATTTCACCGGAGAGGATTTCTCTGCAGGACGCCTCTCCAAGTGTGCCTTTGAACAAGAGGGCACCGACAGCCCACTATTGACGGAGGTGTTTGCAGGTCAGAACGAACACCACCAAGGGCGTCCACGTCCGTTATGCATGTCAGGTACTTTTCTTATCTCACCGAGGGACCGGAAATCTGTCCTCTGTTGCTCATACATAGCAGCCCCGAGAAAGTTACCTATTATACAACCGTGCGAAGTTAAAGAGACTCAACACGGCGTCTCTGCCGTTTGTGACAAACTTCACTGTCGCGGTCCGTGCGAGCCTCGGTAATGAGTCCAACTGTGAAGCTCACGTCGTCATCGAATATAGTTTCACGAGAGGAAGACTATGTTGTACAGAGAAAACCTAATCTGCACTAGACGCGATAAAAGACGAAATCCCCAAGTAACGCACTGGTGTCCTGTGGACTTGGCATGACGAGGCAATCAAAACATTCCCGAGTCTCGGGGAAGCTATCCAACACCAGCGAATACGGGAAACCTGGCCATGCCAGTCCGCGACTACCGACTTTCTACAGATTTCTGTTCTCAGACAAAATGGGGCACTGCTGCTGTAAATGCTCTGAATTATTTTCTGTTATCATTCACGTCCAGCACTCCTTCATCACATCCAGCGACACAGCATACGAAGTTGCTCTGTACACACGCGCCTACATCTACAGGCCGGCGGCGACATGCTCAGGATTTCGTGGGTCATTCTTTAGCGTTTGCAAATGCCCTATCTTTGTGCTCATTTTAGCATCTGCAACCGCAGCTGAGTCGAATCGTTTCTTTGTTTTCGCTGTCTTGGCGGGTCTTTTTTGGGGGGTGGGGGGAGGGAGGGTGTCGGACACAGACGCGGCGCGAATCTCGGGAAATACCGCTGAGAAGAAGAGACCTTGAGAAAGGCAACCACCCACGTTTCTATTCGCCAGAAGGTTCTTCCTTTCTCACGGAAGCCTCCAGGGTTTCTCCACCCTTGAAGCCGGGTTACGTCATCTCCTCCAAGCAAACATTCCCCGAAACGATTCGCTCTTGCAGATTCACTCACGTGCGCCCACCACTTGGTGCCTCCTACCCACGACCCCACTGGAATTCGCGCTTTTCCACCGTGGTTGACTTGCCATTTCCCACTTGAATTCTCGGTTGCCCACTTGAACTCTCTTTCACCTCCTTCACAAGTGGCCCACGCAGGAAGTGGGGCTCTGGGATTGTCTTTTTCGTCGCTTTTCACGTTCCCGCATGTCGTGCTTGAGAACAGACCGATAACTCGCAGCTTTTGTCTTTTCTCCCGCGACGTTTTCTCCCGCGGTGGAGTGTTAGCCGCAAGCCTGGCGCTGGCGCAGTGTTTGATCATCCCTGTTCCAGCCTCGTAGTGCGACAGACAGCGCGAGAACGGCGCGTTTTCACCGTTTTTTCGGCTTTGTTTGGGGTTTACCTTTCTCCTCGCGCCTCCACTGTTGCGGCTCGATCCATTCTGCAAAAAAGCCCGCCTGGCAAGAACCCCGTGTCCGCTGAAATTGTCACAAGACGCAGGTGGTGTGTGCATCTCGCGAGAGCGCGACCACTCTCCACAACCCCCTAGGAAAGTCGTTTTCGCCGCCAGTTAGACTGCCGTCCACCTGCGCACCCGGCGTTCTTTGCATGTGTATGATCGTCCGCGGATTCCTGGCCGCGAAACGCAGTCGAGTGAAGACTTGCCTCGAATTTGGAGAAGTGTCTTTATGCTCCTGAAGTCTTCTTTGGAATTCTGCTCGACACCAGCCCCCCGCGGACGGCGCTTCCTGCTCGCCCGCCCTGGCTGCCATTCAGTGACTTTTCCACCTGCTTAAATAGTCGTTGCCGTTCGTTGCCTCTTTGCTCCTCCACTCCTCCCCTTTCTTGTGTGTCTCATCCCCAGGATCCACCCTTCTCGCATTGTATTTGCACCGTGCATCTCGCCCTCCACAAGTTGCGGCAGCTGTGCAGCACCCCCCATTTTTCTCCGGTGTTCCCCGAGCGGCGCCTCCTGCCTTCCGTTCGTCTTTCTTCGTGCGCCTTCTCTCTTGGTCACCCTTTTCCCCCTCGCTAATCAAACGCCTTGACTGTCTGCGCTCTGCCATGGCGCCACACCTGTTGCTCCCGTCTTGCTCGTCTCCCTGCCTGCCGGCCGGGTCCCCCGAGACAGCCGAGGCGCTCCTGGCCGCAGCGACGAAATCCAAGTCTGCCTCGAAATCCCCACCCGCAACTTCGTCTTTTTCTCTGGCCTCAGAAGCCTCTGATGCAAAGCCTGACGCGCCCATGGCTTCCTGTCCCCCTTCAGACGCCGCCTGCCCCACTGCGGCGCCGGCCGCTTCTCCGCCTGACGAGAATCCCCGGCGAACGCGCGCGAAGCCTGACGTCACGCCCACCGCCTGCTCTGCCGGAGAATTGCCGCGGCCGGCGGCTGCTCCTGCTTTTCCCTCAGGCTCCGAAGTTGTGACCCGGTTCGAGCCGGACGCGCAGATCGCGGAGGCGCTCTTGAATGGATACCGCCTCTCTGAAGACACGGCTGGAGACGCCGACTTCACTTTTCCGCTCGACTTCCAGATGCCTCTGAACTACGAGATCTACTCTTTCATTTCGCAGTGCCTCAACGCGACGCAGCTCAAGCAGAGTCTCTCCGAGCAGGGCGCAGACGCCGTCCCCGCCGTCGCCAAGAGTCTCCTCGCGGCGGGACTCGCGAAAGCTCGCGAAGAGCGAAGGGGAGGGAGCTGCGCGCGCGAGAGGCGCGAATCAGCGGAGAGAACACCCAAGAGGACGGAGGAGATGTCCGGGCAACGCAAAGAACCGGAGGAGAATGCCTGGCCGACGCTCGAGGCAGGCGCGGCGACGCAGAGACGCCAGTTAGAGAAGGAAAACAACGAGAGGGGGCAGCCAGCGAGACCCGCGACTGGGAAGCAAAGCAAATGCCGGAAACAGTGGAAAGTCAAAGAACACAATGGTAAGGAACGTGAAACGTGGACCTTTTTGCGTGAACGGAGAACGAGCTGCTGTCCTGTGAATGCGTTCCACTGAGAGAGGAGACTCAGCACACAAACAGGGGGGCGGGGGGAGACAGGCAAGAACTGAGAAAAGTCGAAAGGGACGATGGAAGCGAAGGATGGATGGTCTTCCGATCACGTCGACCGAACAGACCCAGGGCACCTGCAGGAAGACTGCAGGGCATCGAGGCTCGAGGACACTGCCCTTCTTCTTGGCTTCTTGCGCCCCGCCGAAGATCGACAGCAGAAGTCGAACTCCATGTGCGTGCTTCCCAAAAGATCTCGTCTGTCGAAAACTAGGAATTTCGACGTGGAACGACTGTGCTTATTGCCTCCACCCTCTCCCCCTCTCACGCGTTCTCCCCGTCTCGTGTTTTTTTCAGACCGCGAAGAGACTCCAGCCGCTTCGGCGCCTGCAGAGACTCCCGGCGCGCCTGTCTCCTCAGACAGCGCATCTCCGCAGACAGCGCAGCCTGCCGCGCTTCTCGGACCGGCGCCGCTGGCCTCGCCGACGGTCCGGGCGCCTCCAGGCCTTTCAGGTCCAGACGTGAACACAGCGCTTCTGCGTGCTGCTTTTCTGGGCCGCGAGGACATCGTGGACTTGTGTCTGAAGCGCGGCGGAGACGTCTCCTTCTCCGACCGCGTCGGACGCTCTGCGCTGCACTACGGCGCGGCGACGGGGACGGAGAGGATTGTGCGGAAGCTCCTGGAAGCCGGCGGCGCGAAGAACATCAACCAGCGAGACCGGAAGCACTGGACGCCGCTCTTGATTGCGGTGACCAAGACGCACTCTGCGTGTGTTCGCCTCCTCCTCGAAAAAGGCGCAGAAGTCGGCGCGACGCTCTGCCACCGATGCGCCCCCTGCCGCAGCTCGGCGCAGCGCGCTCCCGAAACGCGAGAGTCGGAGAAGAGCGAGAAGGATGGACAAGCGAAAGACGCGGCTGAGGCGGCTGAGGCGAACGCGAGCGAGAAGGCAGAGGCCAAAACGGACGTGAAACCCAGCGCATGTGGAGCAGGCGAAGCAGAAGGACCCATCCAAACCTGGAGCGCAGCGATCCACTTTGCTGCAATCAAAGGCAACATCGAAATTTCCAAACTTCTGCTCGACTACGGGGCCACTGGTAGGGTGGAAATCGCTTGGGAATCTCCGATTCACACGCGCCGTCGAATATCTATCTCTCTATCTATATAGATCTTTATATCTAGATGTAAGCCTGCACGTATGCATGTATGCAGTTGTGATTAGGAAGTACTGTGCTCAGAGGTCTTTTGTTGGATTCACGTTTTCTCGGGATCTTTGTGAATCTGTTTCTCCCAGTAGAGCTCTTTGTCTGTCCGAGCGTTTTCTTTTCGTTGCCCCGAGCCGTTCGCTTCGTTCTCAACAACGAACGTTTCTTTCTCTTTGCCGCTGTGCAGTGAACGACTTGGACAGCGACAAACGACCGCCTCTGCACTACGCGGCTTGCCGAGACAATTCGCATTACGTCTCTTGGCTTCTGGCGCGCGGCGCGCGCTTGGACTTGTTCGACGTGAACGGGCGGAGCGCGTTGCATGCAGCGGCGATCAAGGGCCAGCTTCAGAACGCACAGAGCATCCTCGAGGCGGCAGACCCGGTGACCGCTCTGCTTCTTCTCCGAAGGAAAGACAAGTGGGACATCACCCCTGCGCAACTCGCGAAGCTTCACGGACAGAATGGAGCTGTAAGCCTGTGTCGAGAATGAACCTCCGGGATGCGAGTCGGATGTATTGCACCTCGCGTTTTTGTCTGCACATCTGTGCGTACCTGTCTGTACAGCTGGGCATGCGGGTGCGTCGCATCTGTGGCGAACGACTCGAGTGTGGTTTCCTTCTCCGATCGAGATTGGGTGCAGCGCGCGTGGAGGACTCGGAAGAGGCTCGGGGAGCTCTGTCGCTTCGACGTATCTGCAGGGGGTGTTCGTACACGGTATTTTCAACATCCAACCCTCATGTACATATCTACATATATACACATATCTACACACATATACATATACACACATATACATATACACACATATACATATATATATAGATAGATATATGTATTTGTCAGTTCCTTGCATTTTGGCGTACACGGAGGTTTCTGAGTTGCGAACCGTGTCGGTTTTTTCAGTTTTTGCTGCTGAAGTCCTACGCGGACCAGCTGGAGGCGACTCTGGGAGAGCACGCGGCCCTCATTGAGCCGGAGACTGCAGACGCGTGCCTGCTCAACCAGACGATCACGGAGGTGCTCGCCACTGGCATGCAGGTACGTCGAGAGCGGCTGTCTCTCGCAGGGGAAGAGCCGCCGCCTGCGCTGTCTGGCCTCGTCCTGCGCCCACACTGAAGCGCGTGTCTACGTTGTTTCCTAGGAAGAGTCCGGAAGGATCTGCTTGTGCATGCATCTGGATCTGTCGGTTCGGCCGCGCTGTCTGTCTGCGGTTTCCAGGAAGTCAAGAAAAACAAGCTGGAAAGAACAGTTGCTCGTCTCGGAACCGTCACGTGCCTCAAGGCCTACCAGAAAACGATGATGGTGCAGGGAATGGGTAGGCTCAGAAAACATTTTCCCTTCTGGCTTCCGAGGTTCTCCGTCTGTGTTCTTCGCGGAAAACTGTGCCTGTTTTTGAGAGTTCCGCTCCACGTTCCTGCCTCGCTGAGGGGGAAGGATCGGGCAGACGCTGCGTCTGCCCGATCCTTCCCTTCGCGTAAATTCTCGGCTTCTTCGTTCCTTAGCACGGACCGTTTTGACTGGAGGTGCTCAGTCGGGCGTTTGCCGCACAGAAAACGGCAGGATTTGTGTCTTTCGTCATCTTTTTCAACGTCGCTCCTGTGTGCGTCTCTTGTCAGGAGGCATGCTCGTTGCCGATGGGAGCAGGCCCAAGACTGCCGGTGGCGTCTTCTTCACACTCTTGCGCGAAATGGCGCGACAAGGCGAAATCAGTCGAGACGATCTCGTTTACATCGAAATGGTGAGTTCCAGTTCCATTCCACTGGCCGCATCTTCTCTTTTCTCTCTCTGTTCCCTTTGTTTTCCTTCTCTCCTCTCTCTTCGTGCTCCCTCGTCCCTCGCATTCCTCTCTTTTCCCCTATGTTCTGTCTTGCTTTCCACTATGAAGTTCTCGACTCGATCTCATGTGGAGCTGTGTCCTTTAAACTTGTTTAAATGCGTTTTTCGCGGCTTGGTCTCGAGAGCGACACTGAGCATGTCGTGGATCTTAATGTGGAACAGTTGTGAAATGCACGCGATCGATTTCTGCATGATTGCTGTGCACCTCCACCTAACTCGCTTCGCTTCATTGTGAAGTTTCTTCTGTGTCTCGTTTTTTTTTGCAGGAAGACGGCGAAGCGAAGAAGGCGCTGCGACGTCGCGCGCGGCAGAAGCATTCCTCCTCGTCGGGGGCTGAAGCTGCTCCTCGTCTTCCTCACCGCACTCCCGCTGCTGCTTCTGGGAGAGAAAACAGACAACTCGCCGGAAACTCCACGCGACCGATGAATGCGCCGGAGGGCGCCCGGGGTCCTGCGTCCAGGCGACCGGGCGGAAAGCAGCGCCCAGAAGGATCTGCGAAGACTCAGGAGAGTGTGCAAACGTCACATCCATCTCAAGGCAATTCGTCGACTTCCCGGAAGAATTCTGTTGGCTTCTTCGTGTCTGCGAAAAACTTTTCGAAGCCGGCAGTCCCGCCACGTCTGGCGCCTTCCGCGGCGAAAACGCGGCCGGGCAGCGCGTTGTCGTCCAAGAGCAGCGGCGCGTCGACGGTCGGCGGGTGTGCGTACACCCCACTGGCGATGGCGATCGACGCCGAGACGCTGAGCAGCAACAGCAGCAGCCGCGGGAGTTCGCCGCAGCAGCAGACGCCGACGAACTTTCCTGCGGTCGGTTCGTTCGTGGGTTCTCAGCCGCAAGGCTTCCTTCCCTTCTCGATGTATCCTGTGTACCCTTTCTGGCCGATGGGCTTCCCCACCCCGCTGTCGCCGCCGCCGGTCATGGGCGCGAGTCTCGCTGGAAAGGAAGACGCTCCGTCGTTCTTCTCGACTCCGTCCTTCTATCCGCAGGCGCCCGGTGCGAGCGCTTTCTTCCGAGGGGAAAAGGGAGACGGTCACAAGAAGAAGGCGTCCGGCCTCGTCCCGAACTTCGCACCCTTCTTCCCTGGCGCGCCTGGGATGTACGTCCACCCCAGAGAGGAGTCGGACGCGCAGGCCGCGAGCCGAAAGAAGGGGAAGTCTCAGCGGAAGAAGGGCAGAGAAGAAGAAGAGACGAAGCGGGAGGAAGAAGCTGGCCGAGTGAACGCCGAGGCTGACGGAGTTTCCTGTGAGGGGCAGGGAGAGAAGGAGGCGAACGAGAGGACTGTGGAGGCGCCGAGAGCACGCATCCCACAGGAGCAGAACGCGCGACCAAATGCGAGTGTGGAGAAGCCCCCCAGTCGAGACAAAGGCGCAGACGAAGACGGATGGAAAGTCGTGAAAAGCAGACATGAAAAGAGAACACACGAACCTGGAAACGCGAGGGGCAGAGGTGGTAGAGGTCGCAGCGACAGAGCTCGCGGTCGAGGGGGAAGAAGAAGTCCGGAATGAGAAAAGAGAAAGAGACCATGCGTTTTCTCCAGGATTTCTTTGTAGCTAGGCAGAAGAGAGATCAGCCGGACGGACGGCTTGCCGAGGAGGGAAAGAAAGAGGCGAGGAAGCCGTGGAACAAGGAACAGAGAGGACCCGAGAAACAAGAGACAAAGATTTTCTTCGAAATGAAGGAGCGAGATGGCAAACTCAGTGCTCAGACGCCCGAACCAGTCGACCGGACAGAAGGAATGTCTGTGCCTGCATGCGTTTGTATGCTTGTTGTCTCCTCGCACAACCCCGCCAGCTGTTGCGGTTTCGATTGTCTTGTCTTGATGGACTGCGAGAGATGTCCACTGCACAAGATATATCAACTCGTGGGGAAGGGTTTCGACTCGAGAGTGACATCGCAGATGGCGGCTTTCTCCGAATATAGGGCGAAAGACTGATGTGCAGAAACTCGCGCGCGCGTTCAGACACAGAACTATCGGCCTGAGTTGTCTTTCAGGTTTCGAGTCCAGTGTGGTGGATCGTTTGCGTATCGTGACGTCAAGGTCTAGAATATGGGGCTTTGCGTGCGACATTTCACGCTCGCCTTTGAAATTGTCGTCCTAAATAAGGATCAATGACAGACCACCGGTTGGATAGATACTTCTATACAACTGCGCGAAGAGTGGCTCTGATACCCGGTGTTTCGTTCGATTTACTTTAAAAACTACAACAGGTTTGCCTCCACCTAGTTCCCACATTCACGCAAAGAAGAATGTAGAAAACCGAGATGTTTGTGACTTTCCTGTGCTTCTGAGTGATACATCTCAGAGAAACCGATTTCCTTGCTCTCTGGTGGAACAAGCACCGCGCTTAGTGTCGAGCCACCGGAGAAAGGGTGGGACCGTCTCGATTCTTGTTTTCGAATATCCTTTTGAAAACTTTCAGGCATAAAAAAGTCAAAAATTGCCCACGGAGCTTCCTGAGAAACGCTTTCTGAAAAGAGTGGAGAGATGGGTGCGAACCAGCCAGTCTTTCCTCCAAGTGTGGCATCGCCCTCGGTCAAATTCCTTTTCATAAAAGGCAAGAGATCTCTTTGAACAAGTCTGCTTGCGCAATTACCAGAGACCACCCAGTTTTCTCTGGAAGACAGGAGCAAAGGGTAGAACAGACGCGAGACTTCACGGAAAGAGAAAAGCATGTCCAGGGAGAATGAAGACATGCAGAAGAACAAAGAGCAGGAAACCTTTTGAAAGACAGACGAAACTTTAACCAGTTTCCAGAAATTTCGATGCATCATAAATAAATATATATATATATATATATATATATACGGTAAAATCACAAATCCTTTTCTTTCTCTCATATATATATATATATATATACATACGCCTGTGGATATAAGAATGAACCAGAAAAGTTTTATGCTTTGAGGAGTGAAGAGAATCAGAGAGTTTAGAGGGAGTATTGGAGCTGCTGCAGATCTCTCGAAAGAACGTTGAAGCAGACCTTGATGCGGCCTGCGTGACTTGTTCGCACCACTGCAGGGGAAAGGAACGCAGAGGGTCGAGGTTTGCAGTGGAGAAACCGAGACCAAAAACACTTCGGAAAAAGCAGATAAAACTGACAAGATAACGCTCGTTCGTACAGAAGCCGAGAAACCTATTTCCGCATGCACGGGCACAGATCCATGGAAGTACATATATATATATATATATATATATATATATTGGTATCTGTGTAGGTGTATATATTTAACTAGCCGGATGCTGACCATGAATTCACGAGATTATGGTACAGTGAATTATTGGAGAAGGAATCATACGGTCGTGGAATCTCACACCGAGTTTAAAGCATCGCGAGAGAAATCGATGGACAGACAGTTATCTCCGAAGCAGGCAAAAACGGTAGCTGCTTATTCTTTGGCCCAAGAATGCTGTAAATTGATAATCCCGAGCGTCGTCCCGATAAACCACAGCAGCAGTTCTGTCTAAACTGAGGACTATCCCAAAAGAACAGAGGCAGTCGAGATCTGGACACGGCCACCCCCAACTGTCTGCCCCCTGGAGAAGAAGCTGAAATAGAGTTTTCGCCTCAGAAACGATCGCTTCCATTTTCCTTTACTCAGCGAGATTGAAGGACAATGAAGAAACTTAGAAAAATGGTCCTATCCCTGAATGACGATCCGTATACGCCAACGAGAGAAGCTCAATTGTGTGAATTTGTGTACGACTTTCTGGAAAAATTCAGCACGGCAGGAAGGTGACAGGAATGCCTGAGGCATCGAAGCTACGAGAGAACATGCGACTTTGTTGTCCTGAGGTCCTTCTTATGAAGAGAATTCATCAAAGAAGGTCCTGCTCGCCACCCACCCTATTCTCCCCTCTCTTGCGGTCCACAGAGCCTATGAAGGTGCCTCTTCAAGCTGTTGAAAGACAACCGCTGGGTCCTTGACGCGTCGTTTAGTTATATGTACTCAAGAAATAACAATCGAAGAATAGACTTGTGGTGATGCTTCCTTTTTTGTGCAGAAAATGAGATGATGTCGCGTACCTTCACGACCTTCACTGCGCGCCGCTGTTTGAGGATCGACGTACTCCGGTCGACATCCTGTCGCCCAAGCGACGAGTCTTTGCATCCAGGACGAAGAAGTGATGGAGTAGAGTTGAAGTGTGTGAATGTGTCTGCGAAAAGCGGCAGACATCTTCCAAGCAGCTAAACGCGGAAATCTAGGGAACCCAGCATTACAAGGAACGAATGGAAAGACAAAGAACGCGGGTCTCAGCCATGGCAAAAAAGCAAATCCTCCATAGTGTGTGGACCCTCTCACGGTCGTCAGAGCCTAACAACCGCCTTTCCAGTGCGAGACGCATTTTGCTGAATTGAGTCTAGAGGCAAAAGGTCAAGCAGCACTACATTTGCTTGAAGTTTTCGAAAGATAGACAGCCAGAATGTGCATCTCGTTCGTGCAGAGGTAGACTTGGTATAGTCACTCTGTTTCGTGGATATGTACTGTCTTATGCGGCCATTGTGTTTCTGCAATGCTACAACCATTGCAAGCCTCCTTTCTCCGTTCAATCATTTTAGCTGTCTTGATCAGTTTTGTGGAGGGTGTGGACAAAAAAAGGCGTTTAAACTCACATCCACCTGCTTTCATTGGGTTCTGAATCTACATGCAGGGGGAAGACCTGAGAATGCTCCCGTGGAGAACTGTCTACTTAGGAGTTTTCATCCCTCTATGTTTTGGTCGGTTTTGGCTGCTTGTTTTTCCCTGAGAACTTCCTCCAGTACCAAAACGAAAAAGCGTGTGTGGCAACTTCAGCGTCCATCCTCGGATCGTAAAGATAAAGTCACGCGGTGGAAGGTAGACCAGAGAAAAAGAGGAACGTAGAGAGAGGGGAATGAACGGCTTGCACGCAACATGTGATAAACAACCATGTGGTACACCTGGGTGCGAATCGTTCGCCTCTTGCAATCAGAGAGAAGCCGAAAAAACCGCCAGTGAACAGGATGTACGGCTCTTCGTACGTCTATATTATTTATTCGACTCGAGTTGAGTCAGTGTGAAAGCACATTTCATCGAATCCGCCTCGCTTCTTCGCTCTTTCTCTCGCGTTCTACTCTCACCGTCCCGGTTGTGTCGGAACATGCACAGAGGTATAGCCGATAACAACTCTTCTGTTCAGCCTATTGAGACAAGAAACATAAACGGGGCACAGCAACAGTTTACTCTGGAACAGCCGGGAAGGCGATCTCCGAAACGCAAGTCGTGAGGTCGATCGAAATAGCTCAAAGTTTTGCATGCGTGGCCTCCGAGTTTCTTCGAGGAAAGTGCACGGAAATCTCGCTCACACATGTAGGTGCAAGAATTGTAAAACGAGTGCCATTCAACCTTTGGAAGGCAACATAAAACGCAATACAAAGAGTCATTTGACTGCTGCGACTTTCGCGTCAATTCACGGACCGTATGGACGTAGTCGCACGGTGGGAGGTATGCCAGAAAAAGACGGAAGGAGGGAGAGATGAGTGAGGGTTTCGCATGCTGTAGCAGATAAACAACGATGTACAACCGCCTACCCTTCACAGGGAAACTTGGAAAATTTCCGGAGGAGCTCACCAGTCGGTACCGTAGACGCATATAACAAGACGCGGCCATCCGAATGGATTCGTGGACTGAGGAAAAACGAAGGTGACGTGAGAGAGTCCAGCTGAACAGAACCCGCTAATGTTTCAAAGAAGAACACAGCAACGCCCTTTTCTGTGATTCTCGATGCTTCCCGATAAAGAACGGGCTTCCCCTTTCTTAACGTCGCTGGCGGATTTGCATGCATGTGATCTGCAAGCATTACGGCTCTTGATGTGGCAACTTGACCATGAACTTCGCTGGTTGCTGGCGTCCTGTTACTTTTTGCGATCCGTGCAACAGAAAAGCGAGACTGTCGATCGAATCCCTTCATCATTTATGCTAAGTTCTGTGTTCCTCTTCACCCATTCCTACCGGTCGACTACAATCTTCTTAGATTTACAGGCAGTGGGTGGTCTGAGTGTTTTGTGTCTCGTGTGCTGCCCGGTACTCTGCAGCAGGTGACTTTCCCAACAGCTTAGACGCTCGAACTCTCTTGCCCAAGTCCAGACATCTCTCTGGTGCTCAGTGCCCGCTTGTCTTGGTTCCCACCCAGCCTCGCTTGTAGGAAACGAAGAAACCGTTTCACCGCGGAAGTCAAGTCAAAAGAAAAGCTTGTCTCACTTTGAAGATGAGGCTGAACGGGAAGTTCCACACTACTTGGTCTTGGTCCGCGTTTAGGGGATAGGACAGAAACTCAAGAGCCAGATTAGAGGCTCCTGCAGCGTAAGCACTCTGTGAGATTGCTTGTTCTTCACCCTGAGACAAGCGAGAAGCGTAAGCATCACAAATACTACACAATCGTACAATCTCAGACTCTCTCTGGGGCAGAAAATCCGAACCGGAGATGTGGTTTTTGGATAGCCTGGGATTCCTCGAAGAAGTGCAGAGGGAAGCGACGAAGAGCGCTAGAGTGACGACAAACAAACGGTGTCTCGACAGACAAAAACGGAAAACAGCGAGACACTCTCTTTCCTGTTGAAACTCTCTTCCTCTTCCTGCTGCGTCGACTTGGTGCAAGACATGTACAACACCTTCAACAGAGACAGAACTGAAAAGGATCTGCTACACACAGGAGTTGTTTGGAGGACAAAGAGGCGCCAGTAGCAATGGAAAGCCGGTGCTGAGAAGTCGAGCACCACAGTGGGCATCTACTTGTACGTCTTTGAACACAGATACCTACACTCCGCTACTTGTACAGGTGTCTACCGGGCTGCGCATGAGTAAACATAGACGTACTAGGGAACTTCACGTTGCAGCGACTCAAACGCCTATCTCTCTGTGTGCCGAAGTGCATGCTGCCAGTGACATGCATGAACACCTACCTGTATGTATCTACATAGACTTTCGAGTGGAAAAACCGTTGTTTTGAAGAAGAGATTCACAGAAATTTCCCATATCACTTTGGGATCTTTTGGTCGGGACAAATACCCACGGAAATCTAGAGCACCTACGGAAATGATTCTCCAGTCAGGTCCGTGGACAAATAGGTATCTGCACACTAGCGGACCAGAGCCCCGACCTCCGTCGATCGAGGCAGATACAATCTCTCCCGACACAATGACCTGGAAGTGCCGCGGGGAAAATTGCTCCGCTGAAAAACGAAGGAACGACACCTCAGAAAAGAACTGAAGAGGAACTGGAAATACTAAACACCCCTCCCGCTTCTCATCCCGAAATTGGTGTAACATTTTCATCAAGAAAACCTTCAGCTGCAAATGGATGTATGACGATCTACGGGAGTATCGTCGTGGGTGTCCAGACATAGGGGAAGCACGTCTAGATCTCTGTGGAGGCCATATTTGAAAAACAGTCAAAAATAAACGGTGATCAGTGTTACCAGACGCCGTTAGGGGAGAAAGAGTAAGGGAAACAGGGTTTTTCTTTCGTTTGCAATGTGCAACATTTTTGTTGCTGGAACTTCGTCAGCTGGCTTACTGAAACTACAGATCGATGAGGAGGACTTGACCAGGCTTTCTGCGAAAGAACAAAGAAGTGGACTGTGGAAAAACTCCGTGACTTGAGCATCCTCTTTTTAAAGAACTGGCGATCTCACCCAAAGGAAACACCCCCTTTGCCGAATGCTTCGGCGTATCGAGAACTCGCAGTTTGGTTAGCATCCGTACAGAGGCGCTCCAAGGGTGTTGCAATATGCAAGTGTGTTGAAGGTTTAACTTTCTGTTCACCCTGATTTGATGACGCACGTTGAGAAGCATTCGAGTTCATGACCAAAAACAGTACAGCGTCTCTGGGTCCGTCAACTATTTTTCACCCTTGGTGGCGTTTTTTCAGAGTACTCCATTGTCCAAACCGAAGGGTTGTGTCAAGAACGTCAAAAGAATGTTACGTGGTCACTTGGGAGCTAACAAGCGACAAATGCTAATCTACAGCAGATAAAAAGTGGGAAGCAACTCGGTGAACCTCTCTGGGGTTTGTTGGGAACCTTTTCGAATAAGCGAATGCATGACGTTGTACGGAGACCCAAATTGGGGTGTCACAGCTTTTAATGTCCGCAGTCATGTCTGTTTTCTGTAACTCTTCACGAGAGGTTCCAGCAGAAACCCCGTTGTTTGGCATTTACCAGTGGCGCTTGGAGCAACCGCCACAGAAGGAGGCCACGAACTGAACTCTCCCGGCCTGTTCATTCTTCTGTTCGCTTCCAGACTCGAGGCAAGAGCTGCGTTTCTTTCGACCTTTCAAGATAAAAGTGGAATGAAGCCTTCCTTCCGAATGCTATCACCGCTGGCCAAGCTAACAGCTATTGATGCGTTGGAAATATCAAGGAGGAGAAACGTTTCCGGTTTCGGCGGGTCCTTTCCTGGAATACCTGCGGCTACACCACACGCGTTTTTCGAACAGCTCTTAGTGAACGGATGCCGTTGAAAAAAAGGGTTCTTCTGCAGGTCACCACTGGCGTATCGCGAAGAAATGAACGAGAAGTTTTCGTTGGGAAGAATACTACCAGGAATCTCGAAGAATTTCCGTGGCAACAGCACCACGCGCGGTGAAAGCCTTTACTTCTCCAGCGGATACGCCGCCTTGTCGTTTGAGACAAAACACATTTTTCGGTGGATGACGAAGCCAGTGGTTCATTTTATCGTTCTCTTTGATTCGCACAAACGAAGACAGAGCACTTTTGCATGCAGTCTGCCTTTCTCCGCGTTTAGTCAACCTCGCGCAAGCCATCGTGCACAGAGAATGCTCCACCGCTTCATGAAGCGACATACGTATCGCACAGAACCTGAGAAAACCCGGAGGTAACTCTGGGATCCTTCTGGCATGGCGTCGTTTGGTTGTCTGTCTCATCCACTCCGTGATATCTAGAACAGTAGCGTAGGTAGGAAAACAGACTCGTTCTGTTGTGCATTGGTTTGCCCTTTTGTTCACTTAATACCTGGCGCAACACGAGTAGTTACGCGGAACACACGTGTGGGCATAGATGCGGCACCGTAGGACACTTTCGACATTACTGCGCAGTTCGATGTATTTTCGAATGTTGCGACACACCACGGAACGACGCAGTATTTCATGGGATCTCCAGTGCATCTGGATATGTACAGTTTGGTGAACACTCTCACTGGCACGACACAACGAAATCCATATATGAAAAATATTCGTAGATTCCGTTCTGCCACAAAATACTGCGCGACGGCCTAGTGAGAAATCGACGTTTTTTGAGTGGCCTGTCTCCAGAACACTTGCTGCCGCACTTCCAGCATGACGTGCGACGGTGATTCTACATGGGGACGATTTAGTTTCGTTAAAACAGAGCAGAGGATGACGTACGGAAAACGCAGGCTCGGCTAAATGAGCCAGGTATTCCGAAAGCATGGGTCACATAAAGAGTCGCAAAAGACTGGAGCAAGTTGTCTTTGGTTCCTGTAACTTCTGGCTGAGCTTGGTGACGACAGCGGGTTCGTTTCGGAGCTCAAGAACGCGAATTCCCACACAAAAAGAAACAACAGAACCAAAAACGTGAAGTTGACGACAGCTGTCGCTTCGCGCAGAAAACTGGAGCCGCATGCCGTGGGTCTGCTTCTGTCTTGTCCTTCACACTTATATTATAGTAGTGGCTGAGATGTCAGAAACGCGCAGACGGACCTGGTGACACGGATCTTCGACTCTTCAGCGGCATTCGCCGGAATACAAAGTCCTTTGCGAGGGAACTTCGACTCCTGATTTGGATCTTTACGGACTGTGTTTCCTTATTCATGTTCTTCTGCACGTATTTTGTTGCAGCAAAGTCTTTCGTGGTTTCGCTATGAAAACTGCTGCAGGAGATACACGCATTCAGGATGGATTTTTCTTCCCATGAATATTAACAAAACAACGGCGCAGAGTCTTAATGTTGAGAAAGGAGGTAACAGGACTCTCCCGATATTGACACCACAGCCAGTTGTTGGCCGTAGCCACTTTCTCTAGCCAGTATTCTTTATTCTTTGAGACGCCCAAGGAAAAGCGAGACGTACTTTGGATATTCGTTTTTGCCCAATATCGCCTTCTTTTCCCCCGAGCTTCAAAGAGAAGTAAACGGAGGATGTCTAGGCACATCTACACATACATAGCTGCAAAAGACATCTGCAAAGACAGTCTGCCCACTGCGTCGAGACGCTTTTCCCGGCTTGCCAGTGAACCGAACAATTCAATCGCTTCAAAACGACCCAACTTCTGAGATCACGACTCTCTTTCAAAGATATTCCAAGAGAGTCACCACTGTTTGTGTAAGAGCGAGACCGCGCATGCACTTTCAGACATGTCCGCTCTCCAGCATGCGATTCGGAAAGCCAATTTCGTCTGCCTCCGTCTGTTGAAGTACTTTCTGCGTGGGCAGACAAATGCGCAGCTCGCGACTGGCACCCAGGTTGTATCGGGAGAGGGGATTGATTGAGAGGCAGCCGCTTGAACGCAAATTATGAGATTCACTAAGAAACAGGGATGTGATTTTCATAGCGGCATCAGAACCGGTTTTTCCACAGTCTGTCGCTCTGAAACACACTGGTCAGAGAGTCTTTCACTTCTTTCTACGACCTTCGCTCCCCTCTCTCCCGATCTCTCGTCCCGACAGTTTTCGACCGACGCTCTTCCTCCATTTCGTTTTTTTGTCTTTTTCTCCACATGCCCACCGCCCGAGCTCGTCGTTTACGCGGAAACGGCGTTGTCGCTCGAACTCCCCTTTCTACCCTTCAGGAACTTGTGCCCGTCTAGAGCCATCACGAACATCGAGTTTTTCAAAGGCGTCTCCAGTCAGACACACCAGTGAGTTTAAAAGCCGTTGTATTTCATTCCCTTGTTGCAGACATCAATAGGAACGCCCCATCGGTCTCGATGGCATTGATGTTAACGCCGCGAACAACCGCACTTTGGGACGTGAGAGGTCTCAGATGGAACGCCTTCTCGAGTTCCAGGAGGCACGAAGACGACAGAATTTTGTGAGTTCAAACGTCCGCCACAAACGACTGACTCTGAGCACTGTCTGCGAGTTTGGCGACCAAAAGGTTTTCGTAAACAGCAAGAGCGAAGTCCCAGCCATGCGAGCCTCGAGTGCGCTTTGTTCTTCGGGGTGTCGTGCGATCCCTGCTGTGGAGCAAGACTCGCTGAAGAAGTTTAGCAGACTTGCTCCCGGTGAACATCCCTTCTGCTGAAACTGCCAAGTTCAGGAGGAACAGACCGTGCAAGGAGTGTGTCTACCTGCGTGCTTCGGACTTGACTTTCACTTACTCCTGTTAGACGCGAGCAACGGCCTCGTCGACTCACACAAAACTTCATCTCTGTTTTAAACTCACACACAGCAGACACTCCCCATAAATAGTCCTTTCTACGGCATGGACGCAACGTCCAAAAATACACGACGTTTTATGACCAGAAGGGTCGACACCGCGAGGCCTCGCGCGCGCAGTTCGATCCCCTCTGCCTGGTTTCTCTTCAGCAGTCGAGACTGGAAACTTTTCCGTTCTGCTGGACTCAGCGGAAGGACTGCAGCAGAATTGAAAGAGAAGAACCTGTTACCCTAAGATCCGCTCGTCCTGGAGGGACTTCACCAGTTTCTCCTCAGGCACACTTTTAGAGAAATACCTTGGCGATTTTATTTCTTTTGCGTCCAAAGAAAAATTTCAAAAGTTTCACAAGTTTCAAAGAACCTTTTGAAGACACTCGCGAAGAAGACTAACGAACTCTTGAGCGCAAAAGAGGCAAACGGACTCCGGATCTTTCCATTTTTTCTCGCCCGGTTCGCTGTCTCCGTTTTCTCGCCGTGGCTCTTCTCCACAGCCATAACCTTGGCCGTTGTGCCTCTTTCGGTCCAAGAAAAATAATCGACTTTTGTGTTCTCTCCAAACCCAAAGGTCCAGAGGCGAAAACGACGAATCAAGAATTCTTGCTCGTAAAGAATGGGCAACTGACCATGCGCGCAAAGATGGCCCAACAGAGAGCGCAAGAAGCGCTGGCGAGTTCGGCGCTTCTGTCAAGAGAAAACGAAGGTGATGATTCCGAGATTTTTTTTGTTTTGTGAGATTCTCCTCTGCAGCCTTGTCTATGGTTTCTGTAGTTTTTTTTGGTTTAACGGCATCCGTTTTCTCATGGGGAGATTGACACAAAGTCCATTCCAGACGACGAAAAGTCGAAGCAGCAAAACATTTACCAGAGAGAAGAGACGCTGCAAGGAGACACCGTTTCGCCTTTCTCCCGCCTCTCGCTGTTCACCCAATATCTCGCCGTGAAACTTCTCCGCGTTTTTCCGGACATGACTCAGCGAGAAATCTCGAGTTTTCGTCCCCGCCTTCGGCCTTCTAACCGCACCGCGTCCGACATTTCGTCGAAACGCCCTTAAAAAGATGGAAGACTATTCTTCTTCTTCTTCTTCTTCTTCTTCTTCTTCTTCTTCTTCTTCTTCTTCTTCTTCTTCTTCTTCTTCTTCTTCTTCTTCTTCTTCTTCTTCTTCTTCTTCTTCTTCTTCTTCTTCTTCTTCTTCTTCTTCTTCTTCTTCTTCTTCTTCTTCTTCTTCTTCTTCTTCTTCTTCTTCTTCTTCTTCTTCTTCTTCTTCTTCTTCTTCTTCTTCTTCTTCTTCTTCTTCTTCTTCTTGTCTCTCGTCTTCTGCAAAGAGAAGGAAGTTGAGCAGTCGAGGCACAGAAGGCGACACCCTGCTTGTACCAGACAGAGCCTTTGTCGCTGTTGCCATTCCTGGCCGAGTCTCGCAAAAGTAAGTGGAGCAAACGAGAAAAAACGGCACACTGTCGTCTTGTAGGAGAGGACCCTTGCCGTTTCTTCTGCAGGTTTCTCTCTTCCTGTCTCTGTGAACCTGCCGCTGCTCGCTTCGCCATGCAGATGTTTCAGGAGTTTCTCGAGAAGCATGCTTCTTTTCCCCGGGTTTTCTGTCTCAGTGCTTTTCGGAGAGTACCCGCTTCAGCTTCTTCTCCTTTCGCGTCTTCTCATGATCACTTGACAACACTGCTGTGCATCTCCTTTTTCTCGACGACTGAATCGTAGGCGGTCTTGTTGGGGCTTCTCCTTTCTTGCTCCTTCTTTCCAGTCTCTGTGTGCGTTCGCCGCCGTCCTGCCAAAGTACCTGCAGTCTTCTCCTCTCTCTCTCTTTCGCAGGCTTCCCTGAGTCCTCTCCTTTCTCCCCTCTGCGCGTTCTTGCCTTAGCGTGTATCTTGGCCTTTCTCTGCCCTCCTTCTGTCTCGCAGGCGGACGGCGCTCGAGTTGCTTGGGGGCCAGGATGTGGTATCCGCGTATCTCGCGTCTTCCTCGGAAGAGAGACTTTTCCTCGGGACTTCTCTTCACGACCAGACGTTCTCTCAGTTTCTCGTCTCCACTCCCTCGCGCTTTTCAGGCCTCGCGGTCCGAGTCGAGAGAAGAAGAAGCGGCAGAGTCACGGTGGCTGTGCTCGGTCATGTCACTCACCTGCATACGTTTGACGGTGAGTGTCTTTCGTGGACGCCCTAGACGCAAAGCCTGAAACCGCAGAACGAACTCGAGAGTTCCCCTGAAGCTGGGCGAACCAGCCTTGGAGGAAAAGCAGACGTCGAGAGTGACCTCGAAAGCTGCAGACAGACGAAGCGAGCATAGAGGTAACGCCTGCAGCCTGCATCAGAGAAGCAGCGTTACGGAGGCTCGCCTCAGCAGGAGAGCTATATATCCGGTAAACAGAGAGGTCTTCAAGAACTGACGCACGAGCCGGCGCAAGTTGCCTCGCCGCCGTCGAGTTCAGCTAGGAAGAGAACTTCGACACCAACGGACAGAAACGAACGAGAGGCGCCCAGGCCAGCACAGGGGTGGAAGCTGCATGCGTTTCCAGTGCAGCTCATGAACGGTGGAGAGAAGTGGAAGTGTGAGAGAAGAAAGGAACGTTTCCCCGCTCTGTCCACTTTTTTTGAGGGCTCCATCTCAACTCTTTGCGCGCTGCAAAGAAGATCTCCCAGTGCTCCGTGCGACGACTATGGCGTAGTGCCTCCAACGCGTTCTTCAGGACACCGACGAAGTGGATGATAAACTTCGAAACTTTTGATTCTTTTTTTCGTGCAAGCGACAGCGGACAGGAAGGCTGCCTCTGCTTGCTGGTGGCGCAAGAGATAGCAGAGAAGGAGACACTTGACTTTGGAAAACGGTGCCGGTTTCTGGATGGGTGTTGCCTAGCGTGACTGAGAGAGGAAAACTCGTCTCGCTCCAGGATAATATTCGGCTTCTCTCCCGTGACGGTTTTCGCGGATTGAAAGGTCCTTCGCGTCTCGCCCTTTCTCGTGTACCTCCAGATGCTTTTCCTCACGTACGGATGGAGTTTTCGCGCGCCTTCGCTGTTGCCTTCTCTCGTGATATTGTGTCTGTTCTCTTGCGCTCGGTTTACCTCGCAGGTTTAGCGGATTTCCACTTCTGTCCGCCTTCTCGGGCGCGAGAGCCTGTCGATTTTCGTCAACTTCTGCTGTCCCAGGTGGACGCCTCTTCGACGTCCCCTCTCTTCATTCCGCCTCCGCTGTTCTGCCGATTCTCTCAACCTGCGAACTTCCGACTCGACCAGCTGTCTGTTCCGCCGCCTTCGAGCTCCAAAGGCGACGCCGCTGCCGCGGTCGCTCGCGCCCTAGGTGTCTCCACTGTCCCCTGGGCCAAGGCGCCACAGAACCGAGACGCGCGAACCGCGGCAATCCCCGCAGAACTCGCTTCTACGACCTCTTCTCTCTGTTATTCCTCTTCCGGTTCTGCCTCTGCCTGCGATGCCTCTTTGTTTTCAGCTTCAAAGACAGCTGGCGACCGAGAGGCCGAGGAGGCGGACGGGGAGACCCTGGCGGCCGGCCGGAAAGACAATGTGAATCGCGTCTCCGTTCGCCTCGAGCCGGGTACAGGAGCCTCGGAGACAGACGGAGACGCACCGGTGAGTGGAGACGGCAGCCGAGACGAACAGAAGGCACCGCAAGAGGAGACCGGGGACGCCGAGAGACTGAGAGCGAGGGCGAGAAGCGAAGAAGAGAAGAAAGTTGGAGAGGAATTCAACGCGGTTGCCAGATTTGGAGACGCCGAATTCCCTTCGCTGCCGCCGCCTGCAGCCATGAAGGCCTCAGCCGGTGAGAAACACAGAGGGGAGGCTCGACGCGAGCTGGAACGCTACTGAAGCGTGATTAAGAGGATACCTTCGGTGTTTCAAGAATCCTTGCAACCTGCTCTCACTTCTGCTTGCTTCGCATTTTCGCTTTCGTCGTTTCCTCCACTAGGGACCGTTCCCTACCAGCATGCCCCGCTTCTTTCAGGCTCGTGATTCTGTGCTCCCTACCTTTTCGCCGTCCCCTCGAAACCTGCCTCATAAAACACTGAACTTCGTTTTTTCCTTCTTCTCCTTCCTTCTGTTCTTCTTCTTGTCTTCTTCTTTTCTTCTTTTCTTGCTCCCTCTCTTCTGTGTCGCTCTTTTCGTTTGTGCTGTAGGGTGTCTGTTTCACGCTCTTGGTTAGCCAGTTTCTCTCTTGAGGTTCGCGTCAAAGCTTTGATACACGTTGAACTGCGGAAATGGCGAGTTCTGTTTTTCAGACGAGCGCTTGCTCTCACGGCTCCGGCACCTGCTGGCGGAGCAGCCCCTCTGGCTGCGCAGTTCGCTCGACTTGCACCTCCCAGCGGAGTTCACTGCCTGGAGGAAAAAGCCGGCGTACGCGAAGACTTGCTTCCTCTTTGCAGGTTCGTGTCTTTTTCGAAGCAACGAGCAACTGGTGGCTGCCTGGGAAGTGAGAAGGAACGTTTCAGGGTGTGGAGCGGAGCAAAGGCAAGTCCGACTGCATACTGCGAGGGGGAGCTGGTTGCGTCTGAGAAAGACGACAGAGTGACCTTGGCTCTCTGAAGAGAGAAGAAAGAAGTTGTTCGCTCTCGGAAGAGAAAGAGAGAGAAATCTGTCTGCTTCGAGATGAACAGAGAGCAGACCCCCGCAGCTGCCTTGACAGATTTGCGCGTTTTGAATCTGTTCTATCGGAGTCTTCTTTTTCTCTCCGGCGAAGGAGCAGTGCATCACGCATGCCGTCCACTTCGTGTCTTCTTTTAGCAGGCGTTTTGCCTGATTGTCCCTTCGTTCTTCCTTCTCTCCAGTTTTTTCTACGTTTTTTCAAATGTTTTTTCTCCCTCTCTCTCTCCGTATTTCCCCGTCAATCAGATGGACCGTGGAGGGGGTGCCTCTGCCGCCTGGGATACGATCCTCGTCTACATCCTGAAAGCAGATTCTCCCAGGTGAGGAAAGAAGACCGCACAGGCAAAATAGGCAAGAACGCGCAAACATCGAGAAAGAGAAAGAGGCCTTTTGACTTCTTTCTCGTGCAGAAGAGACTGCGGCCGCAAAAGGAGCAATGACGAACAGCGCGAAGGTTCCACTTTCTCGTGGACAGAGAGAGTCTACAGAGGACCTTCCTTGACTGCGAGTGGCTTTCGGCATTCACCTCAAGTTTTTTCTCTCTGCTCACTCCCTTGCTTATCCCTTTTTCAGTTCCTCTCCCGGCTTACTGTCCACATGTTTTTTCCCTCGATTCGTCCGTTTCCGTGATGTATGTTCTCCTCCTCCCCCTCCGGAGACACTGGCCGTGAGAGGATTCACCATAAGGCCTCGCTCAAGACCAGTGGTAGGTCTGTGGCACACCAGTGGAGAGCTCTTTGGACAGCTGACGGAGCTCGAAACATGTCTCTCGGTTCGCGAGACCGTTCGCGAGACCGTTCACGAGACCGTGGGCGCCGCAGTCCGCCGCGATGCATTTGCTTTTCGCCTTTTGCTTTTTCGCTTTTCAGACCCTCGACTTCCGGGATGCGTTCTTCCGTAACGTGAACTGGCGCAGGCTGCGAAACCGGAAGCGTCCGGGGACTCTTCCGTCGCTCTTTCCGGCGCCGTCGTCGACGCAGGACTTGATGACAGAGGAGGAAGGGGGTTCTTCCGCGCCTGTCCCAATGCCAAGGAACGCCTCCTACCTCGAGCAACACTTCCTGATTGCCCCCACTCGACCGTCGCTGCTGTACCAGCTGAGAGAAATTCAAGACGAAGGCGTTCAGAAACTCCTCAGAGAGGCGCCGGCCCTCGCGGCGCCGTGCAAAGAAACGGGTGAGATGCTTTCTTGGCACCCTGCAGTTCGTATTTCCTGCCAAGAAGAGACAACACTGTGTAGGATTCGCGTCTCTCTCCTCGTGAGAAGAAAGGTTGTCTTCTTCTGCAGTCCGGCTTCTTCACAAGAATGCGGAGCCTGTCATGGAGCCATGTCTTCTCACGAGGAACCGGCGACGGTCGGCCTCCGTGAACTTCGCCACCGAAGAAGCCGACTCAGGTTAGAGGAGCGATCTTCCGCGGTTCGCCAGTTTTTGAGGCAATCGAAGAGAGAACGCTGCAAGACGCACGAGGGCGCGTTTGCACTCTTGCCGAGACGGGATCAGAAAAACCGCGAAAGGCTCTTCCCTTTTCAGGACAGGAACAGCGCTGGTTCCTGCACTCTCTCGAAAAAACTGGAGAAAGAAGCCGCGGGTCGCTTCAGACAGCCTGCGGAAGGGTGAAGGAAGTCGAGAGAGCTGTGGCAAACGAGTCGCGAAAAAACAGTGTGCGTTTTTTCGTTTCAGGCTGGTTCTCTGCTGCGACGATGAAGACCCTCCGCGAGCTTCTGGCGATGAAGAGTCAACGTATGCGAGAGAAAGGCGATGTGCATGCGACGTCGTAGGAGTCCTTTCTTTTCACTCCTTTTCGAACTCAAACAGCCTTCTGTGGGGCTCGAATGCGCGCGTGGAGACACACACCAGAAGAGCAAGTTTCGCTGAACGAGCTGCCTTTGCATGCCTTGACGCATACGCGCGCGCGCGCCAATCTAGCTGCTTGGGCGCCAGCTTCGCTGCCGAGTCCTGCGGAACGCGGAGAGCTCCTCCTCAGAGGGTCTCTTTCTTCACATGGCTGACTCCGCAGACGCATGTTGCTGTTTGTGGCGTCCAGAGAGAGAAGACAGGCACCCTGTAGGCAGAGGAGAAAGATCCTGGAAAGAACGGGGAACTCACAGAACGAAACTGCCTCGAATCGAGACTGCCATCCAGAACCGATACACGCGCCTCCACATATCCACAAATATATATGTGAGTGCATTTTGTACATTGTAGGCAGGATTCAACTGTGCATGCGTATGCATGCACAGCACCTTCCTTTCTACCTAGTTCTCGAAACTCTAAACTCAACGCACACCTGCATTAACCTCTTGGCCTTTTTAATAAACAATTTCGACAGAAGCATCTCCCAAGCATAGTCCGACATCTCTCCAAAAATCCTTCAAATACGATACATATATATATATATATATATATATATGTACATGATTTCCATAGGATACATGCAGGCATGCGTCTATGCCGTATATTCGTAAAGAGATATATATGCACATATATACACATACAAATATACGTGTATGTACTTATATATATATATATATATATATATATATATATATATATATGTACGTTTTTGTACATGTCAGTATACATCTCTCTGTTATATATCTCTAGAAATATGGGCGCTTGTGTGTGTGGGAGAGCAGACAACCACTGGAGGCATCGGATGTCCAGACAACGCAGAGAGAGCTCGAAAGAGAAGCGCGGTTGTCTCTTCGACTCCCGTGAAAATCCTGAAATACTTTAGCTCGGAGTGCAGGCTGAGGCGTTCGTCGCGCGGAAGCGAAACTTTGCACTTGTGTGCATGCGCATGCACTTTCAGCAGAGTATTTTTAGACAGTTTTAAAAAAAAGATGCGAGGCTCCAAGACACGCATCCCCAGAGCGGCAAATGCACTGGGGTCTCGAGAGACTAGCCAAGAAAAATTCAGAGTCGATTCCATGTGAGCACCGGTTCTTCACTGTTTATAAATCTGCGGCTTGATGCCTTTTCGACTACCGTTCCATGACGCACAGACAAAACAAGGAAGAACGAGAGAGCCTGTAGAGCCTAAAACCTCTACAAATCTCTGGACGGACGTCTTCCGAGTGTCGTCCTCTAGAGACTCCCTTTCACTTCTTCTGCTTTGTTTCTTGTTCCTTCTTCCTTCGTGCTCCTCTTGTTACTTTCTCTTCTCTCTCTCATCTTCTCTTCCTCTTCTTCTCTCTTCTTCTCTTCCTCTTCTTCTCTCTTCTCCCTGTTTCTTGTTAGTCTTCTTCCTGCTGTTTCTTTCTCTTCTTCTTTCTTCCGTGTTGTTCTCATTCGTCCTTTTTTTCTTTCTCCTCTTTTTCTCCGACTGCTGCGACGACTTCCTGTGTCACCCGAGTCGCCGCGGCCACAGCGTTCGCGAATTTCTCGTCCTGGAGGCGCAGCGTTTCGCGCATCCACTCGTCGAACGCAAAGACTTCGAAAACGCTGTCGAGAAAGTCTGCAGAAAAGGAAACACCACAAGGAAGAGTTGCCGCAGCGAAGACGCGTGGAAACGCGCAAGGGGGAGTCTGACGAGTCTGTTTTTCCTGCAGTTGCGGCATGAGAGAGTCTCTGTATTTCCAAGTGTCTCTACATGCAGAGTCGACAGGGACTCTTCTAAGGTCCTCGCGACGAAAGACTACTGGGCCTGAAGGCCCTGACAGATGAAGAATCCACGTCGGAAGCCAATCGACAGCGGCGAGAAAAAGAAAATGCAACAACATCTGAAAGAAAGACAGAAAGGGAACTCCAAGTCGAGGCAACAAAAACTCACTCCGACGATACTTCGCTCTCGCCTTCTCAATATGTTGGGCTGCGCGAGCCGGCGTCATGAGAGCAGGATGCATCTCCTTTTTCGCGTTTTCTTCTCCTTCAAGCTCCTTCTCTTCTGCTGACTCTTGTTCTCCTTCCTCCTCGCCGCGCTCTGCAGCGTTGCGACGTCCTTGTTCGTCTTCTGTCTCCCCTTCTCGCTCTCCTGTTTTCTCTCCTTTCCGCGAGGCGCATCCCGCTGCCCGCGAACCTCGTTTCCCTTCCGACTCCGAAGAAATCGAGTTCCTCTCTTCATCGTCCAGTGAAAAGGGAGAAGACAAGACCTGGCGCATGCAGCGATACTTGAAGCTCTCGTTCGTCGTGCTGTTCCGCCACACAGCCGTGTACAGGTGGAAGGCGGTGAAGCCGAGAAGCAGAAAGAAGAAAACGATGAAGAGAACGGCGAGGAAAATCAACGATCCGAAGCGCCCAGCCATGTACTGAAAGGAACAGCGCAGCAAACAAGAGACGCAGGCGGAAAAAACATGAGCGAGAATCAACGTACGAGACGAAAAACATCAAAGAGGCTTCGAAACAATTTGCCATGATGTCCTTTCAAATCTACTACACATATACATACATATACATATACATATGTATTTATATTTATATCAAATTTGTAACAAATATATAGATATTATATATACATATATAGAGGTAATGCAGTATATATATATATACGTATATGTAATGTAGATAATGTATACATTTGTATCTGTCTTGTAGCCGTGTGTGCATATATGTTATTTTTATATTAATTGAATGTGTAGTTGACAGATGTCCTTTTGTCTGTCTAGATGCACGCAGTGTTGGAGTCGCTTCGAAAGCAAATGTCTTCGTTTTTTCTGCGCCTGGATTTTTGACAGGCGCGGTTTCGCATGCAACTACGACGCGAATGACACTCTCCAACGACTTGCTGCACGGAGTGATCAATCGACAGACCGACAGAGAGGATTTCGAGGCTTTGATGGAGGACAGGGACGGCTGCAGACAGACAGGCTGAGTGACGCGACTTTGGATGGCGATGTGTGCCTAGACGGAGACAGACGCGGAGAGGAGAGAGCGAGTTGATAGACACAGATGCAGGCGGTCTACGGATACATGTAGAAACATGCGAAACTTGATGCGGGCAGACAGACTGCTGGCCCCCCAGAGTTGAGTCGACGGTAACGACGCAGACGTCGACAGAAACCGGTGGAAAGAAGAAAAGAAACAGAGGAGAACACAGAAGTCAGGACAAAGGGGAACAGTCGGTTTCATGCAAGTTGCCTTATATTTTTTTTACTTGGAAAATAATACTCCACGTTGCAGCAGACCTCCTGCCCGTTGAAGGATCGATGTATGTGGCGGAGAGGAGTTTCTGGGCGTCGATAATCCCCAGCAAGAGACTCAACGAGGCGACAGATCCGTATCTGAAAAAACCGTGAAAAGAAGAAACCGAGAAAGAACTCTCAAACAGAAGAGCCAACGACAAGCAACAACAGAATGAGGACAGAACATCCCATCGACATACACAGACCCATGGAAAGTCTCACTCGAAACATCTCCATGCAAATACACGCATACTGCTATACGTACATATATATATATATATACAGATATCTACATATATATGTATATACATATATATACACATAAAGATACATATATATATATACATACATATACGCGCATGCACACGTAGACGTAGATAAATACTTGCACGCAGTGCAAATGTGGACGTTGAGATCTACGGAGGGACTTGACTTCCTCGAGAGAGTGAGGCACACACGAGGAACTCTGTGACATGGAATTATGAATACACAGAGATAGATAGAGGCAGCTAGGCAGAGACAGGTGGAGAGAGAACAACGTCCTCAGGAGGCGAATGGTGCAGGGAGAGTGACGACTTGGCGCAATCGATTGCTTGGTTTTTGCAAGACTTACGCACAAGTTAGGAAGTGTGTGATGAGGAAAATGATGAAGACGCCATGGTTGCGAGCTCCGACACAGTTGCCGATCCAAACGCAGTGGTGATCGAAGCGCGCGACGCAGACGTTGCAGAGTCGACAGTGCTTGCTCCGGGCCGGCCTGAAAAAGACACACACGCAGAAAAACGAAGGGTGGAAAAAGCGTTGAAAAAATCGGAGGAAAACGAAGGAACCGATGACAA
Organism: Toxoplasma gondii ME49; assembly: GCF_000006565.2. Taxonomy (NCBI): domain Eukaryota; phylum Apicomplexa; class Conoidasida; order Eucoccidiorida; family Sarcocystidae; genus Toxoplasma; species Toxoplasma gondii. Next base: position 4,755,444 of record NC_031475.1, on the reverse strand, counting down.
ACACAGTGCAGACGAAAAATGAGGCGGGAGAGGATCGCGAGAACGCGGCGAAAAGGAAGCGAAGCACAAGAGAGCGAGAGGAAGACAGTGAACGACGACGGAGAGAGCGAGACGAAGCAAAAACAGACAAGGAAAGAATGGAAGAAGAGAGAGACGAGACTGACGTGATGGAGGGCAAGAGAGAAGGGAAGCGAAGGCACAACGAAGAAGAAAGGCAGAAGCAAACGGAACGTCGCTGCGGCAAGAAGTGAACGGGACCGCAGATCCTCCTGAAAAAGTCGCAGAGAGCTCGACAGACAGCGGGGAAGAAGAAGAAAGAGACGGTAAGATGTTAAGATGGAGCTGCTTTGTTTTGTCCTTTGTGTATCGAGAAAAGTCGCCGAAAAACGCGGAGAAGAACCTCCGGTTCGTGGAGCCTCACTTGGGGAAGCGACAGGTCGAACACTCGGTATCGGAAAAGTAGATGCACGCGTCGTAAGGGTAAAGGCGGACATGGTCGTCCACGTTCGTGTGGTTGATGATACCTGCGAAAGAAAGAGACGTTCTTGACGCGTTCTCCTTTCTCATCTAAAACGCGGAGTCCCTTGCCTCGTCGCCTCTTGGCGCTCGAGGAAGAACGGAGGACGCGAGGCAGCAAGAACAAGCGCGCGAGACCGCCAGACACGAAGAAGCAGAACGAGTGAAACAGAGAGAAAGAGAGGAAGCAAAAAGGAGAGAAGCCAAGGAAGACGAAAGCCAGGCAGGAGGAAGGAACTGCGAATCGTTTTTTACCCGGATTTTTCAGCGAGCAGACAAGGAAGGTTGCGAGACAGGCGACGAAGGCGCCGAAGGCGATGAATCTGTGAAGAACGCGATCGACAGAGGCAGGAAACAACAGCGCGAGAAGAGGACTGGGTTGGATGTAAAATCGGCAAGGAACGTCTCTTGTGTTTCTTCGGTTTCTTCGGAACCTAGGGCAAAGTCGTCACTTTCTTCTGAACCTATGAAACAAACAGGGACCCAAACGAGTTTTTAAAGATTCAACGCAGAAGAAACTGTACTTGTGGTGGGCGCCGAGGTAAGCGTTTGGAATCCACGGATAGCCTGCAAGAGACATACACAGTCGGGAGAACACAGAAAGGAAACCGTCCAGTCCTGGGTGCACGATCATCGCGTGGAGCACAAGAACTCGCCGACCGTATATCGCATCTTCCTTGACGGACTCAGCAGGCGCGACAGCTGAGAAGTTCTTTCAACTACCGCGAAAGGCGTGATGTCTTCGACGACCTTCCCCCCGGCTTCGAGACAAGCCAGTGTCGGGAGAGAAAGAAGGCCCTGGAGGCCGACAGGAAACTCTTGGAACAAACTTGGAGAAGACAGAGACCGTGGAGACGCAGACTCAGACGCCGCGTTCTTAGAGGACGAGCGATACACAGTCCTCCTTGCTTGGGTCACCGTCGAGGAAACATCCTTCTTCTCTCTCCTCACGCGAGGCGAGAGCGTCGTGGAGAAAGGAGGCGCTCGGCGAGAGGAGAGAAAGCATGCATGCGCATGTGAGGAGAGGGACACCGGCTATCTCGGCAATTCTCTGGAAGACGCAGACAGAGGCCATGGGCCGCGTCTTCCTCCGCGTCATCCAGTTCACTTGAAAAGGAGTGCAGGGCATGAAGCCGTTTGAACCGACCGACGAGTCACGCTTGTTTCAGACTAGGAGCGAAAAAACAGAAAACTTCCCGCAGCTTTGCAGCTCTGGGCACCTTCGAGAAGATGTAGAAACTCACACTGTATTTTGCTTTGAAACGCGAAGAAACACACATCACAAAAGGACCTCGAAGACAAGAGAAAACTCTTCACAGCCGTCACGAGAACGGCTGTTGACCACTGGATCCCCGGCGTCTGTCGACTTCGCAGCCGGCCTCCAAACAGAAAAAAAAAGACCTGGAGACACCGTGTGGATCTAGCGTAGCCTTAGAGGAGACGCTCATTCGTATCAACAGACGAACTACACTTGGCCTTTTTTTTCCTGCGAGCCTTCAAGATGTCGAGACTCCCTCCCACAGTCTGGAGTGGAGTCACATCAAAGATCGACGCATACCGGCGCCTCCGCGCCTCTGAAAGAAAATCGAACTTCCTTCCTTCAGTGCCGCGTTTTGTCTACGTCACACGCGAGTCAGAGAGCGAGCGAAAACGGCTATCCCCGAGCTAGGACGCTCCGAACCACCGGACTGGGGGCAGGCATCTCTGAGAAAGAAGGCGTTCGGAGCTTCTTCCGGGGAGACCTTCTCCCCTCGATCAGAAGGGAGAAGTACAAACAGTGACAACAAACTCTCGGCGGTTTCGCTCGCCCAGACATCCTGGAGAGGAACTGCGGAGCGTGAGTTCTGCATGTCTGTCGAAAGCTTCTCTCCTTCTGAGGACCGGGGGGAAAGTCGTCTCAGGGGACGCGAGAGAGGACAGGCGAGTTTTTTTTCTGCTTCCAGTGCGAAGAGCCTGCGTCCTCAGCGTCGACCGACTGAGATCCGCGAGTCTCATAGAGTCCATGCCTAGATGCTTATCAACACCGGGAGAGCACAGGCGTCTCCTCAGAGAGGGACAGAGAGAAGCAAAGGGTGTGCCGTAGCGCGTACCGACGAGGACAACTTGAGAGTAGCCGCCGATCATCACCGCGAGGTAGACGATTTGGACGATCGGATTGTTGGTGTGAAAGACGTAGAAGCAAGCGCGCTCGACGCCCCGACGGACGCGAGTCCCGCAGACGCGCTCGAGCAAGTGGAGGAAGCGCGCGGGCAGCGCGAGAAAGACGACTCGGTGTAAAGTCGAGAAGGGGGAGGAGCCGTCGGGCGTCGAGAAAAACCACAGCAGCGCCAGACAGACGAGAAGCAAAAGAAACACACACGCGCCGAGAAGAAACATTGTGCAAACGAACGATGGAGCGAAGAAGAGAGAGAAGAGAGAGAAGAAAGAGAAGAGAGACAGACAGGAGAGAGGGAGAAGAAGAGAGAGAAGAGAGTGAAGAAAGAGAAGAGAGACAGACAGGAGAGAGGGAGAAGAAGAGAGAGAAGAGAGTGAAGAGAGACAGACAGGAGAGAGGGAGAAGAAGAGAGAGAACAGAGAGAAGAGAGTGAAGAGAGACAGACAGGAGAGAGGGAGAAGAAGAGAGAGAAGAGAGTGAAGAGAGACAGACAGGAGAGAGGGAGAAGAAGAGAAAGAAGAGAGAGAAGCAGGGAAAGGAGATGGGGACGGCGACGGCGTCCGAAGGTGACGAGAGGAAGACGACGAGGAAAGGACGAAGCAGTGAAGAACTGTTTCCGGGAGAGGCTCCGCCTGAGATTCGCCTCTCAAGGAAAAGATTTACATTTGTTCGCACTTTTGTTTCCTCGCAGGACCCCCGGGTCACTGCGGTTTCTTTCCACCTTCAGCGCGTCGTCTGACTCAGGCGCCCTCCTTCTCATCTGTTTTTTTTCTCTCTCCTTGACCTCTGCTTGATCTTCGTCCAGCTGACTGCTGCGTGTCTTCTTCCTCCCGTCGCTCTTGTTTTTCTGAGAGAGACGGCGGGAGGGAGACAGGCGCGGAGGGAGAGAGAGACCTGGAGTCCTCGAGACTGGAGGAACCAGGCGAAACGAGCCGCAAGGAAGTTCCATACAGGTGAGGGCCGGACGACCTCACTGAAGAGATGAAAGAAGAGAGGGAACAGAGAACAGACGGGGTAGGAGAAGGATCGAGAGTCGACGCCGCTGCACACACCGCGAGATGGAGATCACGCAGGGGCGTTTCTGCGAGGTTTTCAGGGCAGTGACGCGCTTCCACGCGCGAGAAGCTCAAGACGCTGCTCTACGTCTTCCACCAGTGTTTATCGACAACAACAAAGAACGAGGAAGACGCGAGAAACGCAGGAGGTAGAGAAGCTAGCGCAGAAGACCAGAAGAAAAGATGCACGGAGACCAACGGGCGGTCGCACACCGAAAACCAGAAGATCTCGCGGTGCCCTTGACAGCCGGCCTAAAGTTCAAAAAACGGTTTCGGTGGTCTCTGGGTGTCGATGTTCTCTCGGAGTTTCGCGAGAAGAAAGTTGCTTTTGTAGAAACACAGAACAGCGCGTCTCGTATGTCTACAAAACAATGCGCGCTGAAGCGTCTCTCGAAAGCTCTTCCTCGCGCCTTTGGTTGTGCGCTCAGGCAGAATGGGGAAAAGATCGGAAAATGCGTTTTTCTCCATGTGCTAAAGCAACAGTTTGAAGAAATTTGACAACGCAGAGGACGAAACCAATCCGTTTAGGGAACGCAGTGTGGCGTCTAGGATTTTCGGCGGCGCCGTCTTCTCCTCCAGCCGTCGGAAATCCTTTTCTGTTCCTCGTTGCCCATATCTGCTCTCGCCTTTGCGTGGAACCTGAGGTTCTTCTTTCTGCGACGTTGTGTGCGTCCAGTGCCCTTTTTTCTCTTTCTTTCCTTTGTGCATGCGTCTTCGGCTCTGTTTTCTCTTGCGTTTCTGTCTCTCATCCTTTCTAGGGAGAGAGACAGGTGCAGAGTTCCTCCCCGGTGACCCTCGCGGAGAGGAGGCGTCTCGCGCCGAGAGAGATCGCGTGTCACATGAAAAAGACTCCTTCGCTCTCAGACCTTTTTGAAGGGAGAAGGAAAACTCCAACTCGCGTTCTACGCCGTCGCGCTCCGGTCCCCTCCCCACCTCCCCCTCGCGGTGTCTTTCTCTTTTTTTCTCCCATTCTGTTGCCCGCGAGCAGGATTGGCGCCGTCACTCTCTGTCAGTTCTTGTCTTCTTTCTAGAAGAGGAACGACGCGTGTGTGTCAGGAAAGAGGCAGGCGCTTTTCTCGTCTCTTCTCTGTTTCGCAGGCAGCCGCTCTCTCTCGTCGGTCATCCTCTTCTCACAAGAAGCTTCTCTGAAGAACATCGGCATTGCTTCTCGCCTGTGTCTCCGCGGCTTTTTGCGGCATCCTGCCTTCTCGCCTCGCCATCCCTGCAAAAAAGAGCCTCTGCTCTCAACCTTTCTTCTTTTCCACTGGTGCCCTGTGCGTCTCTCGCCGCGTTCCTCCAAACCTTTGGCAAACTTCAGCTTCCTTGGCGATCTCCCCACCGCTCCCTTTTTGTCAACCGACCGTCTTCTCCTCGCCGAGTTCCTCTTCTCTCGTTCCGTCTCTCTTCTCTTCTCTCTCCTCTGCCGCTGCGCCGCTTGCTGACGCGACCGTCTCTCGTCCCCCGCGCTTCCTGCCACCATGCAAGTCTCTCCTGGTGCTCTCTGCCGCTCCGCTGTGTTTCTCTTTCCTCTGCTTTCTCTGTTTTGCCGCGCGTCCTCTTTCGCGCGCCTGGCGCCGCCACTGGCCGTGGAAGCCGCAGCCGCCCCACAGGCCTCTGCTTCAGGGAAGACGGCGAAGGACGCAAGTCCGTCGACAGCGAATTTGCAGCCTCGGACGAGTGCAGACGACGAAGCAGCCGTTCACAAAGTCGGGAGGGAGATGGACGAAGACGACGAGGCCTTCATCCGCGAGGAATTCATGGAGTTCGACTCCAACGGAGACGGTAGGCGTCAAAAAGCAGGAACACAGAGGAGGAAAGAAGCAAGCGAAGAAGTCCGGCAAGACAGAGGAAGAGAAAGCGCGCGGAGACAGAGGAAGAGAGGAGCGAGAAGCGAGACTCGCCTGTGCTGTGTTTGGCAGTGACGACGCGTCTCAGACAGGCTTCCGGTGGCGAGAGAAGAACGCTGTAGAGTTCCCAGGCTCTGTTCGATCGCGTTTGTTGTCGCTGGAGCGTTCTACGTTGCTGCAGAAAATCTTCTGCTGCTGTGTTTCTTCTCACGCTCAAGTCTTTCTCGCTGTTTCTTCTTTTCGTTTCCTCAGGCATGCTCGATGCGTACGAGGTCCGAGTGACGCATCCCGAAATCGGAAACAGCGAACTGTTTTCTTTCTTCCGGCTAGTGGACTCCAACCAAGATGGACTCTTGACTCTCGCAGAATATCGCGAGTATGTATCATCAGCTATTTAAGTGAAACTGGCGAGAACGGTTTCTGTTGGCAATCGACGCCCCGACACTCTCCGTTGGTGTGGTGCAAGCGAACGTTCTTTTTTCGGCGAGATTCTTTGCCCGGTTTCCTTGTCAAAACCCTTCAATTTGACTACAGAAACTCATGCACGGCGCTCCGGTTCAGCGTCTCTCTTCGCTTCCCCCTCATTTTTCTTTCGCACGAGAGCTTCCCTCGGTCACCTGCTTTCTCTTCCTCTTTTCTTCGTTCTGTCTCTCGCTCTCGTTCTTCTCTTCCTTTCTCTTTGCTCTTCCTGTGTGCCTACTTGCCTCCTCGGGCCAATCTCGGCTCTCCATTTGCGCTCTTCCTCTCTACTCTTTGTTCCTTCTCCTTCGCTTTGTTCTCTCTCCTCTCTTCGTTCTCTCTCTTTTTCTCTCGTTCTTCCCTCGCTTCGCTCTTCTGCTTCGACGACTTGGGAGGAAGCGCCTCAGAGCGCAGCCAGTTCTCGCGGAAGGAGACAAACGCAGCTCGGCCGTTGGGTCGCGAGCAGAGCAGCACAGTGCTTGAGAAGAGAGGCGAGAGAAGCGAGAAGAAACGAACAAGCGTAGAATGGGGAGAGAACACCGAGAAAAGCAGTAAGAGAGACAAACAGGAAGAGCAGAAGAAGACTCGAGAGGCAACAGTCGCCCGTGAGGGAGACGCTCGCGTTTCGGTCTCAGCTGTCTGTGGACGGACGGAAATCGCGCGACAGACGAAAAACGCAAAAACTTGAAAAACGGCAAACCTTTCGCTGTGAGCAGGACAGAAAAAATCAGTCCCCGCGCGTGGAGGGGGGACACTGACGGAGACAGCGCGGATCCTGGAAAATCAGAGGGAGACGACGCAACTCACGAAGCAAAAAACTCCGAAGGCGGAAGCCACCCTCGCATCAACGCATACCCTCGCGTACCTAGTCATCTTGTGTATTTCGCACGAACAAAATGGCCTCATATAAAGAGACGCATTGGCGTGAGGCCCAATAGACACACACTCGCCTAGCATTTATTTATATACTTTCTTTACAAATATATATTTATATATAGATGCAAATCTATACGTGTCGATGCAGTTGCATAAATATATATATATATATATATACATATGCACATTCATGTCGACAGTGATGTATAGATATGCGAATATATATATATATATATATATATATATGTATATATATATATAATATATATATATATATATATATATATATAGTGTAGGAGAAACGTGATCGTGTGACCCTTCGACCTGGAGCGGTGAGGAAGATTGCTTATAAGAAGGGAACTTGCGGTTGGACGTCCCTGTCGATTTTTTTCATCCGCCGCGTCCTTCCACGATCTGGCAAGTCTCTTCTTCTCTCTTCGCATTTGGCAGCTGCGTTTTGAATCTAAGAGATGCCTTTGCCGTTCGCTTCTCTTCCAGCTACTCTTCTTCTTTGCGGTCGAGCAACTGTCTGACATGTTCCTTGGCAGGCTTCCTCGCGACGATCAGATAAATTGTGCCTGTGTGAGGAAGCAGAACGCGAAGAGAACATGAACGTGCCTCGAAGAGAAAGAACGTGGAGTGATCACCGAATGATCCCCTTTCACTCTGGAGTTCTGTGACATCTTTTTCGAACGCTGGAAAAACCAGATGCTCCCAAAAGATAGACCCGATGGCAAAAGCCACAACAGCACAGCACCAGAATTGCTTCCGACTTCTCTTCTCGGGAAGGCAAATAAGAGACGCAGATTGAAAGGTCCACAGCGAGGGAGAGAGAAGGAAATTCGAGTTCTGAAAGAAAAGGAAAAAAGAGACGGATTCCCCTTTAGAGAAAGCAAACATCGTCGACATCTGCGCTTACCGAAAACGCGGCGCTTTTCAAAAACGACGTCGAAACCGGCCTAACAGAGGAAAAAGGACTCGGCACGTTGAAAGAAACAGTGCAGATATCTTCCTCCAAAAGGAAACCTATACCTGCACATGCCTACAAATATAATATATATATATAACATAATATATATATATATATATAATATACATACATATAATAGATAAATATATTGTTTATTTGTCTGTACGTGCATGCCTGCAGCTCCACCTAAGGCTTTCCAAGGAGGAACATTCTCTGCATGGAGACATGCAGATCTTCACGGAGCACCTGCCTGCATCATCGATGCGCAGGGAAAGAAACAGACGCCTGCGCAACACTTGCGAATACTTTCAGAAATGTCCAGCTTTGTGAACAAAAGCTCTCTCTCTCTTCCTACGCCGACAGAAACGCATGCACAAATATGTTCACACCTGGGCGGAGTTTTCTCTCTGTACACAGGTATACACATATACACACATGTATACATATATACATATATACATATATATACACATACACGTATATGCGTGCCTACATATATATATATATATATGTATAATATATGTATATGTACGTATATATACATATATATATGTATAACATATGTATAAATACATATATACATATACATATATATATATATATATGTATAACATATGTATAAATACATATATATATATACATATATATATATATATATATATATCTGTAAATATGGCGGTGTGCAGGAATGTCTGTGTATCACACACGTCGTTGACGAGTTGGCGAATGGGGCGGTTGTGGTAGCAGCCGAATTTCCACACATGGCGCAGCAGGGACCTCTCGAGTTTTTTTTGGAAATAAATCCAAGAAGACTCTCCATGTTCCAAGAGGAGCAGAGCGCCGCCCTGAGAGGAGAACGCATCTCACACAGACACCGGCTCCCCTTTTGATCCTGTGCAGCGCGCAGGCGAGTTTCTCTTGTCCCCTGATACGCGATGCAGCGTCGCATCAGGAGAGGAAAGACCCTCCGGTTTCCTCGGCGGGTTTCAGATCAAAAAACGCGTTCCGTCCTTGCCTCCGAACACGATGAAACTCTTCAGCAGTCCGGCGTCGCACAGGCGCTGCGACAAACGCGTTCGCTGCGTTCTCACTTTTCGATTTCTCCGTCGTCGCGGACTTCTCTGACATACGCCGCATGTTCTTCTGCCGGATGCGTCTCGCAACTTGCGAAACTGGATCTGGCTAAACATCTCCGTCTCTCCTCCATCCACTGGGTGCGTCCACCCTCAGACGGTTTCTAGGATTTTTGCAGAACGAGAAAACAACCTCCCCCTCCGTTCTCCCCTCCTGCGGTGTGTTTAGGGTCCGAAAGAGGTAACCGCAAAACGCAGGAGACGCAGCCTGTCACAGTGTTCCGTTCGGATAAATGATGGAAAGAAACACAGCATCTAACTTAACTTCAGAGGAAAGCGAAAGAGTTCTCTTCGATCAACATCAAAGAAAAACGAAAAAGCGAGAATGAACAGATCTACGTCTCCTTACTGGTTTGATCACGCGCTTGAGCTCCTGCAGAGTCTCGACAGGCTTCTCATACGAGCAGACACCTGAAGAAAGGAAAACAGTGGAAACGAGGGAAGAAGGAGAACAACAGTGAACGCACACAACTTCTTTCGGAGGACCTGCTAAAGATCTGTGAATAGCGAGGTCGTTTAGGATTCATCAAACTATGGATGCGGTTATCTTTCCGCTCCACGGACGAGACGGAAAAAAAGTTGACTCGAGAACGAACCTGCAGAAACAAGTGCGAGAGGAAGGAAGAAAAGTCGAAAAGACAGCTTTTCTACTGGCAAACATCCCCGCGAAACAGAGACGCACGAGAGCCCAGAAGGCACGCAGAGAGAAAACAAGAAGATGCGAAAAAAATTCGTCTGTCTAATCGTAGAAACGTCAGACATCCAGAGAGGTGCCATGCGCTGAGAGTGCAAATGGAACTTCTCGATTCCGATGATACGGCTCCGACTGACACCAAGAACAGCAAGACCTCCAATTAACCAATCAGCAGCGTCAGGATACGTTTTCGACAAGGTCGAATGGCCAGACGACAGGCATCTGTGTCTTCACACTGTAGAGAAGGCGGCTGAAAAACTCGATTGGAGGTCGCCGACACGTTTAAGACCTGAACGTCGTCTGGATGCGTTGTGTTGCACTGGAAAACTGTTTTCCTTCTGGACAACTCGAGAAGGCCCAATCGTTGGGAACACAAAGAGCTCCTTTTTTACGCGCAGAAAGACGTTTTCTCTGCTCGGACGTCAGTGAAGAGACACTGCGAGTTCCAGGTCGAAGCAGATCTCAAAACGCGCAGGCCAGCAGCGACCACAAACCCCAGACGTCGGCAGTTGTCTTCGGTGCCCTTCAGAGAAATCTAGATAAAGCAGAAACAGATTGATCCGGTCGACTTCTGTGTTTGCGGCGCGGCCCGCTCGAGCAGTCGCCCACCGAAAGTGTCGACGACGGCGTCGAAGCTTTCGTCAGGGAACTTCATCTTCGCCGAATTCTGCAATTTGAATTCGGCAGGAATTCCCCTGAGGGCTTCTGCGGGCACAGCACAGATCTGGAAGCGTTCCTCGCTGATTTCTTTCTCGTATGGGGACAAAACGCAGACGCACGCAAAGACAAAAGGCGGTGAAACCATCGCGCAAGTTGCCTGAGGAACCGGGTCAGGACTGCGCATCTTCTGCGCTGCGTCCAATCAAGACGCGCGGAATCCTGGACCGTCGCGGAGAGTCTGAGGCTTCGGAGAGTGCGACATTTCTCGCGCTCCGTCCTGTTCCTCGAAAAATTCGAGCACAAACGACAGGGCCTTCGAAGCAGGGAGAATCCACACGACGCTCTTTGAAATCGATCGCGTCGACAGCGAGACACAGAGAGAGACAGGCCTCGCACCAGTGGAGATTCGGTTTTCGGCGGCAGACGACCAGAGAAGACCTCAAGAAACGGCGCGAAAGCGAACGAAGGGGACTGTCAGAGGAACAGCAAAGAAGCGAGAAAGAGGTGCAGAAGAGACAGACACGAGCACAGTGGATTCAAGGTTCGTTCTGCTCAAAAAGTCAAGAGAGAGGTCTTCAGGGATCGACAATGGAATCTCCGTGAAGGACGCGCAGCAAGCGTTCCAAGGGGGCTTTACCTTTCTTCTCCAGGGCCTTGCGGAGCATGAGGCGACTGAAGTCCGTGACCTGCAGAGAGAGAAGGGCATGAAACGTCACAGATTGTCCTGAGGAAGCAACGCCATGCAGGCGATTCAAACGGCAACGAAGTTCGGAAGCGTGTGAAGCAACGACGCTTTCCTCGGACTCGTCCACCTCTCGAAAAAGGCTTGCACTGTCGGAGAGAAGATCGCTTTCCTGTCTCTGCAGAGGATATTCTGTTTGGTCCAGGCCTCGTACAGCCACTGGCTTGTTTACGAGAGCGCGAGATTTCAAAGAACAACAGAAAAGAACAACAGACGCGTGCTCAACTGGTTTCTCGCAGCGGCGTCTCCACATTCCGCAGAGAACGTTTCTGAAACATGAGGTCTTTTCTTCTCCCATTTGATTCCTTTTGTTCTCCGCCTCCTTGTTTCCTGCGTATTTTCTCTTGCTCTTTCCCCCGTCATCTGTGGTGGTTTCGTTTCTCTTCTTCAGCCTTGACCTCGTGGCGACGCGATGCAGCGGCCTCTCTCTTTCCCTCGTGCGTTTCTTTCCGGCTCTCGTTTTCTCTCGCCTTCGTCTTCCTGTCTCGCAGGCGTCTCACCACGAGGCTCTTCACTTTCGCCGGGTCGTAGAACCGGAAATTTCGGCCGGTGCCTGCAGGCAAAAAAAAGGAGACATCGCCTCGGAGGACAGTGGAAAAAAAACGAGAACGCAATCCGCTCCACGGCTTCCTCGAACCCCCTATAGACATCCGTCCAGTTCTGAAGCCAAGAACAGTTGACGAAACTCCCCGACTCGGAGCTGCGCGCTTTCGACATCGAGCACACGACTGTCGAACGCAACAGATGCACGCAGTCCGCTCTCTTTCGAGCCGCGTCTCGACTCCAGCGACCCAGCTGGACGTATACCGATTGAACGGCACTGAAGAAGCTGACGTCGTTCCTCTTGTTGCGCGTCGTCGATCGCTTGCTTACGCGCAAGACGAGCATTCCACGAAGACCTGGACCGTCCACCGGTTTCCCCTTCTCAAGCACCGGAGTGCTGGCGAGAAACTCGAGAAAATGCATCGTCACTTAAGGTACGACTGTGTGTATAGCTTGGCCACTGTGCTCCTTGACGTCACTGCCGACGCCTTCTATCGCAGCTGAAGAACGATACTTTTGACGAGGCTCTGATACGCGAAGGAAGCAGCTCTCTCTCTCTTCGCTCCCACCGCTTCTTGTTTGCGTTCCGAACTGTTTTCTTCTTCAATTTTCCACCTCAAGCCTTCTCTCTGTCGAACCTGCAGCAACCTCCAAGACGTCTCCTTGGGCGCGCGTCACGAGCTGCTTCCTCAGCGAGCGAATTCCGAGAAGCTGCGAAAAAACGAAAAACAGAGGCAATTCAGGCCGGCCTCCACGAGACCGTGCTTCAGCTTCGAGGCGATCCTGAGGAACTCCCGTCCTTTCATGACACAAAGCTCAGCGGCGCCGCGGGAGAAGAAACGAGCCTCACATCACAGAAGCTAGCAGTGCTTCTGTCCAAATACTGACATCTTCTCCCCGTTGACATTTTCTCCATTTTCGCATTTTCTTTATGTTTACATTTTTTCCACTTTGACTTTTTCTCCATTTTCGCATTTTCTCCATGTTTACAATTTTTCCATTTTGACATTTTCTCCATTTTCGCATTTTCTCCATGTTTACATTTTTTCCATTTTGACTTTTTCTCCATTTTCGCATTTCTCCATGTTTACAATTTTTCCATTTTGACATTTTCTCCATTTTCGTATTTCTCCATGTTTACATTTTTTCCATTTTGACATTTTCTCCATTTTCGCATTTTCTCCATGTTTACATTTTTCCATTTTGACTTTTTCTCCATTTTCGCATTTTCTCCATGCTTACATTTTTTCCATTTTGACTTTTTCTCCATTTTCGCATTTCTCCATGTTTACAATTTTGCCATTTTGACTTTTTCTCCATTTTCGCATTTTCTCCATGTTTACATTTTTTCCATTTTGACTTTTTCTCGATTTTCGCATTTCTCCATGTTTACAATTTTTCCACTTTGACATTTTCTCCATTTTCGCATTTTCTCCATGTTTACATTTTTTCCATTTTGACTTTTTCTCCATTTTCGCATTTCTCCATGTTTACATTTTTTCCATTTTGACTTTTTCTCCATTGTCTTACAGCTTCGTCCAGGCCAATCCCGCCGTCCCACGTCACGGCATTCTTGTCGAAAATCGCCTTCCTTTCTTGCTCTGTAAAAAACGCAAAATGCCGCGGAAAAAACAGAGCATGCATGCGCTGCTACAGACATCTATGCATAATATATCCATCTACATTCGCAGGAATACATATATATATTTATATACATATATATGCATATATATATGTATATATATATATATATATCAGCGTATAGATATGCACGCGGACGTATTCAGGTCTATATGTAGGTAGATAATTATTTGCTTATGCATGCATACATGCGTATTCATGCATGTCAATATCCAAAGATATATATGTATATACGTATATTTTTTTTATGTATATATATATATATATATATATATGTGCGTGCATGTGAAAAAAGGCATATATATATGTATATATATGTATATATATGTATATATATGTATATATATGTATATGTATATATATATATATATATAGGTATATTTATGCATGCAGGCCTTGGTTTTATTCTCTGTCTGCACCTTCACACAGCAGAGGCAAAAGACACCGCGAGGTGCAAGCCGAGAACTTTAAGGCAGGCGTCGCAGAGAAGAGTTTCGCTAACCGGACGGAAAGCTGGACTGCGGCGGAGGCTTCTTGGAGAAGACGTAGAAGAGAAAGCAGGCGCCGCCGAAGGCTGTGGCGCCCGCCAGCCCCAGCGCCGTGTGCTTTGACATGGTTCCTGTGAAGAAGCTTGGACGAGGAGAAGAAAGAATAAAAGAAAGCGAGACTCGGGAGCTTTTTGCGAGGCGGCTCTTGTGAAACCTTCAGAGAGAGAGGAAGAGGAAGCGAGACCGCGACGGAGCGAATCCACGAAACAAGAATAAAGGACGAGATGGCGACCGAGAAGAAGCAGTTGTTCGTTTTGCCACAGCGTCTTTTGAACTGGGCAACGACTCTGAGATCGAGATTCGTCGATCTCCGTTTCTTCCTCTTTGTCTCGGTTTTCTGATGGAGTCCTTTGTCTTTCGTCTTCTTCCAGAGAGTCCTTCCTGTCGGTGCAGTCTTCTCGGTGTCTCTTCTTTCCTCGTTTATATTCGGCCTCACGCCGCAGTCGGCCGTTTCCCTTCTCTTCTGGTACCGAGTTCTCTCGCGCCTCTCAGAGCGTTTTCGATGACGCCTTCCTGCCGGACGCGCTCGCCTTCCCCTTCGCTGCAGAGCAACTTGCGTGGATCTTTACTTTGTTCCGGTGTTCAGTTTCGCTTGTGAAGAGATTTTTTCTCGGACTTTCTCCGCGTCTGCCTGCGTCGCCGGCCTGCCACCGCGCGCCTCTCGCCGCGGTTCCTCCCGGCGGACTGGAGGAGAGGGAGTAAAAGCATGGGCGCCTTCCGGACCGCCTCGGCTTCTCGAATCGAAGAGAAGACAAGAAAGCAGAGAAAGAAGGCACAGCGCGGAAGAAGAAACGTCCAAGGCAGGGTGGAGAAGAAGAGAAGGAGAACCAAAGAGAGACATCCTTGTCTCCAGCAGCGCTCGGTTCGAAGAGGAAGGCGAGGACGAGGAGGAGGAGACAAAATTGTGCGTTTGGGGTAGATAGACGTCACTCCACCGTCGCAGATGAAAAAGAAGAAGAGAAGACTCAAAGTCGAAACGCCTTCGATCCTTCTTTTGTCTTTTTTCATCGGTCGCCCTGCATGCAACCAGGACAGTTTTCTGGGGCTGCTGTCAACAACTTGCACACATCATCTCAGCCGACGAGAGAAACCTTTGGCGTCTCTCCTTCTCTCGCTTTTTGTGTATTTCTCGCCAACCAACATTTTTTCTTAGAGTCCAACGCTTTCGTTTTCAAAGCGACAGACTCACACTTGAGTTCTCTTCGTCAGGTTCCCCTCTCTCCATCGAGATCGGTCTCTCTCAACTCAAGCTCGACATCGCCGTTCTTCACTTCTTGTTGTCTCAGTCTCCTTCTGTCTCCTCCAGAGCTCCTCTTCTTGTCTTTTTTCTGGTCCTTTCTTCTTCTAGAAAGCGGCCTTTGCCTCTTCTCCTCTCTTTCTCGTACCTGTCTCCCTTCGCTTGTTTGTCTCCTTTCCTTCGCTTGTTTGTCTCCTTTCCTTCGCTTGTTTGCCCGTTTCTCTCTTCTCTCTGAGAGCCTCTTTTCTTTTGCCTTGGCGTCGCGCCGAGAAACGACTCGGCGCTGGAGACGTGTGTCTGTTGGTGACCTTCCGAGACGAAACAAATGGAAAAACTGAATGGGCGGCCGGAGACAGCAGCGCCTGTCTCCTCTCCTTCTCAAAATGGAGAGAAAGGAGGGACTCCCTCAACTGGTGCCTCACAGCTTCCTTCTTCTTGCTCTCCTTCTTCTTCTTCTCCCTCTTCGTGTTCTCCTTCCTCTTGTTCTCCTTCTTCTCCCTCTTGTTCATCTTCATCTTGCTCGGAGCCTATGGAGGAGAGAATGCGCGCTTTTTTGGAAAGACACAGCGTGAGCGACTACGCTCTCGTTCGAGTCGGTCCGGACTACTACGACATCAGTCTCCAGGAGAGAGCGAATCTGCTGAAAATCCCATCGACGCTCCACCTCTGCAAAACTGTAGTCATGGAGAATACGCGACATACTGGTGAGAGTCGAAACGCGAACTCGACCTCCCTCGTTCGTCATGTACACCTTCCCTGAACATGCCTCGCTGTCACCCAGCTGCATGCATCCAGACACAAACCCACCCACAAGCAGAGGCTCTGTCCTCTGGTTTTTCCTCCTCCCTGGCTCCCTCCATAGGCGCGGCCGTTTCTCTTTGCGTCCACCAAGGCGCGTCAACACAAAGGACGCCTCTCGTCCATCAGTCGACTTCATGTC
The DNA here is from genome assembly GCF_000006565.2 of Toxoplasma gondii ME49. Classification (NCBI taxonomy): domain Eukaryota; phylum Apicomplexa; class Conoidasida; order Eucoccidiorida; family Sarcocystidae; genus Toxoplasma; species Toxoplasma gondii. The sequence continues at coordinate 4,739,428 of NC_031475.1, read as the reverse complement.
CTCAAGGCACCTGTCTCCGCATGCGGATCCACTTGCGAGTGACTGCAGCGTCGAAATAGCCGTCCGTCTGTCCGAGCAAAGGTCTACGTCCTTTGTCGTCGATAGACAAAAATAGATAGAGACAGAGGTAGAGAAGAAAGACGTAGAGAGCCAGAGAGCGAAAGATAGAGCGAGAGATAGAGAGTGAGACATAGAGATGCATAGAAAGGTAGAGATAGACAGATAGAAAGAGCGACTGATCGAGAACTAGAGCAATTTTAAAGGAGTATGAGTAAGGATAGAGAGATTGGTCTGCATGGATAGAGATGTGTGAGAATGCGTAGAAAGAAGGATACTTCCGTGAGTGTCGACATGAAACGATTCATGGGAAGGTTTCGTTTGTTTCTTTCTTCTTCAGGAGTTAACGATAAGCTGAACAGCAAATACTATTTAATTGTTGTCCAATACCAAAGAAAGGTCAACGGCGAACGGGTGAAGGATCTCGTCAAGAGCCTGAATGCCGAAGTGAGTAGAATGAGCATTCTTTCCTTCGATCTCTCTTTCTCCATCTTCTTTGTCCATCGTTGTTTCGTTTCTCTCTGAGTTTTCCTCTCCACATTTCTCTCTTGGCCAGTCTCTCCTTCGTTATGTCCGTCCTGTTTCATTCTCTCTATCCCTCCCTGCCTGCTCCTCTCTCCTCTCTTTCCTCTCCTTTCCTTCGTCCTCTCCGTCATCTCCCCGCAACTTCCCAAGCACATGCATATGGAAATGCGTACATATTTTGAGACGTAAATCCTCGTTCACCACACTGGCGTTTAGCATATATTCATATATAAATATATATAAATATATATATAAATATATAAATAAATATATATACAGATCTACATGTTTGTATAGATTTCTATGTGAACGTATGTAAATATGGATATGTATTATTTCCAGGTATACATCTGCTGTATAGGTATATTTGTATGTCGGCGTATTTACCAGAGATGTCTTCGTCTGCACTCACGCACAGTGGCCTCTGGAGCCATGTTTCGTTGTGCAGCGCGGACTGAAGCTGGGGAACAAGAAGTTGAACTTTAACTTTTGCAAAACCAGCGAAGAGCTCACGGGATTTGTCTACAACGCAGTGACACCGTTTGCGGCCAAGACAGACGTTCCCGTGATCGTCGATTCTGCGCTCCTGGCGCTCGACCCACCGCTCGTCTGGCTCGGAGGCGGAGAAGTCGATTTGAAACTCAGAGTCTCCGTGGCGGATCTTCTCCGCGTTTTCGAGCCGCTCGTCGGATCGGTCTGTTTCGAGGCAGAAGCGCCCACGATCGGAGAAGAAGCGGAGGAACAGGAGTAGCCGGAACCGTCAGACAAAGCGAGGATGTCGCGACGTCTTCTGCCGGCTTCTGCACAAACCGAGAGAGAGACGCCGCAGCTCGTGAGGTCGCTCTTTCTCGCTCCTTTCCTCGCCCACTCGACGGCCGGTGTCCTCGTTTTTGGAAAGTCTGTTCGCGCAAGAGCAGAGTGAAAAAAGGAACGCGACCCTCTTCTCTTTTCCTTTTTGCCGCGCTGTGGAGGTGCCTTGCGTCCGAAGCCGAGATGCAGAGACAACAGGGAAGAGAGGAAACGCATCGAAACTTGGAACGCGAAGAAGGACGAATGGCCGCGTCTCGACAACAGTCGCGAAACGGGCAGATTCGAGTACCTTCCCTCTCTCCCACCGACTCCGGATTCGCTTCTCAGTATAGATGCATTTCTTTGAGAGCCTGAGTCTTCTCTCGCGAACACTGGAGAACCTGCAATCCTTGACATGAAAGACTCTCTGCAGCTTTTCTCACGAAAAACACAGAGCTCCGTTGTCTACGCAACTCTTCTTTCCACGAGGAAACCATTTCTTCTTACCACCTCTCTTTTTTGTCACTGAACGCTGAAGAAAGAAATCGGAAATCTCTCTGAAACGCTGAAACGCCTACAGGTCGACAACGCTCTGATCGACGAAGCATTCCTCGTCGTCTGCCCCAGTCTCCGATTTCTCGAGCACCTTGCATTTCTTTCGAAGGAGGCTCTACGAGCAACTCTTCCCGACGTTAAAAAACAGTCTTTCTGCGAGTCCAGCACACGCACCCCAGTGAATTCCTCCAAGTTTTGTGTTACTACCTGTAAAAACATATATATATACGCATATATATATACATATATATATATATGTATAAATGGGCATTGAAACAGATATCTGTATGTTTATACGCGTACATTTATATATCCAGGCATGCTCATTACATCCACAGACGCCACGAATAATATACAGAAGCACCTGTACGTGTATAGATCTGTATACGCATCTGCATGTGTACGTATGCTAACGGCAATACGTACTTTCATACATATAGAAATCTACATATGTACGCAGTTTGCGACTGCACAGTTCCAGTTTTCCGATTCTCTTGCTTTGGTTCAGTTTTTTTTTTCAAGATGCAGGATCTTTTTCTCAGTCGGTCTGCAGCTACTGCAGCTACCGTGGAGACGACAAGCAGGATTTTCATAACGCTTCCTAGAATTCTAGGATTTTTATTTCGCATGCCTCGAGGAGTGTCATGCAGTAGCAGTACAACGACCTCTTTTCTTTGTGTACTTTTTTTCAAGCGGCTCGACGACTGCAGCACAAAAGCGATGGTCACAAGCATCGATTCTCTTCCCCCTGTGCGCTCGGCCTCCGCTGGCATCCAGTTCGCCCACTGCAGTGCCAACGAAAGAAAGGCTCCGGTTCGTCTCGCTGTCGCAGTTTTTTCTTTTGCCTCCTATTCTTGTTGTGTGAAAAAGGTAGAAAAAAAAGAAAGGAGAGAAAAGGGGGACAAGGTCCGGAGGAAACTGAGGTTCTGCTCCGCACAGGTTTCTGTGTCTCCTCAGTGTCTCCAAGCGTTCAGCACCCTCTCTCTCCCCCTTTTGTCTTCTTGGGCGTCGATAAGCTTTGCTCGTCGTTTTCTCCGGACTTGAAAAGGCGTGGAAGCAGACAAAGTACCTCTCTGCTTCTTCCTCTTGTTTCATGTCTTTATCTCTGTCTTGTCGGGGGAGGGGGGGAGGGTGGGGACAGCATCGTCTCCTGTCTCTTCTCCTGTCTCTTCTCGTGTCTCTGTCTCTTCAGGTATTTTGGGGGCTCTCGGTTTCGCTTCATTCTTTTTCCAGAAGCTTCTTCTCTCGTTTTCTCCCGCATCTTCCTCTCTGTTTCTTGCCCCCGCTGTCTTCTTCGCGGCCACCGATCTGTCTCGGTTGCTCTCCTGATCGTCCGTCTCTTTCTTTTCTCTGTTTCGTCCCTCGTTTTCTTTCCTCTCTCTTCTTTCCTCCATGCGTTTGTGCCTCTCTTTTCGTCTTGTTCTTTTGTCCGATCTCCGTGTGTCTGTTGCCCTTGCGTCCTTTCTTGACGAACTTTCCCTGAACTCTAGAACGACATCCTTTTCTCCTCGTGCTTCCTTCTGTTCTTCTCGTCTCTCCGCGTCTGAAGAAAATGTCTCAGGCGTCTGTGTCGCGCCGCGTCTTCCCCAGGATGTCCTTTCGTCCTTTGAATGCGTTTGTCTCTTCTCTGTTGTCCTTGATTGTTCTCTTCGTTCTCTGTTCTCCGCCTCCCCCTCGCCTCTGCAACTCCTCTCCTTTTCGTTCTTGGCCGCTTGCTGGTCTCTCTTCTTCCTCTGCTTGGCTACTCGTGGTGAATGCGTCGACGTTGCAAAAACAAAACAGCAGGAGAGTTTCGTCCGCCGGCACCTCAGGCGCCCTGTTGAGCTCTTCTCTTTCCTCCTGTCTCTTTTTGTCTCCTTCCCAGTTCTCTCCCGGCCGTCGTCGGTCTCTCTTCTGTTCTCCCTCTGTCTCCCTTTCGCGGCCTCATCGTTCTCCTTCTTTCTCGCCTTCGCTGTCTCTGCTAAAGTCTCAGCGCCGCTTCTTTCCTTCTCTTGCGCCGACCGCCTTTCTCCCCTCTCTTCCGCTCCGTCTCTCTCCTCGCTCTCCCTCGCCTCTCTCTCGGTCTTCTTCCCCCTTTCGTTCTGCGTCTCTCTCTCCTTCGTCTCCCGCTCTCTTTCCTTCTCCGCCTCGCTCTTCTCTCCTCCGCAGTTCCTCCGTTGGCGGGGAATCTGAGGGAGAAGGCGGAGGGGAGACTGAGACGACCGGCGAAGCAGGTGAAAGGAGACCAACGTTCAGAATTGGACATGGATACGATCTTCACCGAGTCACAGCGAACCCACTGGAGGCTACAGGTGCGACAGCGACGACAGAATGGCGGGGAGGAAACGCAGATTCGCTCGTTTGCTGCATTGCCGTAGATACGCAGTTTTGATTGTGGCTCGCTTCCCTCTCACGCAACCTGCCGCGCGTTCGCCTGAGCACAGATTGCCGTCGCCTAACGCTGCGAGGACATCCCGAACAGATGCTCTGTTGCAGGCCGAGTGTGTAGATGACCGGTCCATCAGTGTAGAGCCTGCAAAGATGTTTCAAAAGTATTTTTTACGTCGTCTCCTTCTTGGTCTCGCGGGGCGGCTGCGCTCGGCTGCGTGCTTCGCGTCGACGCCGGCTTCGAATCCGAACGCGACTTTTGCATCGATTCTTCGCGAAAGATCCCTCGGTGCCTGTGAAGAAGAACCACTCTCCCTTTTGTCTTTCTCTCCCTTTTGTCTTTCTCTCCCTTTTGTCTTTCTCTCCCTTTTGTCTTTCTCTCCCTTTTGTCGCTCATCTCCCTTTTGTCTTTCTCTCCCTTTTGTCGCTCATCTCCCTCATCCCCGTCCTTCTCTTTCGCGCCTCCTCCAGGGTCTCTTGTTTCCTGACTCTCCGGATTCGGATATCTCTTGGAAGACGTTGCGCAGCTTGAACATCTTTCGCAGAACGACGCAGTGCAGGCGCGCGTCCATGTCTATGGCGTTTCGCAAAGTTCGGTGTTGCTGATGTATAGCTTAGAGATGGCGGACTTTTTTTGGCGGGGAGCACTAGAGAAAAAACCTAGACTTCGCCCCTTCGCTTGACACGCAGCCGTGGGCGTTTCCATGGACCAGGAGAGGAACTCCACCCGTGAGCATGGAAGGACCTTTTTTCTTTTGCGACTTGTCGAGCCTTTCCAGTGCCTCATGGAAGCTTTGATCCTGTCACTCTGCACTTTCGATTCGAGCGCTGTTCTTTTTTACAGGTCCCCTTGTCATCGGAGGCGTCTGCATCTCGACCCCTCCGGAGAAAGGCTGGGTGTTTGACAGATGGCTTTCCTCTCAGGGCGTTCTGGCACTGCGCTCGTTCGTTCAGCGTTTCACGACGCTGTTGACCAGAGCGAAATGCAGCCTCGCTCCGTGGTGCACAAACGCTCCGCATTCTGCGGCGACTGGTAGTTGCGGAGAATCCGGCAGAACGCGACACCGAGGAAACGCCTGGTTGTCCCGACTCTTCCGACCCACTCGTAATTCCCCGCGGGCCTCCGTGCCGTTCTCTTCTTCTCTGTCTTCTTCTCTGTCTTCTTCTCTCTCTTCTTCTCTCTCTTCTTCTTCCCCGCCGGCCGTGGAGAATTCGTTCGGAGTGGTGGCGCACTCGGACGGAGATGTACTGTTGCATGCGGTGTGCGACGCTGTGTTCGGAGCTTTCGCTTTGGGGGACATTGGCGAGCATTTTTCGGACTCGAATCCGGCTTTCCGCGGCATGTCTTCGTCGCTCTTGGTGGCGCGAGCGCTGGAGATAGTCCGCGCGAAGCATCCGGACTGGAGACTGGGGAGCGTGGACGCGACGGTGGTTTTCGACGCGATGAAGTTCGGACGCGCCAGAAAGCAGAAAATGCGAGAAAACCTCGCCGAGCTGCTGCAACTCCCCGCCGCCGCTGTCAGTGTCAAAGCAAAAACGAGCGAGGGAGTTGGACCCGTGGGGCGGAAGGAAGCCGTCGCATGCCATGTCGTCCTCACGCTTTTCAAAAGCACAAGAACTGACGAAACAGAGAAAAAACAAGACACCAACAACGCTCAACGATTGTTACAGAACTCGCCTCAAACACAGGCATGAACTGGGTTCCATATACATATATATATATATATGTATATTGGTATGCTGATGCAGAGGGGTATGTCGGTGGGCGTGTGTAGGTGAAGAAAAGCACGGTGCATGAATGGAGGAATTTGTAGAAGAAAAGGATTGTTAGGTAGGGAGGTGTAGGGGGCGTTTTTCATTGAATGTCGGTCTCTTGTGTGGTGGGGAATAGGATGCGTGGGCAGTGTTTCCTATGCCTGAAAGGGAGATCGGTGGAAACATTCCGCCGTGAGAGGGATGATTCCTTCTCACGCGGCAGAGCCACAGTGATCTCTGTGCCCAGAGAGAGATTCACCGCAATTTGCTCGTTCATAGGAGCCCTTTGAGGCATTGAGATACGATATTCCTCTCAATCTTTATGGCACTTAAATCGACAGTCTCACCTTTAGTTTATTCTCAAAATGCATAACTCTGCTTTGTTTTGATGCAGAACTCTGGCAGTGCATACGTAGGTGCGGCAGTTCGAGAGACAGGGATACACATGCATTCACTATACAGAGGTTAGAGAGACAGAGACTGTGATTTGAGACTCCTGCGTTGAGTGTTTGATTGCTGATACGTGAGCAGTGGGTGACTCGTCAACAATCACGAGGTTTCCCTGGCGTCTTCCAGACTCGATCTATGGATTTGCAGAGAGCGATCTTCGGTGACTCGTCTGTGACTGTAGCACCCAGAGAAAAAAGATACAGACCTTCAAACGATTGTGGCGAAAACGTCTAAGCGATGCAATCTAAAACGAAATCATTTTTACACATTGCCTCTCTCTCGTCAAGGTAGCACTTTTCCTTGGTTCTACGTTCTTCGTAGTGAGGAAACGCAAGTCGCTGTCTCGGCCTGCAACAGAGCATCTGTTCGGGATGTCCTCGCAGCGTTAGGCGACGGCAATCTGTGCTCAGGCGAACGCGCGGCAGGTTGCATGACAGGGAAGCGAGCCACAATCAAAACTGCGTATCTCTGGCAACGCAGCAGAAGAGCGGCTATTCGCATCCACATTTATATATATATCTATATACATATGTTTACATTTATTGGTCAATTTATGCGCGCGTATACAAGTGTTGGATTGCATTCTTCGCTGCATTCACGTACGTAGGTTTCTGGGTGAACTTAGACACTCTTACATGCGCACACACGGATGTGGGCGTATGACTCATTGGAGTGACAGAGTGCATATCAAAGCCGCGAATGTTGCCGTTTTTTCAGTATCCAGTTTTCGCTCTTTTCTCCGAAGGCTTTTCTCTTCCTATCGCAGATCTCTTGCCTATCTTACCAGGTTGAACGGCGTCACGGAACCTACCGCCCGGCGGCTCCTTTCTTTTGCCGGAAGTTCTACACAGGAAGTACAAGCAACGCTATATCCCTGAATCGAGTGCTAGACGCCTTAGAAAACGAAAGTAGTAACTGGTTAGTCTCCTCTGATTCTGTTAGCGAGTTTCTCATACGCCTCACACCAAAACAGAGCGAGCAGCGTCTTGATCCCCGTATACCGGGGCCGGTCCTTTTGCTTGGACGCTGGTGCTTTCCAAGTAACTCTACCAGGACAGACGCCTTACTCTTTTTAGCTGAAAAAATGAAGATTTCGAGAGGATAGGCATGCATCCACTTTTCCCGAGATTGAGTCAGGGGTTCTTCTGGCCTTTCAACGGGGGCGAACTCTTGAAACATTCGGTTATCCGCTTGGTTACTTTTGTGAGGTCCTTGGCTATCGATAGAAGCACCTGGTTCGCCTCTGAAACTAAAAGAAGGAGCGGCAAAGTCTGACGCGATTGAAGCGCTACGTATTTTTTTCGATATGTTGCCGCAATACTTGCCGAGAGGCGAATCCCTACATGTCTGGTGGCCGCACCGATCGTTGTGTCCGGGGCACTTCACGATGAAGAAGAAGTACCAGGACGATCCCCGAGTAAGTGTTATAGCTCCATTGGAAACACAACGGACTTCTGCAGTACCGTATCGTATTTGAGAGGAATGAACAATTGTGTGGAGGGTTGTTCTGCATCCAGGCTACCTTGAGCGCGCACACTGTGTCCGCAGTGCTGTCTTGGACTTGCAGATGGCATTTTGGTCCATAGATGATGTCTGGCAACTGCACGTGGAGGGCAGGAAAACTGCCGGTCTGTTTGGTGTGAAACGTGCCCGGCCGTTTCCCATTGTGAGGGGTGACGACTCTTTGCTGTTTGTTCAGAGTGTCACGGATGCCTGAGAACGTATCTCAAACACGGCAGGCTTGTAAAACAAGAGTCGGAGAGGCACCTACGCAAGCGCGGAGCGGCATGGGGAGATCTGTCTCGAACTGCCGCTACTAAGCGCAGGTCTGTAAAAGATCGTGCATCAGAGAAGAGTTTGTGTTTTGTATAACCGCACATTCGAAGAAAAAACAGGTACAGCCTTAAAAACGCAGCGCACACCTCAAAAGTGTCTCCTGTCCAGCCCTCGCATTCGTTCCTGACCCGATATGCAGATACCAAACGTAGTTCGCAGACGAAACGTGTATATTTCCAGAGACCTCGTCCGGTTAAAAACAACTGCGTGAAACACATTCAGAGAAAAAACCTGCTACGTCATTGTTGCTGCTGCTCCAGCTTTTTCGCTCGCCCGTTCCACGTACGCCAGCTCATCCGCTCTCATCAAATTACCTTTTCCTGTGTGTTCGATTCACCTCACAGTGGCACCACCAGTTTCCCTGCATGCCTTTCTACGCGTCTTCACTGCGCACAGCATTGGCTTTCGCCTCCCACCTGGTGGTCTACACATGGTTAGCGCTAGTTCGCCAAGAGCGGGTTCCCTGCTTCAACCATCTAAAAAGGTGATCTGGAAGTCAAAGTTGGACGGAGAAGACCTCATCGAAAGGCCTTCCCTTCGCTCGCTCAGTCTCCGGCGGCGCGATGCTCCGCATAAGTCCCAGCGGAAAAAAAGAGACTCACGCATGAGCAGCCAGTCGCGTTTCCTCTATCTGCCATTCTTTAAGCGAGCAGGGGTACGTCGGAAAGATCGAGGGAGCTGCAGACAGAACACTCGTTTCCGTGAGAGAGATTGGACGCAGGCTCACAGCCGCATCTCCACGCAATGCACGCGGCTGTCTCGTCGACAACAGCCAAGTCACAGCACTCGCACGTGGTTTGGCGGACCCTTTGACATTTCTCAGGGTTTCTCGCTGAATACATGCCGGGGTGATCTTCCATGTCATCGAAGGGCCGGCCAGCCGGACGTCGGCCGCCGCCGCCCCGCAGGTCCAGGTAAAGGAAGTCACTCGCCGGCTCTTCACAACATCCGTTTCGCTTGCGCCTTTTCTCGTCTTTCTCAAACACGGATACACACCTCAGCCTTTTGGGCGGAACGCGGCCGCCGCGGCGAGGCGGTGCTTCCAAAGTCCCCCGGCGTTCGTTCCAAGTGACGACGAAGTCCTCGTCGTCAGAGGATTCCGTGGACGGCGCCTCCGTCGGATACCCGTCGTCCAGCGCAAGTTCTGCAGCACTGAAAAACTGCTTTTCGGACATCCTGGACGGTTTTCAGAAAACTTGAAAGACACGAGGAAAACCTGCAGGCGCGCTGGGACCGTCGTCCTCTGACTTGAGTGTTGCCAATGAAGATCCCAGAATCCCTCGACGACGGAGAGGGAACGTGATACGCGAGACGTAGGAACTAATACGGTCGAGAAGGGTAGTAGCAGACACACGGCTTCAGAATCGGACTCGGGAAGAATGTTACAGATAGGAGAGGAATCCGGAGAAGGCGCAGCGGGAAACAACAGGTCCCTATAAAACGATCGATCAGATTTGCTAGAGAGGAAAGCCACGCGCGAAACGAGGAACCAGCGGTGAAGAAAATGGGAGAAAACCGCGTCCGCAGGAAGCGGAAGCCAGCAAAACGGTTGGATCTGGGTTTTCTGAGTTTCAGGTGCTAGTAGTGATGCTGCAGACGCCGTGTGAACTTGCCCGTAGAGTTGCCTCCCAAAAAGCAGACGGAAATTCACAACCAGAGATCTACCACTGGAGGCTCCAGTCGAGTCTACGATTCGTTTTGTGCAGATTTGTCAAGTTAGAGCCAGCAACTCCGGCAGGCTCTGTTGGCCCTCCTTGCGTTGTTACACATTGAAGATTGCGCAGACCAAAAGCCGGGCCTCGACACCGGGAAACGGGATTTTCACTGCGTCGAGGGGCAAGCAAAATCGCTTTTTCACAACTCTTTCTATCGCTTCCACGAAAAAACAGCTCCGAGCATCGACGGCCACGACAGCGAAGGAAAGGGACCTCTCATCCGGCGTCTTCAGTTGCCTCGACCCGGGAAGAAGGCCTCCCGCCCATCTCTATGCCCCCGGGGACCTTCGCACCCGTCCCGATAGCTGTTTCGCCGCCAGCGTTCCAACGCAGCCGAGACCGGGGAACTCCCCTGCGGTTGCTCGCACTTCCTCTACAAATCATAGCCGTCCAAAAGCTTCTACGACTGCTGGGTCCACTCTTCCTTCTGTTTTTTGATCTTTATTTAGAACGCAACGCCCCTGTGGTTGCAGCTCTCGAGCTGCAGCGCTCTTCTCACGTGTTCTACCCGTGTTCGAATTTCGCCTATTTCTCTTGATTCAAGTGCCACGCGAATCGTATTCTGGAGGCGATTCTGTAGTCCCTGCGCTACTTGTTGAGGGAAAGTGACGCTCATACTGCACACATTCTCTATTTCTTGGGAAACTGCCGCTGGCAAACGGTTGAGACGCCAAGCAGCCAATGCATATCGTGGCTAGCTACCTGGAGGGAGTGTGACAACAGCACCACGTTTCGATTCCCCCCGTTTTTCATTTCCACTCACATCGATCCCGAAACATCAGTGCAAGTCTAAAGCGTGCAAATCCGACGCATCTGTCTGTCTGAACAACACGATTGTTTGACATCCCCGCCGGCGCTACACAAGCGTTTTTCACACACACTAACGAGGTTAGTGCCCTCGGAGGTTTACAGTGAAGTAGACACAGACTGTGTCGAACCCAGACGTCCAGATTGCGTTGATTTCTCTGAACTCGAAGCTTTAAACGGATTCTCGTCTGATTTGGAGTTCCGACGAAGGACGGCGCACTCCGTATTCGGCGCTAAAGGAAATTTGTAGACTAACAGACACACGTAGACTCGGGCAAATTCTCATGTTCCGGAACATATCCGACACAAATACAGCGTTCTGGTGTTGTCTAACGGTATTTACTGTACCAAACTCTGTAACATGACAGTCGAGCAGTGTCGCTAGGGTTGCTGGATACGCTTAGCAAGCGCAGCCCCCCCCAAGAAACCAACCGGGACATTCCGCCTTTCCGTGTTAGAAGACTTGACAGTAACCGGGCAAGGGTTGTGCTAGAGGATCATTTCATTGAGTGAATCTCGAGATATACAACGAATTTGCGAAAAAGTTTCGAAAGCGATACGCCGGGAGGACGCCTGTGGCAGACTGTCAACTCTGAAAGTTGGGCACGGTGTGCGTGTGATCTACGTCTTTGTCACCGAAACCCGTTATTTCTGCTCTCTTTTCACCCGTTACTTCTGACTGGGTTCGTTCTTAGAAGATCTGGAGTATTTTCGCATTCTGGTAAGTGTTCTCACTGCTCTGTCTCCCTCGTTCCGCTCTCACACAAAACGCACCATGGCATTAGGTCGGGGACGGTTTCACGAGTTCACCGCCGCCAAAAGGCAGGCAAATCTCTCTCTGCAAATAGTAAGGATGCGGTACGACTTCGTGACTTCGGCGCCGGGCTGCGCACGTATTTAAATCATAGAAAGACAGCTTTTCTCAGGTCAGAAAGAGTTAACCCCACCCACCTCCCTCGCGCGTCCATCTTTTCCTGTCTGTAGCTCTCGCGACAGCAGCTCGTCTAACTACATCCAAATCGAGTGCTGCGATTGATGAGCAGGAGGACGTTGAAGAGACAAGCTAAAACGACAAAAAAACAACTGTCTTTTCATGCTTCGCTTCTGTTGGCTCCTCTGTTCTTTTTCTGTCGCGTTTTTTTCCAAGTACTCCACGATCTGTCCTTCGCAGCTTCTCGTCCCTCGACAGACATAACCCTCTCGCAGATAGTTTTTTCTGGCAAGGCAGCTTTGCACGCTCAACATCTTGCGACGCTGCACACAGATTGCGTGTACAAGCTCAAACAAATCGTCTTCATTTCCGAAAGAAGGTTCTGTGTGTCTTCGCAATCCGTTCTAGTCGGGACCGTACCGGCTCTCGGAGGACTCGCGACGAACAGCTGCCGACGGCAGAGAGCTCGCGGCGTTTCCTCGATTTTTGCCGCCGGAACTTTGTTCGGACCCTGTGTTTCTGTCTTTCCAACGCGGTTTTTCTCGAACAAGAAGTGGCGCAGCTCTTCTGCGAACTTTCCATGCCCAACTCACTTTTCCCGAGTCGAATAGCGCCGCCTTCCCTGGAGGCTGTGCGCGGTTCTTTTCGTGTCTTGACCACGAGTGTCTTTGCGGGAGGAGGTTGGCTTCGATACGCCTGGCATTTCTTCTCAAACAAAAGGTTTTCTCTGATTCTGTTCTCAAAAAAATCGGCCAGAGCTCGGGAAAAACAAGCGATAGAGAAGCGCGTATCCGCGCATTTCCCCTCTATCGAAGCGAGGCAGCTGCAGGGTGTTTGGTAGGTCCCCCCTTTCGCTTCTCTATTGTTGTTGATTCGTTTCCCTCGAGCTCTCTGTCGTTCTTTCTCGTGTCTCTTTAAATCTCTCTCGCCGACACTCACTGGAACGGTTCCGTCCACTCCTGAGACAAGGCGCTTCTGGTCAAAATGGCTTTTCCGCTGCCCGTAGGCTCTTACCGTTCTGAGCAACCCGGCAGTCATTGTCCCTTCCCCTCTCTCTCTCGGAGATAGGCCAGTTTTCTTCTGCGAAGAACAACAACGCCTTTGGCTTCCTTCCACTTGTGATTTTCTTGATCTCTTTGCTTCCAGTGCCTCGCCTGCAGCTTCTTCAGCCACCGCCGCGCATTCTCGAGTCTTCACGCTTCTGTTGGCTTGCGGCTTTTCGACAGACGAGGATAAGCATCCCATGATTAAAGCGTACAGACGAGGACTGGTGTTTCTGAGACAACTGTTTCTTCGTCTGCAAGGAAAGTCGGGGACCAAGAAACGCCAATTTTTTTAAAAGGGCAGGGAACCACTCCGGTACGTTTTGAGGAGCTCGACAAACATGAACTCCGAACCGGGTATCTCGCCCCTCTGTCCTCCAACGGAGACCAAGAGGACAGTTCTCGAAAGAGAAAGCGAGGGTGAAGGTGAAAGAGAAAATGAGAGAGAGAGTGAAGAAGGCGAGAGAGGACCCACGACGCCGAACGACGAGCAGAGCCTCCCAGAGGAAGAGGGATCTTTGTCGCCTCAGTGCGACGAAGAGAGAAGGCGGAAAGCGAGAGAAGAAGTCGCTTACCTGCTTCAGCAGCGCGAGAACCTCCGGAACGTCCATCGCCTGCTCCAGCAACAACATTCTCTGCTCGTCGCCCAACGGCGCGAGAGAGAACGGGGAAAGTTCGTCTGCGAGACGAAGAAGGAAGCGAACTCGAGACTCGAGGACGAGGGAGAAAGGAACCAGTCCGAGGTCGAGGTATCGCGTGGATTCCGAGTTGAGAACGAAACGAAGCCTGAGGTTTCGGAGCAACAGTGTGCGAAGAGGGAAGCTGATCCTTACGCCGTGAACGCGGAGAAGGAGCAGCGCTTCTGCTCGTCTGTGACGACGGCCAACGGGGGCTCGACTCGCTTTTCTTCCTCCGCTGGAGAGCAGAGCTCTCCTGTACCTGCCGGAGAAGCAGAAAATGATGGAAGGGAGGGAGAAGCAGACGAGGCTTCCACTGAGGCAGAGCGCTTCAAAGACGAGGGAGAAGCTACAGAGACAGAAGCTACAGGCCGCGAGCCACGGGCGCATTCGGAAGCGGGAGACGCATGCGCCGAGGGAAGCAGCGAACAAGATGGCTGGGGCGCATCTTTCCGGAGTGAAGACGAAAGGGAGACTGGAGCTGCTGAGCCTGGAAAAGCCTCAGAACCGAGCGTCTTTGAGGCGTTCGAATCGTGTCTTGCAAACGAAATGAAGTTCGTAGACTCCTGTCACCTCTCGTCACTCAATGATCCTTCGGGACCAAGTGATTTGTCAGCTCCCTCGCCTGTTTCTGCTGTCCGTCCTTCCGTGACTCCAAACCCAGGAGAGGGCAGCCAGGTGTCTGCGTCGCGCTACGAAGCGACTTCGCCTTCGTCTCCGAATCGAGGAGAAACTGCATCCTTGTCCGAATCGGTGTCTCGCCTTCCTTCCTCTTCTTTCCAGCCGTCGTTCTCGAGTTCCGCGCGGTTGCCCTTGCCTTCCCTCGCCTGCCTTTCTTCTCGCCTCGCGGCTGTGGTCGCGGCGCCTTCCGACTGGGCGACCCTGGAGTATGCAGACACCGCGGCGCCGGCCTTCGGCTGTCCGAGTCTCCGTCTCTCCCCCGCCTTTGAGGTCAATCCCTTTCGCCGCCAAGAGGACCTCGAAACAGAACATCACCCGAAAGACAGAGAAGAAGAGAGTGGAGAGGAAAGGGGAGACGACGAGGAACAGGAGGAAGAGACGCGCATGCGTGAAGTGCCTCCAACGTGTCTCGCCGGGGGGAGAGGAACCGAGAGTGGAGAGGGAACTTTACGGAATGCGGCGTTTCTGGAGGAGCAGACTGTGGCTGCATCTTCTCCTGTCTCGGTTGAGAGCACGCAGGACAGGCAGAGAAACGAGATTGGCTGTCTCCTCCCCGGCAGGAAATCTGCTTCTCCTCTCCTTCCTTGTGTTTCCTCCCCTGTTTCTTCTCACGGCTCTTCCCCTCTGCCTCAACAGCCCTCTGCTCTGTCTTCGCTGCTTCTGAACGATCCGCGTTCACCCTTGTCTCCGAACTCCTCTTCGCAGCGTCCATCCGTCGCTTCTCTCTCTCTAAAGACTCGCCGCAGTCAGGAGCCCAACAGTGGAGAAAAGGAGTCTCTTCTGTCTCCCGGGAAGAAGCCGGGAGAGCAGCCAGAACCAGCGAACTGCGTACGAGCCTCAGAGCTGCGAGAAACGCACGCGCAACCATTTCTCGCTGGCGGAGAGTCTCGGGGTTTGTTTGTTTCGTGTGTCGCGCTGAATCGCGGCGAGATTTATCGCTCAAGTTCTTTGTCTTCTCTCTCTTCTCGGCCTCTGGAGAAGACCGACCGAAAAGGCACGCGCGCAGGAAACTCTCACGCTGAATTCTCCGAGCAAAACGCCGCGCTCACTGCCTCTCTGTGTTCTTCTCGGTTCTTCCCGCCTGGAACGCAAAGGGCGCAAATGTCACCTCTCCCGTCTCCTCCTTCTCCTTCTGCTCCTTCTCCTTCTGCTCCTTCTCCTTCTTCTTCTCCTTCTTCTTCTTCTCCGTCTTGGTCTGAGGCATGTCCCTTTGGAGGACGGGAGGTGTCTGTGCCTTCTGCGTCTCTTCCTCGGTCCTGCGTCTCCAACGGTTCTCTGTTCTCAGCTTCATTCCGCGCCTCCTGTCCGACTCCGAGTTCCGAGGCGACTTCTCTCTCCGCTTCAGCCGCTGCGGGTGCTTTCTTCCCGGCTTCTCTGCCGCTCCACCAGTCTCTGCCTGTCTCTTGTCTCCTGTCGTTGAATCCGCTGCATGCAGTCTCCTCTCGCGGGGAGAAGACTTCGAGTTTCGACGTCTGCAGAGTCGAGTTCCTCCCCACCGCCACCTGCAAGGCTTCACTCCTCACAGTGAAGGCGAGGGCGCACCGCGCGTTCCGCGCTGAGATGAACAGTGGGGGCGCACAGGCGAGAAAGACTCGTCTTCGAGAGCAGCGCGCGAGAGAAAAGCAGAGGCAAATGTATGCGAAGGAGCAGCGCGTGCACGTCGCGGAGACCTGGGAAGCAAGGCACCGGCGCCAGAGAGAAGAAGAAAAAACGAACGAGCTCGGAGTCACCCTCGCTGCTTCTCAAAGCTCCCTGTGTTCGTCCTTGAGTGAGGTAGAAAGCGAGGAAGAACCGGAAGAGAAAAACGTCTTCGCCGAGGCCGAAGGGCTCCGGGACGAGAAGGGCCGCCTCATCTGCGTCCCCAGCGTCTTCGTCTCGCCGTCTTTCTCCACCCTTCTCCGGGTGTCGGCTTATATTCGGGTACACGCGGAGGAGAGGGACCCTGAGGAAACGGAAGAAGAAGAAGCCGGAATGCTCGTCCTCGGGTGGAGAGAAGTCCTCGAACACCGGTGGGGACAGTGCGACCGACTCACGCAGGTGAGGGGCGATCGACGAAAGTGGAGAGAGAAAAACAGTGTGGAGCAGAGGGAACCCACAGGGAAGAAAAGGAATGTAGAGAACCAAAGAAAGGTAGGAAAAAGAGGACAGGAGCAGATCAGAGGTGCAGCTTCGTAGAGAGGAACAGTGAAGAACAGAGGCAAGGTAAAAATAGAAGCAAGGGAAAAAGAAAAAGGAAGGAGGGGGGAAGTGAGACAGACGCGAGAGGCAAGTAGGGGCAATCGGGATGGAGGAGATGAAAGGAGACAGGCGACGGTTTCAAAAGCACCCGAGATTATCGAGAAACTCGGGAAGGTCCTTTTTCAAGAAACGAGATACGCGAGGGGGCGGTGAGACTGAGAGAAGGAAGAGTTTAATTTCATCTTTCCGTTCTGGGTAGAGATATCATCTTTCAGTGCGAATGTTTCGTAAGATCCTTCTCTATCCCCGCTCCCGTGTGACTCGAGTTTATCGTTTTCCTCTTCACCTATACAGAATTTTTCTTCCTTTCTCTCTTCTGCTGTGAGAGGTGTCTCGCCTTTCTTTCGGTTTCACTGAACGGCTCTTGCACCGAAATGCATTTCTTTTTTCCTTTGCGTGGTTTCCTGATTTCTCTTCAGCCAAATCTGCAGGCGCTGCTTCAAGCGTTCATGCCGCGGACCTGGTTCCAGTTTTTCCAGTTGGCGCATCTGTCGTCTTCGTCTTTTTTCTCCTCGCTCTTCCCGGCTGCTGCGATGGCGCATGCAAGTGCTGTCTCGCCTCCGAATCCCCTTTCTTCGACCTTTCTCGAGGAGCGTCTTGCGGCCTTTTCTCTGCTCCGCGACCGCCTCTACGACATGCGACACCGTCTCGCTTGTTGCTCACGCTCTCTGCTGCCTACTCGATCACTTTCTCGAGTCCGGGAAGAACGAGATGCAGCGACACCGCGCATGCAGGAAGAAGGAAAAAGCGCAGAAAACGGAGCAGATAGAGCAGAGGGGACTGACGATGGGAGAGAGGAAGACGCATCTGGAGACGCGTCCTTTCTCTCGCGGGAGGCTCCGGAGTGTCTCAGTTCACGGAAAAGCGAGGCAACCAAGCACGAGGCGGACGCTGGTCAACAGGGTCTCTTGAGTCTCCTTGGCGAGGTCTCTCAGCTGTACCTACAGATGGTGAACATGATTCAGGAACTCCAAGTCTCTCGCTTTGGTCGGCAAAAATGGCTCGCGAGCGAAACTCCGGAAGTTTCTCCTCCGCATCTCTCGGGAGTGTCGGACCCCTCGCCATCCCCGTCTTTCTCGTCTTCTTTCTCGTCTTCTTCCTCACCTTCTTTCTCTTCTTTCTCGTCTTTCTCGTCTTCCTTTCTTCCGTCAGTGCCCGCGAGAGCGGAGCGCCGCGTCTTCCAGAAACTCGTGGTTCTGCAGCAGAGCGTCGACTCTTTTCTCGCGGCTTCTTGCTGCATGGAGAAATGGGCCGCCGACCTCGTCCTTTCTCAAAAGGTGACTCGCGCGCTCGAGAGGAGGGCCAGAGAGACTGTCTCCTTGGAAAAGCGAGAGATGCCTGCACTCTCCTGGCGCTTCGGTGTGAGAGGCTCGGCGCAGGCAGACCGGAAAAAACTCGAGACGAGTGGAGAGACAACGCGAGGAGACAGCCCCCAGAGACAGGCCGAGGCGCGCCCGCCTGAGCAGACGGCCTTCTCCGTCTCTGCAGCGCATGTTGAGAGCCAGCAAAAATTCATCAAAAAAGTCGTCAAAACTTGCGTCAGAGACACGCAGCAACTCGACAGACTCAGGGACGCTCTCATCGAGGTAAACAGCACTCACATAGGCAGACATGAATGCATGCATTCATATACATTAATATATACATTAATATATATATATTATATATTAAATATTTCAACGTCTTTGTGCGCGCTGCGATATGTTCACAGTTGATGTATCTCCGAGGAGAAGAGAGAGGAAGCGAGGAAGAAGGCCCAGCTCTTGTGGCTTCGAGGTCTGCCTTCGTTTCTGCCTCAAATGCAAGAGCAACTGGAGAGGAAGCCTCTGAGAAGGGATTTCCGTTTTCTTCTTTTCCGTTACACTTTCGAGACCAGCTTGGTCTGACGACAGAGTCTGCTGCATCTCTACTTCTTCTCTCCTTCGCTCTCGAGGCTCGACGTCCAGCTGCAGTGTGTCTCGCCTTTCTTCGCGCCTCTGCTCCGCATCTCCTCTGTCCTTCTCTTTCTTCGTCTTCGTCTTCGGCCTCCTCTTCTCTCTCTTCTTCTCTCTCTTCTGCTTCTCTCTCTTCGTGTCTCGCCTCTCTGTTGCCACCGGGGTATCTGGAGGATCCGGAGGCCCTCGCAGTCGAAGCGGTGCGAGTGGAGACAGAAGACTCGCGGCGCAAAGAAGAGACGCCAGAACAGGGTGTTTCGACAGACAGGCAGGGTAGAGAGGAAGGACGCGGCAGCGACGCGCGGAGAGGAGAGGAGAAGCATGGAGCCGGCGAGCGTGAGCCGAGCGTCGGAGAGCAGCACTGGGAGGAGTTTCTTCGCGCTCTGGAGGACCCGCGAGAGGAAAGATGTCAAGAGCGAACAGGCGAGAGGCGCGCCTGTCGGAAGGAAACCGCGAGTTCTCAGATCCAGTTTCCTTATCTGGCTTCCGGTGCCTCCGTTCCCGATCCTTTCCTCGAGTCTCAGGACCCGGCGCAGAGTCCAGGAGACGCGAAAGGTGGAGAACTCTCACCATCCTGCACTGTGGCGAAGCGCAGAGTCCATGTGAGGTCTTCGGAGGAAGGCGCGTTTTCGAAACTCGAGAGGCTTTTGGATCCAACGCTTCTCGACCCAGTCGGCTTGAAGCGTTTCCTCGCGCTGCCGTCGTCTGAGGACTTCCCAGGGCCGTCGAGAGTCTCGACTCTCTCGGCCTTTGCCGAAGACGACTTCTCGCTCTCGTCTGGCGACGCAGCTGCACTCTGGAGAGAAGTCCGTGAAACTGTGCCGCAGAGAAGAGAGGCGCGGGAGGGCAGGTCGCGAGGACTCCAGAAACCTCTGAAGCCTGTCCCCCGTCTGCCGGCCTTCTCCGACCAGGTGTCTTCTCCCCACACTGCGCGTTGTTTGGGGCATCAACGACTCGCGGAGAAGACAGGCGAGCAGGACGCGCGAGGGAAACGGAGACAGCTCCTCTGCTCTTCGCTGCCGCCTGTTGGGCGCCGGCTCGAGCTGCGAGCGCGTCAGCGCGAATCCAGGAGAAGAAACCTCGAGTTGGTGGCGCGAGGAAACTCGATTTTATCTCCGGGCGAGACAGGCGCGGACGGACTGCCTGCAGGTGTAGCGGCTCGGACGCGATGCGAGGGTGAGCCGTTGCGCGAGGAGTCGGGCAGAGCGCGCGGAAGGAACTTCGATGAAGAGGAGAGAGCACGGCGAGACAGAGAGGTCGCGCGAAAGTCGAGACACAAGGCGCTTCGTTCAGCGTATGCTGAGGCGAGAAGAAGCGAGCTCGAGAAACGGGCGGATCTCTCGAGAGACGCGTGTCTCGGCGGAGAAAGAGGAGACGCGTTTCCAGAAGAAACCATGCCGGAAGCCTTTTCAGAAGACTTTTCGGAAGGTGAGACGAGGAGGGCAAGCTCAGCCGGCTTCTTCACTGAAGAGGAAGAAGCGGAGTGCCGGTTGGGGGGAAGTCCGGAGGAGCGAGTGGAGTCTGGAGAGGTGGAGGGGATGAGTTTCAGAGCAACGTTCTCCGGTTTGAGGAGAAGGATCGAAGGCGACAACGAGGAGGAGGAAAGGGCAGACGAGAATGAGATTGCACGCAAGCCGCAGGTGTGCCATTACGAAAGAAAGGACGAGCAGTGCGGACGGAATGGAAGCTCTCTTGCGGTTGAGAGTCGGAAGCGAGAGAACAAGCAGGACAAAGCGAGCCTGGAGGCGGCCTGGCAGCTGAGAGGAAGCGCAGCCGCAAGCGCTTCGACCCCAGAAACATGGCCGACACTGGAGCCGGAGAAAGAGCACCGGAGCCGCGGCACGGTTGCCCGGTCGCGGTCTCTGGGCGAGGAGACAGTCGGAGACACTTTGGAGACGGACACCGAACTGCGAGACCGCGCAGCAAACGAGACCGGAAACATGCGAGATCGCAGGCTGCGAGAGGACGCCCATGCCGTCGCCCTTCAGCAGGCGCGTTTGTCTGGGTGAGACAAAAAAGGAGACGAGTTGAATTCGAACTCTGATTCTCGCATCTCTTCGGTTCGTGAATTCCTCCTCTGGACATTGTTTTCTCGAAGAGACTCCAGAAATAGGCGTATGTTAACCTCAAAGTGTGTGTGTCTGCCGAACCGAGGGTGTCTCCGTTCTCATCCCTATTCGTCCCTGTCTCTCTCTCTTTCTCTCTCCTGTTCGCATGGAAGAAACTCAGATACTCTTGTGAGGGGATTTCTCTTTCACGACTCTGTTCCGTTGTTTCGAGAGCCAGCAGTATCTGCCCGAGGTTGAGACACCGTCTTCCCCCTTTCTGTCGAATCTTTGCCTTTTCAGGCGCTTGGAGGAGATCGACCGTCGAGTCTACGAAAAACGCGATGCACTCCGTCAGTGCGAAGAAGAGTTCTCTTCTCTCAATGCCCCACAGCTTGCGCGCTTCTTCTTCTCCTCCTCCTTGTCGACCGCCGCGCCCAGCGTAGTGGCGCCTGCCGTCGCGAGGAGCGTGTCTCTGCTGCGAGAGAGGAGACGGAAGATCGCGAAAGAGCTGAAAGAGACGGAGGCCCGGAGAAGCGAGCTGTGCACCCTCCTGGCCTCACTCGCGAACCGAAAGCAGGTGCTCAATGCAGAGCTGAGGAGGAGATGTCGCCAGCAATCTCTGAGGCAGGTGGAGCTTCCAGAGAAAGATGAAAAAGGTCGAGATCAGAGAGCAACAGACGTACTCCGTGAGGCAGAGCGGAATGGCGCGCGCCCCAGGGGACTGCGCAGCCAGAGTCAAGAGGGTCAAGGTCCGTTTCCTGCGAACGGAGAAACAGGGGAGCAGGAGGGAGGCAGTCCAGACTTCGCTTTGGCGCTTCCAGCTCTGCCGGAAAGAAGCGGCGGGAACAGGCCATGGTTCTCAACTCCATCGATCCGCGAATTAACCGCAGGACTCTTCTCGCCCAAAGAGAGCGAGCAAGGGAACCCCCCAACAGCAAGAGAAGCAGGTGAGAGAGGAGCGCCGAAAGAGAGCGCCGCTGGAGACAGACACACGGGGACCAAGCAGGAAACGGTGAGACAAAGATCCTCGTCGAGAGGGAGGTCTTCCTCGCGCATGGGAGCCTCCGTTGCTCGCAACATGTCTCGAGAGGCGAAGCAGGGAGAGCGCATTTCAGTGAGAGAAGGCAGCGGCGAGAAGAAGTCTGAGAGAGGACGAAGTCGACAAGACTCTCGCGCAAGAGAGACACAGGCAGCAGGCGAGAAGAAAGTCGACTCACCCTCTCGTTTCTGCGGAGACAAGCAAGGGACAGCAGAGGCGCCTGCGCCTCCTGTTGAGGCTGCCGAGCCTTGCGAAGCGAGTCGCGGCGGGGAAGGTCCGAGGAAGAGTGTGGGCATGCTCTTTTCTGGACTTAAATCGTTTTTCGACCTTGCGCAAGAAAGTCCGCAGAAAGTTCTCCAAAGCGTGAGGCAACAGCAGAAGGGAAGCGCAAGAGAGGACGAGTTGATGCCTTCGCGTTTCCCTTCTCGACCGCGCAGAATGTCGCCGTCGGGGAGAGTTCGTCTCCAGGAGACTCCAGAGGAGACACCCGTCTCTGGGGGCAACTGTCCCTCTCGCGACCCCAGTCTCCACCTCGTGTCTCTCAGAGCGCGCGAAGATGTCTCGATCTGCTTTCAAGAAGAACTCGAGGCAGAAATGCAGGCGTTCGAGGGCAGGGAAGCAGTCCGACGACGACCTGAGCGGCCTCGAGGCGAACATGCGGAGGGAGAAACAGTGGAAGAAGACCCGGAGAGAAGCAGCAAAGCCGACAGCGCCTTCTCTCCGAAAAGTCCTCGCGAGGATGAACAGACGAACCACAGGGATTCTTCCTTCTCTCCCTCGACACTGAAGAAGAGACCGACACCCGCGTCTGGCCCTGGAGAGCCAGCCACAAGGAAAGACGCGGAGAAAGTCGAGGAAGAGAAGGTGGAGAAAGAGCAAGTGGAGAAAGAGAAAGTGGAGAAAGAGAAGGTGGAGAAAGAGAAAGTGGACGATGGAAGGGAGGAGAAGGAAGAGAAACAGGCGGAAGAGTCTCGTGGCGTCTCATGGCAACTGGAGAAACGTTCAGAGGCAAAGAAGAGAGAGCAGAGCCGCGCTCGCGGACCCAGTGCGGCAACGACGTTTACCTCCCGCCTCAGGACTCTCGAGTCGCGAGAAAAGAGACAAAGTCTTCAAGGCGAACAGAAGGCGGCCGAACAGAAACGCAGGCTTCACGCTTCTCCGGAGGCCAGGAGAGGTGGGGTGAAGCGAGAAAGCGAGAAAAAAGGAGACAGAGGATACACACACACCGGAGTCGAACGGAAACTAGAAAGCAAAGCCACAGGGATCACCCACAGAGGCCAGACGGCCTCTTCGTTGTCGTCCTCCTCTTCTGCTTCCTCTTCATCTTCCTCCTCTTCTGCTTCCTCTTCATCTTCCTCCTCTTCGTCTTCAGCTTCCTCTTCTGCTTCCTCTTCTTCCTCCTCTTCGTCGACTGTTTCCTCTTCTGCTTCCTCTTCTTTCTCCTCTTCGTCTTCAGCTTCCTCTTCTGCTTCCTCTTCTGCTTCCTCTTCGTCCTCCTCTTCGTCTTCCTCTTGCTTGCAGATTTTTGATGGCAAGCAAGAGATTCGACAGCGGCGGGCGAAGGTGTTGGCGCTCGCAGCCAAACAGAGAGAACAAGCGAGGCAAGTGCCTGTTTTTGTAGAAACGAAAAACGCGTTCGCGAGAGTGGAGGATAGGCGACGAACTGTTTTTCCCGACGTTCGGCGCCCAGCTCACACGTTACGTCTGGCGGGGGGCGTCCACTGCAAGGCATCTCGGGGCGGCATCCATGGTTGTTCATGAGCTTCTTGTGAAAGTCCTTGTTTCACCGTTTCTCTCCTGTCGCGAGTAGAGTTAAAAGCGTAGAAGCCAGAGCGCGTGGAACGCGAAGAAGAACGCGAGAGAAAGAGAAGAGAGGTCCTCTGTCGTCAATTGAGCTCTGTTACTGTTAGGTTCCCCCCCTCGCAGTCTCCTCTGTCTCAGAAGGAGGACGAGGCACATCGTGAAGAAGGTGAAAAGAAAAAACCATTTCCATTCGTTGGAAGGGGAAGCAGGAAAGAATCTTTTTTCTCGCTTCGCTTCTTTCTGTTGTTCCCAGAAAGAGAAGGGGCGATCTTCAGCCTCGGGTCGTGCAGCGAGAGACAGAAGCGAGCGTTCGACCTCCTTCGAAAGTGGAGAGTTATCCGTCTTCCGAGGGAAAACAGGAAGAAGAGAGGAGTGAATCGAAGGAGACAAACAAGGTAGGCTTCTTGGTCATTACGTCTTTCCCCTCCTTTCTCTGGTCTCTCTTCTTCTCTCGGGCGTCTTTTTACCCTTTTTGGACGTCTTCTTTCGCGTCTTCATTTCCCTCATGACTGATTTTTTGAAGTGTCTTCTTTTGTCTTCCTACTTTGATTTCTCGCCATCTTCGTCTCGTTCACTTCTGGGTCTGCATCGTCTCGCGGGTCTCCATTTCTGTGTCTTTCGTGTCTCCGTCTCGATCTCCTTCGTTTCTCCCTTTCCTTCGTCTGCATCTCTTGTTTCGCTCTCTTGCGCGTCTTCGTCTGTCTTCTTTCGTATCTGTCGCATCCGCCTGTGCGGCACGGGTGTTCCTCTCTCCATTTAGGGAACAAGAGAGAAGAGAGAAGAGGTTACGAATAATGGACCTGCAACCACGAGCACGACGCTGTCTTCTTCTGCCTTATCAAGACTGAATTCTTTGTCTTCCTTGACGGCCGAGAGACCGTTTTCATCTGTCTCTCAAGCCTTCTCGAGGCTTTCCGCGGAAGGATCGCAGGACGAGAGAGAGAACGCGGGCGTCAGAAGAGCGAAAAATGGGGAAGGCTGGGAGATAACGAGAGAAGAGGGAGACAGCGAGGAAGAAGAAACATTGGAGATTCAGAGAGAAGCAGAAACCGTGGACGAAGATGCACGCATGCAAGGGCGAACTCGAGAGAGAAGAAATGGGAGAGATACAAAACAAACAGAAGAGGCACTCGTTTCGTTGTCTCCACTTGCGAATTTGGATGATATCTCGCCTGAGATGGAAGATCTGTCGAAGCCAGCTCTTCAGCTTGCTTTATGCGCATGTCCCTCCATTCGTATTGAGTGTTCTGAGTCGTATCTCCGCAACGCTTCTTCCTGGCAAGGAGCTGCGGTGTATGCGGAGTCTCGACCTTCTCGATCTTCTTTCTCATCTTTCTCATCTTTCTCGGTGCCGAGAAGCAACAGAAACGTCGGGGGAGTTTCCTCAGCCGAGAGACGATGGAAGGCAGAAGCTGAGAAGACAGGAAGACGGAGAGAGAAGGAAGGGGAGCAGACAGAGGAGACGAGAGAAGAAGAGAAGTCAGAGGAGAGCAAAGAGGCGAATGAGAAGGAAGAAGCAGAGACGAAAGAGAAACAGAGAGGAACGGGCGAGAGACCGAGAGAGAGACAGTTGCTGCCAACGGTTGTCGAGAACGCCGTTCGTCTGGCTCGGAAGAGGATTCGCGACAAGAATCGATTGTTTCGCAGAATCGAGGAAGCCAAGCAGAAACAAGAAGAAAACAGACGTCTTGTAGGCCACCCTTTGACGATGGCACGAGGAGGGTATAGACACTTGAAAAACGTGGAGAGGTCCCGCGGCAACGGAGAAAAAGACGAAATGGACGAAGAACGAAAGTATCTGGATCGCAGTTTCCTGCGCTTTCTCTGCGTGACGAAGCACATTCTCTCTCACGTGTACACTTCTTTTTTTTCGTCCAAGTCTCTTTCTCTCACGCTTCATCGTTTGTTTCATTTTTCTTTCTCAGGACCTCTTTGCTCGTCGAGATCAGCGTCTGCGTCTGTTCATCAGGAGACAGCAAGAAGAGTTGCGGCGTCTCCAGGCTTCCCAGGCCGAGACCGTCGGCGCGTCCTCCGATGCAGATCTGCGTGCCTTCTCGATCCCCTCTGTGCCGTCTTCTTCCCTCTCTGCTGAAGTGAGTGAGATCTTGTCGCAAGGTCCTCTCGTCCTTCAAGATGGCGTCGTTGTGCTCACGGAAGGGCAGGCAGCGTTGGCGGCAGCCCGCGAGGCGGCTCGGCTTCTCGGTCCGGAAGGCGAGAGATTCTGCAAGCAAGGTGTCAGCGAAGAGCGGCGACGCGAAGGCGCCGAACAGAGAGTCGCCTGGGATAAGGAACGGGGACAATTCGCCGCAGGAAAGAGAACTCCGGAGTTTCCTGGAAACAACGCGCTTCTTGACGAGGTGCGAGAAGACGCAGGTGGCGGAGGGGTGGCGACGGCGGCTGACAGGGGGGCGTCTGTACATCGCGGCGCTTCGCGGTTCGAAGAAGAGCGGCTCTTGTCTCGAGACGGTTTACTGGAAGAAAGAGAAGAACTGGAAGAGTTTGATCCGACGCGGAGGTCTCCTCCACTTTTGAGGCAGTCCGCGCTGGTGCGCTCAGAGTCCTACGACACCACACGTTGCTCGTCGTACGTGGAAGACGGCAAGGGAGGAGAGCGAGAGAAAGCGGTACCTGTTGTTGAGACGCAGAGGGAGCTGTCGGAAAACGGAACGGCCAGCTCTGCTGTCTCCAGTGTTGAGCGCGTGAGACTGGAGTCCAGGTTTTCAGAGGGAGACGCTCTGCAAAGGGAGACAAGCGACCTCGGCGAGCCGGACAGGTCTCTGCGTGGAGACAGCCCCCGAGACAAGATGCTGGGCTCTGGAAACAGAGCTGCAGACATGCTGACTCTAAGAGACTGCGGACGTGGAGCGAAGTCGCCGCGAGCGGTGTCCTGCGCAGGTGCGTGTACGCCGTCGGCGAGGCAGGCTGAGAAGCTGGAGACGCCGCGGAAGGAGCTGCTGGAGATCCGCAGCAAGGCAAATGTCGCGACAGACACCGGTCTCGACGGTGTCTGGTCCGGAACGCCGGCGTCGCGGGTGGCGGTACGGACGTCGCTTTCCCTCATGCTGCAGAAGGTCGAGCCGCGAGCGTGCGGTGCGCAGCCCGTTGCGTCTCACGAGCGGCGAATCGTGACTCCGCGACACCTGGGCAGAGAAAGCAACTCTGCGCTTCTGGCGAAGTTCTTGGACTCGCAGAAGACGGAGGAGTCAGGCGCAGACACGGAGAGCGAGGAGAGGCGCAGAGGCCCGGGTGCATGCCTGGTGGCGAAACGCGGTACGGGCAGCGGCACAGAGGCGGTGGGTGTGACGCTCGCAGCGCTGGTATCCTCTTCGAGTTCGGTTTCTCTCACTCCGCGAGGAGCAGCTCGCGCGGCCGGGAGAGACAGAGGGCAGGCGAGTATGCAGGTGCAGCAGAAGACGCGGGGCGCCTCACAGACCGCGCGAACGGAAGAGGGCAGAGACAGGGACGACAGGCTCTCTCTGTTATCTCTCGAAGAGTCGGGCGTCATGGACTCCCCGCGCAGCTGGACGACCCGGGAAGAAGAGAGCGCATGGGCAGGGTACTTCCAACAGGTTGCCGAGGAGAGGAGGCGACCGAGCTTCGCGGAAGGAGTCGGGGACAGAAGACGAGGAAATCGCGGTGGACCTCGCAGCGGCGAGCAGGCAAGCAGTGCAAAACGGAGTCTCTGTCCTGCTGTGGACGCGCGACAGATTCGAGAGGAAGGCAGGGGAAACGCGGGTGAAGACGCGTGGTGCGAGAGTGGGGGAGACGAGGACGCACGCTTTGCGGAGCAAGCAGAGAGTCGGGAAGGCGGGGAGAGAGCGACGCGTTCATTTGCCTCTTTTGCTGCGGTGGCCGCAGAAAGACAGAGCCTACGCAGTGCACGAGGTAAATGGAGAGAAGAGCTAGGACGAATAGAAGAAGACGTGAGAGCCGACGTCGAGATACACTGTGCTGTCGACAGGCTTGTCGAGACAGAACACACCCGACAAGACAGAAGACTACAGAGGGAAGACCGACTAAGAGGCAGATACGCGACAGAAAACGAGGATTGCTACTATACAGCCGAGCTAGAAAACGAATTCTGAGAATCGGCTCCCGGATAGCGGCTCAGAGACCTGTGAATCGAGGCTCGTTTGTCCAGGAAACGCGCCTGTCTTCGAAGCGTGTTTGGACATACATGCGTGTAAGTTCATATTTAGTTTTATCTCAGTGTACATACGTCTACGTGATGCCTGTCGTGCGTATCCAATCGGGAAGCGTGCATATGGCCGTCCTTTGTGTGCATCCCAAGTACCTATTTCTAAATATTGATGGCCGAGGCGGCAAAGACAAGCGCAGGAATAGAGTGCTTCTGAAGACTGAGTGTGGCCGTGGATAGTCCCGTGAAATGTCTAAAGGGGCTTGCCGACTGAGAAGTCTTTTCAAGAAAAAACATCGCACTTTCTGTCCGCTCAGTAGAGTGACAACTGCATTGCTGATAACGTCGAAATCGGCAGATGCTTTCGCTGCTTCGCATCCATCGCCAATCTGCTTCTCTGAGCTGAGGAATAAAGTCCTCTGGCGACCGAGTCCTCGCACCGCATTTGTGAGCATATCCCCATCTTTACTGTTCAGATGCTATCTATTAACATCGTACCTTAACGATATTTGCTAGCATATTCTGCGGGTGCTCTTTCATCGTGGAGGGATGTTTAGTAAACACGGGCGCCACCGCCGCTGGAACATGCCTGGTGACTTGGAGTATGATTCTTGAATATGAGGACACAGTTCCCTGGGTATCCGACCCCGTGCTCTGTCCTAGGAACTGAAACTATCAAACTCACTGTTCAACCCTGCAGTATTTGACTCGGTTAATAAGGTTTTGGCTGGATCCTCTGCACCGACCGATCTCAAATCGCACTGTCTGTCGTTTATGTAATTTTAGTCGTGCTTGTCAAAGTTCCTTGTATCTGTTCAGCTCACTGCCTACTTGGGATCAGACCAAAAATATCCACTAATGGTAAAGATTGCAGAAAAAAAGAACGGAGCGAATTGGCAGTGCGAGCCAGTTGTCACATCAAGACTGATGATTCATCGAGCTAGTCCCGCAACACAAAGTATATCTTCGCTCCCTTCCCAGCGCACAGACACTACAACCTCCGTGGCTGTTTCTCACACCTATCAACCACAGCTTGTACTCTGAAGCCGGTAGCCGTCGTCGGCTACTCGTGTTGATGCTGTTCTTCATGACATTTATTCGGTCATTTATCCAAATACTTCTGTATTCATGTATTTCCAATAACACGAGCCAGTTCAGTGATTCGGCGACGCGATTTCTCTGAGGTCCCGAAAATCCTGGAACTGTTCTGCTCTAACACAGACTTCGTGAACTCGAACAGAGCAAAGGACGTCGCGAATCACCCAGAAAGTCGATGGACAAAATAAGAAATGCACTGCTTGCTGAGGACCCTGGCGGGACCACTTGGCACGAGATGCCTAGCTTTTTCAAGTTCTTGAATGTTTTGAACGGGCAGCGAACAGTGCTGGCCACTGTTTTGAGCCTGGGCCAACGTCGAGTTTGTGAAGTTCACGGGAAGCTTGAGTCGTCTGTGATATCAACTTATTTCCATTTGAGCAGTCTTGCTCCTTTTTTGAAGTCATGAAAGAGAACGAGGGGAAGACCCACCGGATCAATCTGTAAGGAGAGAGTGCAAGATCACTTTGTCTGCAGTATTGACCTGCGAGACAAGGAAAGATACTTGTTCTGGCTAGCTGAGCTGGTAGGCATGGGGAACAAACGCATCTGCTGCCCTTCTCCTGGTGCATGCTTATTCCCTCGTTTTTGAGTTAGTAACAGATGGTCCAAGAGGTCGATTTTTTTCCAACGAAACGCGGTACCAAGCCAGTTCGTAAGGCCAGCTCGACGGGCGACGCTGCAGAGGCACTTTACAAAACTTTAGGTGTACATCGATATTCACGTCAGCAAGGGCTGTTGTATTCTTTGCCATTTTCCCCATCCCATTGCCGGCTTTTCCTGGTGCATTCGTAAGTGAACTGTACTCTGACACTTTTTGTGATTGGGACCGCGAAATAGGTCGAGCGCCGGCTCTTCATACAGCTTCGAGGCTGCTGCCCCTCCCTTCACTATAGTTTGCCGTGCAGCGGCAAGAGTCTCACGGTGAGAATCGCCAGAAAAAACAAAAGGGTGGCAATGTGGCTTCGGCAGGATGGGAAACCGAGACACGAAGATCAACGGGGATGGGACAACTTCACGAGAGAGACTCCAGGAGGGGACCAACAAAGCCAGCTCCCTATTTTCACGGCTGAGACGAAGCACCGCCGCTGAAGCTTATGAGGAAACAAATCCTGGACCGTCTGAAATCGGTCAGCATCTTCGCACCGGAAAATTCCCTTGGAAGTCCACAGGACTCCGCTTCTCGGAAACCAACATTCGGCGTTTCTACGACTTGAAACTTCGCCTTCTTGGACGAGGTACTTTTGGGTGAGCGCAGTTCAGCACGCCAGGCCGACACTCGAATTCAGTGGTGTTCGTCACCCAACACTCGGATAGGCATCAAATTTACAATCGAAAGGGAACGCTGCTCCGATGAGAAGCACGAGTGAAAGGTGGCCTGCCGAAAAAGTGCATGCTGTACGTAATAACGCACATGACCGTTTGAGAGCAGCTTCCGCAAGCGTCCTTTTTTCTCCTCCGGAAGAAGGCCTCGAATTGCAGGGGAATGGACTGTCCTCATCCTCTTCCAGACAATCCGTACCCCCTCATGCGGGCTGCCTCTCTTTCTTTTGCTAATCCACTTCAGGATCGTCGTTACCGGCCGGCACCGATTGTCGGGAATAGATTTTGCTGTTAAAATCGTACAAAAGACAACGGTCAAGAATGTGGATACGAAAACAATGTTTTATCGGGAAATTGATTGTCTACGGTCACTACGTGAGCCAAAACCCGTATTCAATAAACTACTGTAGGCACTCCTGGCGTGATACATTTGTCATTACTACTAGATCGGATGCCGGTACACCCCTGCACACTTTCACTTTCAGCCTAGGCATTCTTTGCCTTGATCCAGAGAAGGGTAAACTGTAGTATCGCACTGGATTAGTCATTTCAGTTGCTGGACGTGTGAGGGCACAGCTAGTTTGCTTCTGAGCGTGATCCCGGTAAGTAGGTAGAGCTTGGACGGTCACGAAAGGAGGACGAAACACGAGCAACGACAGTGTGCCTCTCTACAAATGAAGGCATATGGCGTGGCTTCTTCATATGTGAAACAGGTTGTTGGTGTGTGAACGGCTGCGACAGACCATCGGAACATTCTTCGGTACTACGACTTTTTCGAGGATGATTCCTTCTGTTACGCAGTAAGGTCCGCTGCTGATCCTGTTCTCAATCAAACAATGGGGGGCACAGTGCCCATGCTTGGTGTTCTCAGTGTCATTTCATGCTTCAAGAACAGTGGAGCGCCGTGTTTACCGTAGTATCCTGAGTAGCAGCCTTTTTTGGGCTCAGGTATGCTAAAGATAGACTTTCATTTCGTTGAGGTGCTCAAGAAGATTTCGCTCTCTA
Organism: Toxoplasma gondii ME49; assembly: GCF_000006565.2. Taxonomy (NCBI): domain Eukaryota; phylum Apicomplexa; class Conoidasida; order Eucoccidiorida; family Sarcocystidae; genus Toxoplasma; species Toxoplasma gondii. Next base: position 4,708,617 of record NC_031475.1, on the reverse strand, counting down.
CGTGTTTTTTCTGGTTGCTTGCTGGTTGCATTGGCAGAGGTACCGCTTTACAGTATATCTACGTATGTATTTTCTAGAAATGTCAACGTGCCGGCATCGAAAAAAATGGTATCTGTTTAATTTAACCTCTCCTAGGAATCTCGTTGTTCCCATCTTAAAAGACAACAGTTGAGTGGTGACCCCATTTTGGCGTTGATCCGCAGATACTCGAGTTGTGCAGTGGAGGCGATCTGCTAAAGAGACTGAAGAAGATGGCTGTCGTTACCGAGGAGCACGTCGTCAACTATGTGAGGTAAAGAATGCCGATCAGCTACGTTGATGATCCACTCTGCTTCATCAACTAGGGCCAGTTTGCCGTGAAGCACCGTCTCGCTGGTGCAGCCCTTCTTCACTGCGTAGCCTGTCGGTCACAGCCGCTTCGTGAGTTATGTATAGTTGTATGCCGTTGCGCGGTGTTCGTCGCAATAGAAGACACAGTTCAGCAGAAAAGGCCTATCTAAATGCATACTTGCATACGCCCGACGACTTTGTTTCGTTGAAAAGGAAGCGACCTGCGTAAAGGGCAAACGTAGATTTGCTCGACCAATTTTTTCCCACTGTCTTGTTCGAAGCTGTCGGGGACCACGTACAAGGAGCGTTGAAAACACGTCGGACGGTTGAATTTGCTTTTGGACAACAACGAAACAGAGAAAATTCCACTCAGAATCGGGTCGATCTGGAGCTTGATATATTCCTTCCACGCGAATGAATTCTCAGTGGCATCAGACAATGATATGGTCCGCCGGTCGAGTTTTTCTGTTCGCAGGCAAATGCTGGAAGCTATTCATCATTGTCACGAGCGAGGGATCATGCACAGGGATCTGAAGGTGAGGAGAAATGTGGTGTATCTGAAGTTGCCACAGCTCTTGAGCTCCAGAAAACGAGAAGGAAATGGCACTATTCCAGTCACGGTATGAAAGACATACTGTTCCGACGCGAGTGACCCATACAAACCAACTTCACATCTCGAGACCGTCAGTTTCTCCACTATTGTTTTTGTGGCTCAGGCCGACAATTTCTTGTTCCTGGTGAGTCGACATTCTGTAATTTGCCATATGTGAGCGACCAGCACTGCTCCTGTTGGTGCTGGTGGCTGCAGATGATGTGGTTCGCTTGTTTTCCGCAAAGAGGCAGTACTGCGCAGCTACACGAGGACTTCTGGGCGGCATCTAGGTCTCAAAGCAACACCGTTTCCTCATCCTAGTAGAGGACACAGGTTTCTGGATGTTATGTGCTATGCTATAAACAGACGAACGACGATGATTCACCCTTAGTCTTGATCGATTTTGGGCTAGCTTTGCAATTCGAACCCGGGACAAAATATACCATTATCTGCGGCAGTCCGAGGTATATCGCGCCGGAAGTCTTTGAGTAAGAGACACGGGTTGGCTTGGTGCTTCGCTACCAATGTCGCCGGGTGATCGAGTTTTTCGTGATGCAGCTTTCCTCGTGCTCATTGCAATACCTTATTTGTCGCTGAGGAATAACGGGCGGAGACGCACACACACGTCCGCGCCGCGACCTTCCGCGAACGTCCCAGGAAACAGTCGCCTCTGGCGACTGTTCTAACAATTTGAGTTATGTGGATGATGTATTTCCTGCGTAGGCAAGCATACGACGAGAAATGTGACCTTTGGAGCTTGGGGATTGTGGTCTACGCCATGCTTTATGGTACCCATCCATTTGGGGTTCACTCGAAGTCAACATTCCATGAAATCCGAGTGAGAAACCATGTGCACCAGTCCTGGAGCAAACTATTTTGTTTGAATTTGAGGGAACAGGCGACCCACAGAAAAGGACACCACAATCCTTTTGCGCAAGCGTTCTTTAAGGCTCTGCCTCTGCCTGCCTGAGGGTGTGCTGTACACAATGGTCTCTGCCAGTGTTCCCCGCTGCTTTCGTCGGCCTCCAGTGAGGTATGGCCCTTCCATGACACTACTGTGGAGATGTCTTATGTTCACCGACTTAAGAGGTACACAATAGGAGCAGGAAGCTAACACTGGCGGACACACTGAGGGAAAAGCATACAGATTGACGCGGTTGTTGTAGAGAGATTTACGATGTTACTCAACTCGGTCCGTGTCAGTTCCGCGGCAAAGCGGAAGGCTATTCCCAGGAGAGAGCATCGGTTAGTGATTTGCGTTTACGCTGCAGCAAGAAGTTTCTGCGGGAACAGTCCCATATCCAAACAATCCAGGACTCCAGCCTCCGTCGCTTTTGGTAGGTGCGGGGGTTATCCGTCGTCTGCTAAATTCGAATGTCTGTCAAGGTTGGAAGTGCATCGAACCAGGACAGGCAGCCTGAACTTGCTTTTGTTCTTTAGACACGCCTTCCACCTGCGTTTCCTTCTATGCAGAGGATAACACCGGTAATGAACTCATCCAGTGGGGACAGAGAACAAATGTGCGGTGCTTGGCGTTGCTATGGTTTGCTTGCAGGCGCAGAGCTTTCTTCAAGATCTCCTGCAACACAATCCTGCGAAGAGACCAAATGCTCTTGAAGGTGAGCCATGTTTAAGTGTACCTCGCAAAAAAGAGAAGTGAAAGTTGATGACCTTAAACTCTAAGGTATCATTCAGCTACGCTAAAATCCCTGGAGTGACAGGGCCGTGACCTGGACGGTCACCTTTCAGGTTCATACTTCGGTGAAAAAGGGAATGGGTGTCGCAATGGATAACACGATGGACATCAACATCGTTTTTGAGTTCACGTGTGGGTTTCATGTGTGCAACTCAACGCAGCGATGCAACATCCTTGGTTACTTGCCCCCGCGGCCTACCTCGCCGACTACCAGATACATCCAGAAATACGATATTTGGCTTAGTACGTTGAAAACTCCGGGTTTCGTCGGATAAACGTCCCATACAGAATGAGACGCCAAAAGAATGACTCCAGCACCTATGCGTAGATGGCAATAGTTGTTTTTGTTAGCTTTCGCACGCCGTGGAGTTCCGGTATTCTTTTTGCAAGGGTAGGAGCACGCCTCAAGTTTTCGTGTCGTACTATTCTCTAACTACAGATTGCAAGAAACTGAGGCATATGCCCTTTAATTTTGTCGGATAATGAACAGTAATTTCAAGACAACCAGGAATACAGGTTTTATCGCCTTGAAGTGATGAACCAGCGTGAGGCAGAAATGTCCTTTCTGCGGTACCCTGTGCTCACAGACTGTTGGTGCCAGAATGACAAAATTCCCAAAAGCTCTTGCTGAACCTCCAGCAAGTCTGCAATAGAGTTCCTTCCTTTGCATGTCCTCAGCAAGAGAGCCGCTGAGGGAAGGCTTGCTCCAATGGACGATGGCGTTCGCAGGCAGCTCGCAGAGCTCCAGCGCATGACGGTTACTGCCTCCAGGAAAGTAAGCTTCAAGGAAGAAAAACCCTCCGTTCTTCGCATCAATGGCAAATAACACCAATGTCCCACACCAGCGTGTCACCGGTGCTACATAGGAGTGCCGATGGAGTCTTCTAATTCGGCGAGCAAAAAGACAGCTCGCCAACAGTAGAGGAATTGGTGTCCCTTTCAGCAAGAGAACGCTCTCTCAGCAGCAAGGCTTCAAATACTAGTGGATGCTCCACGAAAACTTCACAGATTATAGAGTTGCAGTCATATTGCCTGTGAAGCCACATCAGTTCCCCGTCAGGAGGAATACAGTTGGTACTCCCACTCGTGAGACTGCTTTGCGTTTGAAATCTCTTGTGAAACCTCGTTTACTGAGGCTAAGTGGCCGTTTTCTGCGCTTGATAAGGAAGTGCTTGATTTCCTGTCAACTGTCAGACTGCTCGGTTGTTCTGGGTTTATTCTTTCAGGGACACTCACGGTATTCCAACTGAGAAACGGTTGTCGGCTATTTGGCTTCCTCTCATCATTTCAAGGCCTGGGGCCCAGCACGCGGACTTTCATCTGATTTTTTACGAAAGCTGCTGGTTGCAGGAGTGCGCTGCGGATAGAACCCAGCTGCATGTGCAACGCCTATGATGGAAGCAAACTTGCAGCGCCTTACTTTTGGTATTAAGCCCTCTACTGTGACCACCGGCACGCTGGATAATGGAACATGAGTTGGTGACGACTTGCAAATTTTGTAGGACGGGGGCACAATACCTCTGCGTGCACCCTCCCGAATATCAGCGGACGCCATGTACTAGAAGGGTCACCCCTTAGCAAGAGGGAACTTGTGGCTTTGTCTGTAACAAACAACTGACCTGAACAAAAGCCTGAAAACTGTATCCAATCCATGGTGTTATGAACGAACCAATAAACTGCGTGCGTTCGCGCTTTCATCCGATGCCATTATTTGGTCGCACTTCAAAGAAAAGCAGTCCGAATTCTGTTGATCTTAAATCTCGGGGACAAGATGCTTCTTGACATGCGTTGATCCTGAACGAAGACACCGTCAGCCCCGTATCAGGGTATGTTCGAGATCGCTACTTTGCAGCAAGTGGACGGTACCTAGAATCGAACCTGCCATCTACCACACGAATTTTTACTCCGCTGGAGGAACCCGTATTCATGAATGCACGTCGTTATTCCCTGTCTTGCTGGATTTTGCTTCTTTGTTGCTTGCATGTGTAGTCCCTGCGTTGCCGGGGAAAAGCCCTAGTTCTTCTCGAGCATTACAGCCGAATGTGCAAGCCTCTACGCAGATCTTGCGGACTTCTGGATCGGCCTGAAAAAATGCAGCACGATCGGTGGCCCTGCGAACGAGATTGCTGTCCGAAGACCCCATTTAGTAAAATGTGCCACAGACGATCTCTTGGTTGAGATAACTGCCAGCAGAGGCCAAAACCAACCAAGAAAGGGCATTTAATCCAGTTTCTGACGTGCGACCTACGCTTTCTCAAATCTCACGGGGGCTCAGAGGCAACCCGTGTCAGAGCACTGAGGCGGTCCCACGACCATGCGATCCGAGATCAACACGCATAGAACACGAGGCACTGCTGGCGCACTTCTTAAACTTCTGCGCTGAGTCTGTGCCAGTCAAAGAAACTTTTGCCAGGGGCCAGGGAACCGTGTCTATGTGCACCCGCATCCCGCACCAAATTGCTTTGCATTCGATTCGCACCACCTCACCAACTGCCAACTTGCTTCAACTCTCCGGGGATGATGCATGAACATATTTGCCGTCATATCCACTTACAGGTGCTTGCTCCCAAAAGCCACGGTCCGCACCGGAGCCTTTTGCCTGAGAAGTGGCACACACAGAAAAGGCCTCCGGTCTTTCCGGATCAGTGGTGCGAAAGAAAAGAGCTACATGACTTCTAGCGCAACTCCACTTGATTGAACCACAGATCACGAACGGCACTTCAGACGACGGTGGGCAGTCTGCATTCTCGAGACCTGGTGCTGAAGCAGTTTCGTGGCGCGAGCCTCATCACGTTCCCACGAGAGGTGAAAAGGTGAAATACCAACCACCTGAGAACCTGCAAACTTCAGAAGTGGCACCTAGGTTCGCCAGTCACCTCAACGACGTCACCGAAGCAGAACGCCTTGCAGCTCTCTCGGCAGGAAACGCTGTGAAGTCACACAACACAAGTGTACCAGAAAAAAGTGGCGGGCTCAAAACATCGTAAAACCTGCGAGGTATATCGGCACAAGCTGTAAAGAAGGGACTCCTTGATTCAACCTGTGGCGTCAAGCGGGTAAAAACTTTTTCTCAACTGCTTCCACTCCGCGACACCCTCCACTGAAGCCACAGCACGAAAAAACTTGGATCCGGTAAACAAAGACTTTCCAGATCTAACTCAGTCGTCCAACTCGTAGTCCGTACTCACCAGAAAAAGGTAATTTATATAAACCTAGGAGCCTCACTTTGCAATGCGTAACAGAGAGTTTAGCTTCAGCTATAACGTGGTGGGTACTGCTGGCGAGGTATATTACGACTCTTATTAATGAGAGCACAGTTCGCTGGGTAACCAGTCCAGAGTTCCGCCTTGGGCAGGTGACCCAAGCAGCATCTCACTCCGCGAACAGATCCTAAATCTCCGTAGTTCTTGCCCTTCTTCCACACAGCTTACCCCCACCCCGCTTACACGTTGTCAGTGTTTAGGCCGCCACAACCGTTGTTGCAGAAAGTGCCTGCAGTATAGTTGGATCGACCGGGACGGAGCTCGGACCACCAGGCACGAGACGACGTCGAACAACCTGCAAATGTGCCGGGGGGAGGTGCTGGGGAATCGAGTGACGCTTCAGTGAGGAAGTGGCGACAACGAGTGTAACAGCTGGCGTCAGACGGTAGTACGGCGTCCCAGTATTGTCGGAGGTCCTGAAACGAAAAGACAGGAAAAAGATCCAGAACGATGCCATCGTCATTTCTCTCCAAGTATGTGTACACCCTTCACGCGTTCATCGTGACCAGCAGAAAGTTAAGGCAATGGAATCTCAGTCTGCTCTGAATTTCTTTAGAGGTGCACCCTCTGCAGCGGCTCTGTGTGGAATTTCTTGCGCGGCAGCGGACCTTGAGGGTACTGGTAATCCAACCCATCGTAGATGCAGTGGCGAGCGAAACCGAGGAGGAACCAGCTGTGAATTCAAATCCGGCCAAGACCTGCAATTCCTGCGAGTAAGAAATCGATTATTGCCTGACGAAATGCTCTCATTTCACTACCGAGTGCCCGATGCAGGCTTCTGCATGCAACGGCGCGAGCTGTCCTGTCAACAGGCCGCCTGACAGATCCAGTGTGTCACCGCTTCAAAACGTACAGCATTCCCCTGCAACATGGCTAACACCAGACCAGCTGCAGCGTGTAATAGAAAGGTAGATATCAGGAAAACGAAAGAGAAAGTACCGCACAATCGCCGACGATATCGTAGACGCCTCAAGTCACATTCTACCATGACAGACAACGGCCTAAACGACCAGCGCCACAACGCTTGAGGTCATTTGCGCCTGAATGTTGGAAAAACAAGGAAACAGAAAACTCAACTTTCTCCTACGAGTACGGCGAATCTCCGTACTTCTTACTTGTCCCACAAGTCTTGTACTTAGCGCTGTGGACATGAAGCTAAAACGAGCTACTCGACATCGACAATAGTAACGTGTATGCATCTAATACAGGACAGACGCGCATGCACATGCAATCGAGAGGCGGCGGTCTCTGCGCAGATATGGTTTGGGAGACAACGAAAAATACCCTTATTGTGAGAAAAATGAATAACTTGTTTCCCCTTCCCTACTCAAACATCTCTCTTTGCTCGATTGTGGTGCATCAGAACTTTCAACTTTCTTCATCGCGGCGTCTGCGCCAGCGATTGTTTTGTGACGCTGAGCGCGTTCCAAGGATCTTGGTGTGAATGGCAGCTGAGAAGGACTTCGTCGACAAAATGACGAGGAAAGAGAATGCTTTTTTCACCCTCGATCAGGAACCAGAGTTCGCCCCGTTTGGCCCTAGCCGCGAGGAGGCACCGCGACCCCCGTTCCCCCTCGGACTTGACGAAACCCATTTGGCGATGCGTGGCTACGGGGGTTTCGTTTGTGCCCAGTGTCTGCGCTTTTTTGTCCCGGAAGGTGAAAGTGGAACTGAAGTCCTTTTGGAGAGTCCTGATAACGATGACGCCAGGAAAGAAGGCCATTCTTCGTCGCAGGATCCTTCCCCAGTCAACCTTGCGCAGTCGCGGAACCCTATCGTTCTGTCCTCTTCCGAGTCGGAGTTCAACATGAGTCTCCTATTTTATTCGCGTCGTCTACGTGACGCTTTGGAAACGCATCGGTTGCTAGCTATCCAGTTTAAGCCATTGGTAGAGAAAACGAGGAAGAGACCGCGGCTTCAACAGGGGGGCGGCTGTGATGGTCAACATCGTCTAGGGCCAGATGGAAGGAGAAAGACAAACATTTTCAAGTTGGAAAGGGAGATTTTTCTTCTTTCTGCTAGCCAGTCTCGTGTTCTACTCGGTGGGGAGGTGGAGCGGCAGAACCATACATGTTCCGGTCACAGGGATGCTGCGAACAGCGGGGCAGACCTGACTGCCTCTGAACAGAAATACAACTGTTTGGTGTCGGGAAAGGAGGTAGGGGCTTGGTTGACGCAACCAGGTCGCGTCTGCCCCTGGAAGTGCTCAAGCGAGGCTCTCCCCGTCTTTGTACTGTCCCTTCCTGCTTTAAATCCTTCGCCTATCATCTCCATGGGTGGGTCGAGTGTACGCGTGAGGAAGGCAGAGGCTGCTCGGTCTCGTGTTTTCGTCGATTTGCATCGAAAAGGCTTCTTCGTTCGGGACGGCCTTGCATATGGCGGCGACTGGCTGCTGTACCCACTCTCTCCATCTCTGTGTCATGCGGCAGCTCTCGTGTTCGTTGTAGTGGCTCCCGAGAAGAGATGTAATTCTCAAGAGTGCATGCGCTGTTCGCGCTCTAACAGAGGACGGTTCCTGCGCAGACTGAACCCTCCAGATTCTTGTCCTTCGCGTATGCTCCTCGATACGGCTACGGAACACAACCCGGTTCTCCACCGTTCGGTGGACACAGCAGAGGACCCACGAGCTACCGACGTTTTCAGACCGCTGGAAGAATGTCAAAAAACCTTGGAGTTCTCTGCGCTTTATCCCGTATCACTGGTGCGAATGCATCGGCTCGCCACAGCAGCAAAGAAGGCGGCAGTGCTGGCGCTTGTGGAGCTGGAATCACGAGAACCTCCGCTGTACATCCAGCTGGACCGCGTCAAGGAAGAAGACTGAAGAAACCCAGCTGGGGTCGACGACGTGCATGTGCCATTACTAGCGTCTGCATTTTTCGAGGTGTTCTGTGAAAAGACTTGTGTGGAGGCGATCGCTCGCGCGTGACAGGGAAGAGAGAAAATAATGCGAACGAGGCACTTCTAGGATGGAGATGAGCGAAAGTCTTGCCTTGGCCCCCTACATTTGTCACATTCATTCATGCTTCCCACCCGCGACGTACCGCTCGAACGCGAATTTTCTGGCGAAGACTCGCAAGGTGCGTTCGACTGGTTACGCCTGCAGGGCACTGATCTGGGACGGACCCAGGTTGTAGCTCATCAGGATGTGTGAGGGTTTTGAAATGCCAAGGGCATACACCTCATCAGTACTGATGCATGCACGTCTTGGATCCTTCCGTATAGTATCACCTCTAATTTTCTCGAAGTCCACTGTTTTATGTGTGCTAGACTCCATGTCTTGTGATCTTTTGTATGCAGGCGTTTCTTACAGACCTGAGCGCGACGGTGACAGCCCGCAGACATTGATGACTTATGACTTCTCTGTCATGAGAACCACACTTGCTGGGTTTCACCAGATACGCCGTAGTTGGCCAGCAACTCATGATACGTGCATTATCCATCGACAGTTTCCGTCGTTGGTTCGACACGGCACCGTGGGCAACACGACGTTTCAGTTTTGCAGGAGAAAGGGTAAAAATGGCTGCCTGTTAGGGTATTCATGGAGGAGTACACTGCAACACTTGAACATGGTGACAAGTGACAAGAAGATGTCGCAGAGGCGATGCTCCATCGTACACACTTCAGCGGAGTGTCAGCCAGTTGGGGCGTAGATCGAACCCTGCATTCGCAGCTCCTCCAGTCTCTTTTCAGCGGCAGCAAAAACCGTCCGAGAAAACGATTCTCCAGAAATGTTAGAGCAACGCACAGCCGTCGCTTTTTTCACTCTTCGTGCAGAAGCCGCGTTACTAGAACTGGTCGATGCTGGGAGAGTATCCGTGCCTTGGAGCGTGTGAAGAAGAAGCGTCGCTCCCTGATACTGGCGACTCTTACTGTGAGGCGTAAGAGTAAAGCGCCTGCTGCCGTCATTGCGTGGGCTCTCTTGAATGCAAGAGCTCCGCTGAACAGTTTCGTCTCGGCCACCGGAGCAACCAACGGACTTTCCACGCAGTGACGTGCAGCCGCGTCCCGCCGATAGCCGTGACACGCCTTCTACAGATTGGGGTTTGCCATCTAACCTGAAGCTATCAGTTGCAGTTGATAAAACCGAATCATTCCTTTCGTCAAAGGCGTGAGTTGCCGAATACCAGCGTTTTTTTGTCTGTACACTGCCTCTGAATACCTCAAAGTCGCTTTGAACCGAAGGAATTCCGCATCGATCTCCGTGGATAGCACGTTCACAACCGGAGGATTCGGTGGACGAAGACCTGGGGCTGTCCACAGACTGGGGCGACAGGAACGAAGATTTCTTTTTATGAGGGACAGGGAGAGGCACTTTTCTTTGCTGCTGCTGAAGATGTGGAGGACGATGATTCGCTTCGTGATCACGAGACGACGGCAAGGAGTGAAGCGGTTGAGACTTGCGGATTGGTTGGGCAGCGCTGCGTTTTGCTGAGGGTAGGGCGCACGGAGCCTTCTCAGTTGTTCGGGAATCGCCGGAGTGACTTCTGACACATTTTAATCCACGGGAACAGTGATGTTTGTGGCGCCATTTGCAGTCATGCGTGCGTGCTGTCTCGTGCTGCAGGCTCGCTAGCGTAACTTTTTTCTGGGTCGCAGATTCTCGCCGAGGTTGCGTTTTCTGAAACATGTACGGAGCATCTTTTGCACAGCCAGAAGGCAGTGCCAATGTCATCTGCTTTTGTATGACTGCTGCAGGCAGAACATTGCGCAACTGCTGGAGATACTGCTCTCTTTGCACTGTTAGACACTGTCGCGTTGTTAGCTCCCGAATAGAGCGACGAGATTTGAGGGGCGCTTGCTCTGTCCCATCAGAAGTATCGGAGACATCTGAGTTGCTGCTGGGGCTGGTGCTTGCATCTCTCCGTTTGTAGGTGCCGGCAATCGCACTCGTGTCACTTTCGCCAACGGGACTGCCTCCCAGAGCACTGCGAGGCCGACCACGAGCATCCCTTTCTTCTTGAGCTGCTGCACGGCTCGCTTCAGCAGGTTGTACTGAATCGCCTTTCTCAGTTCCTTTGCCCCATGGCGAATTGCCAGCAGGGGCAGATGCTGCGATACTATTCAGGTCTCGCCAGGGTCGAGAAAGAAGGGTCTTTACCCCAGTGAGCGACGTGAAAGCCACGTGCCGTTGCGCTCCTAGAGCCGATACGGCGTCACTGGCTGAGTGCAGAGGTAACGGGGTCGTATCACCAGAATTAAGGATGGTTTCGTCAGCGATATTTACATAAACCGGGATTTTAACAACCTGCTCCAATTCCTTTCCAGCCATGAGCCGCAAGACAAGAAGCCCAAACCTTTCTCCTGGCGAGTGACTGCAATTGACGGTCACCGTCACCATCACTTTCTGACCGGGAACTATGACTGTCTTAGGCTTTATAGTGGTTTCCACTGGGTCAAGATTACGTAGAAACAGTTGAACAGTCACGGGAGAGTGACTGAGATTCCGAATTTGCACTCCAAAACGGTGCTTTTTGCTGGCCGCAACTGTGTCCACCAACGCGAGATGGTACGGGCGTTGTGTAACGTCATGCTGCTCTGAAGAAGGAATGTGCCGCTGGATTCCCATGTCCAAGAACGCCCCCTGGAAGCTGTGCCATACAGGCTTGGCTCTCGCGAAAACAAACTTCTCTAGAAGCCACCCATACGCGGCGGGATCTGGAGTCAGACTTGGTATTGCGCGCACATCGCCCTGAGGGAGAGCGAGAAGTAGGTCCCTCGTAGGCAGTTCCGTTTTCGTATTGAGTGGGTACTTAGCAAGAGCGGGGATGTGCGTGTCCCTGTACGCATTGAGTAACAGATTCTTCACCTCCCTCGCGCTGGAGAACCTGCGCATGAAGTGGCGAAGCTTGCCGAAGTATGATGCTACTCCAGGGATCGAGGCCCGGGTCACAGCAAGAACTCCTAGTCCAGCAAAGAATGCAATGAACTCGGCTAGATTCAACGCTGCTAAGAACGGATCATGGTTGAGGTGCGCCTGGCGGGGCGCGACTGAGGCCCACACTTCTTCTACATGGCGAATTGACAGTGCGAACGGCGGCTTGTGGAGCAGCAGATCGAACGCCATTTTCTTAGCGTCTCTGATCGTAATTTTGCCTTCCGTTAATGAATACGGACTAGAAAAGAAGGAGCTGATCCGCTTCGAAGACCGCCAGCTGTCGTTCACCAGGTGCTCATGCAGACGGGAGTAGAAGAGGAAGAGGAGGAGGAGCGGGCCGGGCTCAGGCGCCTTTTTTCCAATCTGTACTCTGCCGACTGAATATGTCGACAAATCCAGGAAGGTCTTCACGGAACAGAGTTTGACGCTATTTCGACGAGAGGATCTGCGGCCTCGTACATAGCTTGCTGAGCGAACGGCACAGCCGACAGCTCCATTTTGCTTTGTTTGTCTTTGTTCGGTGCCACTCTGGCCGCAATGTTTCGTTTCATTCGCTGGAGACGGCGACCGAGTAGGATGCGCGCCAGAAGACATGGGGGTTTGTGTGCAGTGAACTTTATTTAAAGCTACAGATGGTACATCCTGCGAGAATGCCACGCGTGTGTTTCTCTCTGGCCGATGGTCGGAGGATTCGGATAAACGGCCGACCACGAGAGTACCGAAATGAGAGTATAGGTCCGTCACATACTTTTGATATGCAGGGTAAGCCACGTCCGCGGGATGCATGCTTTTGACCACGGTTGCAGTACCACCGCTAATAAGAGACTCGGTTTGATTACCGAGAGAGAATGAGAGATTGGAATAAACGTGCCTGTCTCTGGCAGCAGGAGAAAGGAACTTTCCACGAGTTCCCGGGTCGCTTCTACCGGAAGATGCCGCGGATCTCTTCACCCGAGCCTTCCTGACTCGGGCTGCGCATCCCTGCTCTCCGGCCCATTTAATGCTTGATGTATTCCGTCCTCGGCCAGTAAAAGACGCTGTCGGCCTAGAGGTGGGAGACCGCTGCTTAGCAGTTGCTTCTCTTGTTTCTCCTTCGGTCGTTTCTTGCAAAGGATGACCCGAAGAGCGCAAATCGGCGGAGCTGCGTCTGACGGCCTGCCCGACGGGAGAAGGGTCTCCCATGGTGACTGACTTTTGCTTGAAAGGGGCTTTGTCGGTGGCATGGCACCTACGTTAACAAACCCAAAATACGTGGAGCGGTCCGGAAGATTGTACTACCGAGAGAGGCTTCCAGCTTCACAAAAGTCATCGGTACTCGGCCCCCCGAGCAAGCGAGGGGACAAGGCTAGCAGTTACCAGCCAGATAAGTGGCCCTAATACGTGGTTGCCTCAACCAGACACTAGGGAGAAAAATTTCTACACCCAATCAAGAAGGAACTGCAGGTGCCGAGCATATGCCCCAGCTCTGTCCGCAGCTGTAAATGAGGTAATTAACTTCTGCCAAGACACATGAAGAGGGGTTTTTGCATTGACAGGCAGCTATGTCTATTTCGTACATAGGCACGGCTCACAAGTGATGCAAGTATCATGAAGAACACCTACAACACTCCAAGAGCACTGAGATTCCTGCTTGGTGGAAAAACACACAAGGGATGCATCTTGAATGATAACCAAGTGTGTGCACACCCACTATCCAGAAACATATCGCCTCGGCATAATATAACTCTCAGCCCACAGTCTGCTGTTGGCGATGGGTAGGCAATCAGTCACAAAACAAGGATGGATGAGCGAGGAAATCAACGTGCAGGACATGTGTAACGAGCTTACGGCTGCCACTAGCAAGAGCCCAGGCAGTGTAAACTGGCGAAGCAAGATTAGGTTACAGCAAAACCAAGTAGCGGCTGTTGCAGTTAGTGCTGAATGTCTAAAGGGCGACCAAGACAAATATTGGTTGGGAGATGGGGCGCCTGGAGACGGAGACTGGTGTTTGGCGGCACAGAGGCTTTTCGCATTGGCTGCATGCGCATTTATCGGGGCCCCTCAAGGAGAAATAGAAAGGCTTTCTACGACATGGTGGAAACTGATTTCTTGTTCTGCACTTCCGCAACTATGAAAAGCTCACCATTAGTGGCTGGTAACTCTGGGAAGCGCTTGGCTGCTTGTCCGCAGAGGATCTGCAGCCACGTCACTGCCTAGCAATTGTGTGTCCGTAGCGCTCAGGAAAAGGCGAAAAACGGAAAAGTGGCTTTTCTAGAGCTGAAGGGATGTCTCCCACCCTTGCAACAATACATCTTCCACCAGAAAGCCTTCCCGGAGGTACGGACCTGCTATGGGAAAAATGGCGACAGGTGGTTAGCTGACAACGGGGTTCGAACCCCGTCCCGTTGTAATGTGTAGAACAGGTACGAGTTCTCCAATATTTTTGCTCCACCCACTCATGCGTCTTCGCGACTTTCTGTCAGCTAAGGGAGGCTTTGAGAGACATCTTTTCAAGCGTTACTTGTTTCGTGTTGCTGACACCTGTCTGCCGAGGATCTGTAGATCATGTAGATTAGATCTGTTCTTACCCGATACCTGGGCCGCTGGGCCGCACGAAATACGAAAAACAAACGGGCCGCGGGCTACATGAGCTAATGCCTTGTTTGCCGCTAGAATGGGGTCAATGCCGTGCAAAGCCACATACTGAAACTGTGGGTGACGAACGCGGTACTGCTTTTGCGGACTGAAAATATTCACCTAGTACGACAGCGGCATTGTGACACTAGCTACAACTGTGTCTGGAACAAAGGGAACTGGAGTGATTTCTTGAACAATGAGATAAGTTTGCTTCATTTATCAAGGGGTAATCGGGAAACATCCAGCAGCCACAAGCGGGAGCATCATTCACTGAACCAAACCGAACGGTTGTCAAGGACCGGGGTGGTTCAGTTGTCGTGTTTCATTGCGGTGAGAGGACTTCGTGCCCCTGTTGGAAGGTGTGCGGCTCTTTTCATACTTCCAGAGTTCCGATGTACGCAGCGGAAAGGAGTGTTTCTCTCAGACATCTGGCAGCATCCATACATGCCTCTAGCACTCGATGAACGGTGTTAATAACGTCCGGCAGAGCATTCATCCGTCCTCAACCACATACAAGAGAATAGACACAGCTGAAGATTATCTATGCACCCTACTTTAGGTTTCGAGCAGATGCGTGATGCAATGGCAGACATGTGCATTCGGAATTTGCGCTGTATCTACGTGCATTCCAATTCCTCGACAACGTGCTGTCTCCGGGCATCAAATACCTGTTGCAACTGTGTAGCAGTGAGGACAACGATTGCTCGTCAAACTGTGCCTACTGATTCATTTCTTTCCTCTTCGATGCCGGCCGATACGTTTCACGTTTCCTCTACGCGTACCCTTTGCTCCGTTGGCTTGTTAATTACGTACCCAGCAGCTTGTGGTCATGTCGGTGCTGTGTGAGAGCGTTCAAATTTATCCGGAAGCTTCACAGAAGCAGCCTTCCGGACGCTGTCGCAGTACATAGAGAGACTTGGAGGGAAAAAACACTTCGGCACTAACTTCAATACCCGCTTTTTCTAGAGTGACAGTAGACATTATTCGAGACAGTTGCCGCCAGCCATCCGGGGCCTAGGAAAAAATCAAGCATGCTGACTTCGAAGTCGCATGCACGACAAACATGCAGAGTGCCGTCGCGAGCTCAGCCAGTTTTCGACAGCAAGAGACGACCGAATCACTGGACGGCTTTTCCGCAGCCCTACGCCTCTTTTAATGCCTTTGTCTCGCATGCGATCCGCTGCTGTGATAACCAGCTTTCCATCTGAAGCTCCTCATGGACATATCGCGTGCGTTCGGTTCTAGCTTACCACAGCCCCGTTAAAGTTTTTCTCCCGGTTTCCGATTCATGAAACCGCCTGATGAGTCGCGATCTTCGATTATGATTTTGCCCAGAAGGTCTCGAGTTTCCAAGAGTCAAAGGACCATCCGTCAAGAAGTCTCGCTTTCAAACGCGTTTTTCGTTGTAGCTCTCGCTTGCTCCATGCCACTCAAAGGCGCCAGAAGGCCCAGGTTAAGAACAGATTGTTTCGTTCCTTTTTCCCGTTTTCGAGCTTTCTGACAACAGATTTCCACAGCAAAAGGTGCTGCAGTGTACTCCATGCGGATTCATTGGCATTTTTCCCCGCGTGACGCACGTCAGACATTCTCGGTCAATGGCTTCCCCCGCCTTACTCGATCGCGCCTTTATTGGTGAAACCTTTGAAAGCCGAATTTTGTGCCTTAGTGAAAAGTGCCTTGGCGGAAAAGTTCATCAGTCACGGAGTTGGATTTCTCGTTTCAGCTTTGCCCCTTGCGTGACTGGAGGCCACGCAGCAGGCCTGTGCAGGGATCGCAGAATGCCCCGACCGCGTTGGTATTCTTGCTTCTGACATTTCGAGATCTAGTGCGTTGCGTTCGTCTCCAAAAGCAGCAACCGCTTTTCCATTGCGAATGGTCTTTACATCCGTCTCTTTCGTTCGCGTATCTAAATTCGGTGTGAAACTGTAGGCAGTCAGTGCACAGACAGGGGCAGCATGAATTTCTGAGTGTTGTCGGCGCAGCGGCTCTTGCTTCGGGTGTCGTCCGTTGCGTTTTTCCTAGAAGGTCCATCCAACGCTCGCTTGGCGCCAAATGGAGGGCAGAAAAGAGGCTGTTTCTCGCGAGTGGCAGACTTCGAGAGACGTGATTCACTTGGATCCGGAGAGTTTCTCTTCTGCGTCTGTCATTTCGCATCCCCTCCCGGAGTCGCAAGAACAGGAGGCTGCGCCAAACTCGAGAGGCAGCTCTCAAGAGATCCGGCATTTCCCTGTTCTTTCTCACCAGCCAGGTGATGGAAAAGGCGTCGCGAAACCTCCTGCTACTTCGCGTTTCCGACACGGCGCGAAGCTGGGGAAACTCGGGGATGAAGAGCGCGAGCGACCCGCAGCCGCGGCAAGGCACAAGGAAGGCAAAAGCGCAACTTTCAATTTGCAAGGGAACACCCTCCACGAAATTCCTTCACGCTCTGACCAGAGAAGAGAGGCCGAAGGGGACGGAAAAAGAGACAAAGAGAGAGCACTCGAGGAGCAACGGCGTTTAATCGGTAGGGCGGTTTTGCCTCGCGAACGACAAGACAGAGAAAAATGTTGTCAAAGACTCCAGATCTCTCACCAATTGTCCTGATATGCCCCGCAGCCCCACCTTTGTTCTTGCGTCGTAGACTGTGTTTCAAGTGGCCGGACGTGCACTTGCGGGTTCTGTTTTTTCACTCTTTTTTCCACCGTTGCTCGCGCCAGCCATCCACTTGTCCTTGTGTAATCTGTTCCTGACACTAACCTGCAGGAGTTTACTTCCGAACCGAGAGGCACGATAACATCTCCCCACAAGTCTCTGCTTGCACATCTCTCTCCAGACAACGGGAGTGCACTTTCTCTGATTCACGACTGGTCCACATTTCGCTTTGCGCTAATGCCGATAGACTGTTGCCGAGGGTGCTTGGCAGAGGCCGTGGTTGCGAAAGCCATCGATTTCCGTGGTGTGTTGGCAAAGCGTAAGGTCTGTTCGATTTTCACAGAGGACGCCTTTGCTTGTGACGGCGAACGGGGTGTGAGATACGTTTTTTTATGTTTTTCTCTGTTGTTCGACAGAACAACAGGTCCGGTTTCAGAAGGCTTGCGACAGCGCCCGGTATCTGGTTCAGTGCCGCCTCATTCTCCACAACATCGGCCCACCGGGAACTGTCTCCGATGAAGGGACGAGAAGTGGAGAACGCGGCAGAAACGAGGCGACCGCTGTGCAGGGTAGAACCCCCGAGATCTGCAGGAAGACCGCGTTCCTCGAAATCGAACGGCAGCCAGAAGCAGGCGAGGTGGAGGTGCTAGGACATGAGGGAGAAGAGGAGACGACTTTCCTTCTGCGCAGCGTCGTTGGCTTTCTGAAGCCCGAAGAACTCAGCGACGTGGCGCTGGAGCGCGAGTCTCTCGGGAAATGCGGATTTTTCCTTTGCAGTCAACAGATGCCCACAGGCGCCCAGAAGCGCGGGTAGGAACCAGAATCGCTTTCGAAAGTTGCGGAGACGTCACTCTTGCGAGGGGTGGCTCGAGGCTTGTGGCTGTTGCGTGGGGATTTAGTCCGGTTGTGGCTGGACGTTGCGCTTCTTCGCTGGTTCCGTGCATCTCCTTTTTCACCTAAGTTTCCCACTTCTTGCCTCGTTTTCGCTCTCTCTCCCTTTGAGGTTCCGCTCTGTTCAAAGTCTTCTGCCCTACCCCGGTCATCCGCGCACCCTCAGGATCTGTTTGCTCGGCTGCACATTAGCGAGGGCCAAGGGGCTGCGCGCGTGCAGGTCCACTGAAAATGCGAGCTCCATCCCAGCTCGATGACCAGTGAGAGTTGATGACTCAGGTGCCGTGGTGCAGTTGTGTGTTGCACGCGAACGCGTCGCGAGTCGCCAGGTTTTGGCTGCCGGTCCTTTACTGTTTTCGCTCTCCTCTTCATGCGCTGTCAGGCGGCTGTCTTTGGTGCGACGATGGAAACTGGACCACAAGTTGATTCGCGTCGCAGACGAGGACGACCTCCTTCTTTTCTGCAGCAAAGAGTGCTACTACCGCCAGAAGGAGCTCCAAGGGCTTCAGAGAGAAGAGCAGCTGTACACGCGCCTTTTTGTCCAACAGTGGGTCTCGCGCGTCTCTAGCCGATGCAAGAGAGACGGCTGGCGAGATGTGGCGGACCCTGCTGTGGGTTCCCTTGCCCTCGGTTCCACGTCTTTGCCGTCTCTCCTCCACTCCACACAGTGTGGGCAACAGAGGGACTCGAAAGGCCTTCAGAGCGACCACGCTTCGTCGGAAAGCCGTCTTTTCGCGAGCGGAGAAAATCCCGGTGCTGCGCAGAGTCCCAGGGAGCGAACGGAGTGCGTCGAAAACCAGGAAGACTCTGCGACATTCGTGCGGGTTTCGCCAGAGCACCTTCCTGGAGGAGACAGAACGTCTTCGATGATCTGTGAGCGTTCTTCGTGTACAGAGCTGGCAGAGAAGAAGGGAGATTTCGGAACGGTCCGTGGACTGGAAGGAGACAAGCGAAAGGATCTGGTTGGGGACCAGAAGGAAGGGATGCAGGAGGGCGACCAGCATCAGCAAGTCCGCGGTCTTCGAGAAACGAAGAGGCAGGAGCGAGAGACCGAGAAAGGACAATCTCGGCCCCCACAGAAACCGGCGCATGTCATAAAGGTTACTGTTGAAGATGAGGACGAAAACAGCTCGAGGGAAGAGTCAGACGAAGACTTTGAGGAGGCGGATGCGAGGAAGAGAGACGACAGTTCGAACTTCTCCTCCCGTGGGGCTCTGTCATCTCTAGGGGACCCTGGGGTACCCACAAGCGCATCTGACGTCGCTACAGACCTGGGGATTTCTTCGTCAGGTCAAAGTGCCGAGAAGCCTCATTCGACGGAACGTCTCCTCGACGACAAAGAGGGCAGGCTAACGCAGACAGGTCTCTTGAATTTGCAGTGGTGCCAGCACCGAGCTGCCGGTCCAGTGGATCCGGTGCTTTGCTTTGATTATGCAGATGTCGGGAGCGCAACGGATGTCCCTGCGAACAGCGCAGCTGGGGAAACACTCCCGCCCTCGGAAACAAATCCTCAGGGCCTTCCCACGAAAGGCCACAGCGAGAAATTCAAATCTTGGGAGGAAGAGCAGCCTGACCCAGAGGGCATTTTCGGCAGGAGCGGAAGCAAGAGCCATGTTGCAGCACACACCAAGGCTCCAAGGTGTTCGCCTAGCACCTCGTGTGAACTGCCTAAGGAGACGATGGAATTGAATGCGGAAAGGCGCGCTTTTGTTGCAGGCGGCGCTTCCGAGGCAGAGAGGCGGGAGAGCGATATCGACTCCAACGAAGAGGGACAAGAGTGGGAAGAAGGTTTCGCACCCGATGACTGGGGTCTTGCCAAAGACCTCAATGAGTTCCTGGATCTCACAGATGAAGAAGACGGGGACACTTGCTCGTTCGACTGCTCGTCTCCTGACCACAGAACCGCCCGCGGTTCAGTTTGCTGCTCTCAGCAGGAAGACCATAGTCCGGGAGAGTGCGGGACAGCGAAGCTCGCGTTGCCGTCCGAGAGAAACAAAACGGCAGAGCAGCCAGAACGGAGAGGCTCTCGAAAAGCTCCCTCGCGGGGCAAGCAGAGCATTCAAGCTCAGGTCCAGGAGGCGTACGGACGGCTCTCGGATCTCTCGGTGGTCTGGGATCTGCTCGGCAACTGGAGTAGGAACGAAACCCGGGAGTTTTTGATTCAGTGTCACGGACTGAAAGGTTTCTCTCGGAAACTCGGAGGCGAACGGGCGCTTTCTTCCTTCGACCCGTCCGGCGGGGCAGCAGCGGGACCGGAGGCTCCTGACAACACGAGCGACGTTGCAGCGGCCACAGCCGAAGACATTCAACGTGTCGAGCAGCTGGTCCAAGTGTTAATTCGAGTTCTACCCACAAATCTTGTTGCCCAATATAGGCGACAAATTGTGGATCTCTGCAGCACTTTCCGCATTCAGAGAGTGAGACAAAATGTATCATCCGCATTGCTGAACGTTGCGGAGGACGAACGTTTCTAGCACAGGCGCCAATGAGACTTTAGTTGCCAAGATTGGTTCAAGAGTGAATACACATGTGCAACACTATAATCTGTATCGTGTAGTGTTAATGATCGTGTATGCACTGTCTAGTTTGGAAAAAAGGCAAACACAGGATAGAATGCGCGGTAAAATGTATGCACACAAACCACGGTCAGTATGTCGTTAGGCTGGACATGAGGAACCAGGGGAGGAATGGGGACAGCCGATGGTTGTGGCCTTCTTAAGATATCATATCTTTTTGCGGAGGTGACTTTGAGAGGCCTAACGTTTCAGATTTAGACACGGACGCCTCAATAGGATTCAGAACTACGTTGTTAGGATCTCGAGGCCAACAGCCGGTACGTCGGACATGGTGCCTGGGAAGGCAGCACGGCCTGCTTTGCGCTAGATGAGCGGTGCGTGACGATCGATGACAAAATCTCATATTCCGTGGGGTTTTTAACAACGAATACGTGGTGTCCTTTTGAGTCAGCGCCCAGCGTGTGTGGTCTGCGAATTCGTCCTTTGTTTTCCAGGCAGCTCCACCTCTGCAGCCTTCCTGCTGCCGAACCTTTCTGGCAGTTGTACTGACGGCACTGCAGTGTCGTTGTTGGACTGCGTCCTCTCCGGACTTAGACGGTCTGTCCGATAACGGCACAGACAGGTTCCATGAGGAAAAGCCAGATTCGCACGCGAAAAGCATGCGACCCAACATAAAGTCGGTCAAAGAATGGCTTAGCAATCGACGTGACTCGTCGGGTGACGACGAAGGACTGCGAGAGTTCATTTTGGAAGCTGTGTTTGAAGCGACGTCTAAACCTCAAAAGATGAAAAGCGGAGAAAATCAGGGGAAAACATTGTTTAGTCTCAGTGACGCAAGTGGCGAGCAACACGGACCGCAAGGGTTCACTGCAGGTGGGCGGATGGCGTCCGAGGGTGCTGTAGCAAGGGGAGGCAACTATGTCTTTCCCGGTACAGCTGCAGAACAGGCGCAAAGTTCTGTCGTACGAGGCGAAAGCCTCGATGAAAGGAACGCAAAACCGGCTGAGCGAACCCAATCTTCGTTCTTGTTTACCAAGGCAGAGCGCAGAACGGGGGCCAGTTTGAACGAGGAAGCTGCCTGGTGGTGGCTGGAACAAAGTCTCGATGTTTTGGTGAATCCGTTGACGGATGCATGATCTGTTTTATCTCCGGGTGTGAGTAACTTGGTGTCAGGGACGCAAAAACTCGTTAAATCGTAAGGCATTTCTGCTTTCACAATGCATTTTCGACGGATACGGGACAGACGACATTTCACTGCTTGCTTTTACTTCTCATACGCTGCACAGCGGCCGCGACGTCACGCCTAAGAGTGTACGAGTGTTCGACAACTGCGTCAAGCCTTTAGGAGTCACGTATTGTTTCAATTATGAGGTGAATTAGCGGTCTCTGAACTTCGGAAAGTCCCGTGACGTCTCTTCCACTCGCAACCCTTTAGAAGGAGACATCTCCGTGACTGAGTTTTTGTTATGCAGGGCTCGTGAAGGCCGAGACCTGCAGGGTGATGCGCGCGTACTGAATGCCTGCGACTTTTTATATAGCAGCGAGCCTCGTTTTCAAATGTCATCTGGGGTTTATGGTGTACAAGCTCAGAACATAGGGAAATCTTCGGGTGGGTGGCCTCTTCTTCCTTAAGCTTTAGAGCGATTTGTCTTCACTACCCGGAAGGAGCAGTTCCAGCAACAGGGCATAGCGGCCGAGAAGAAGCGTTATTCAGGCTTGCTGACCGTGTAGAGTGTGACTATGCTACTTAGCATTTGTGAGAAAAACGAGTCTAGTACCCACATACTATTTTAGCTGCTGGTGTGAATATGAAAGGCCTCTCAACTAACACTCACAACTGGCACTGCCACCAGTAGAAACGTACTGCTGTGGGGTGAAACCAAGAGAGAACGAGCACATCCCATTTTTGACTCTAATTATGAGATACAGACAACGAAGACCTTCATGACAGCTGTCCACTACCCCAGAAGACTGCTTGAGACGACTAAAAATGCTGGAGTTAGCTACTGAAATAGGCACGATGCCCACCTCCACTTGCAGGTCTCCCGATGTCCCACTTGCTAGGAGCACCGCGCGTTTTCGAACTTCTCAATTTTCATTGCCCAACTGAACCAAACGACAACGGCGCGGGCAGAGTGGGGGTTCGTCCTTTAAAAAAATGGGTTGAATGTGGTGGCACGGTTCTAATAGAGAATCCCTCTCGCACTCATCAGGTGACATGATATCTGCCACTTCCAAGTGTATCAGTGTCAAAAGCAATTTAGCTCTTGTGATCGCATCCACGGAAATACAGTTTCATTGCTGTGAGGATGTCGGTCTGAAGGATCAGTCTTGCCCGACGTTTCGCGCCCTTGCCAGCGGAGCACCAGCCCTCCACTAGATGGTTTGGGGTGGTGACCCATGGTGGTCCTAGTGGGATCTTTTGATCTCACTTTTTTTCCGTTTTGTTCGTGCCGCGGATCGTCGGTGTGAGGGTTGTTCTCGTGTCATTTAGAGAAATTCTGACTATGTCTCTATGGTGGTGGCTTTTCCTGGGTGTGTGGTCGGCAGGTGGCCAGGCTCACCGCCACGCCGATGGTAATGCTTGCCGGGGACGGTAATGCATTTGCGAGCCCTGAGATTTCGAACATCATTTGTCTTATACGCCAGTGTCACCTGAGTATGAAAAGCAACGCGTGCCATTTGTATCGGACCCCTTTAACGGTCGCTTAGGAGACGGAAGGTTTCCTCTGCAACTTACGCAGGGACCTTCTGCAGGCATCGCCTTTTGCTGCGGAGCCTAGCCTCCAGGCTGGTTTCCTCGACCGCCTTGAAGTATCATGGAAGTACTTTTTCGCTCTTGAAAGACCAGTGGCTGGAGATGTTTGACAGTTTTCTACATTAACGACACAGAATACCCGTTTCGCGGTCCTGTCTTTTCCTGCCGTCGGTCGACCACCTGGTGTCAAAGTTGACATCGAAAAGATGAGTATCGTACGGCTGAAGAAGGTAGTCTCACCGGCTTTTCTCGTGCTTTTCAGTCTTGCGTTTTTCAGAGCATGTGCGGCGGCACGAGATGAGGTCGGGGCCATCCACGAAGAGAGACCTCTCCACAGTAGCACTGGTACGCAGCCTGTTTTCAAGGAAGGTGCAGGAAGTGACGTGGACCGAACTGATGCACCACGGAGTGGAACCACCACATTGAACGCTTTAGGCGATGAGAAGAAACACCAACCTCCCGACGATGCGGTCAGTCAAAGACGCAGACCTCGAAGGTCAGCGCCCGGAAGCTTAAGCCACCATGGAGATGCTCAAGACGCAGGGACGCATGAAGCAATACAAAACCCCGACCGCCGACGAAGACAGTCCGTGACTCGTCAAGCTGGTCGTGCGTTTCTGGGTCTAAATTTAGGGTCCCCCGGCGCGCAGGCCCTTCATGCAATTGTTCTTTTGGCGCAGCTCACGGCGTTCTACAAGGCGACAAAAATTGTGGCGACAGTCGGAGACAGCAGAAAAAAGACCTTTCAAGACGAGGCATCTCAAACTACGGAATTTACCTCTGAGTTGGTGGGTGAGATCGGCGCTTCTGCCGGCGATCCAACTTCCTCCAGTTGGTCCAAAACCGCAGCCCAGAGGGTAGCTGTGGCTGGTGCTCTGACGGCTGCAGCGGCATTGGCGGTTGCCCTCACTCTTTACTTGTCTTCCCCATCTTCTAAAACTTTTGTGGTCGACAATCTCGAGAGAGCACCAGTAAATGAGAAAGGTTCCGATATGCACGCCGGCAGTCTCCAGGGTTCACCAATGGGTGAGACCAGCACCGCTTTGGACAACGCGAGTTTCGAGGGTGCACCAATAAGTGAGTTTACCTCCCGTGTTGACGCCGCACATGCCACCAACGCCGAGCAACCGCCGGCAGGTGAAACGAGCTCCGGTGTAGAAGAGGCCAATATCGAGAGTGCACCAGCAGGTGAGATGATCTGGAATGTTGGCGCCACAGACGCCACAAAGGTGGAGCAACGGCTGGAAGGTGAGCCGCGCTCCGGTGTAGGAAACGCCAGTCCCAAGGGTTCACTAGCAAGTGACTTTATCTCCGCTGTTGACGCCACCAAGGTCGAGCAATGGCCGGCCTGTGAGACGAGCTCCAGCGTAGAAGAATCTACTCTCGAGGGTACATCAGTCAGTGAGTTAATCTCCGCTGTTGACGCCGCCAAGGCGGAGGGAACGCCAGCAGTTGAACCGAGCTCCGGTGTTGAAGCATCGAGTCTCGAGGGTTCACCAATGGGTGAGGCGATCTCCGGTGTTGAAACCACCAAGGTGGAGCAAAGGCCGGCAGATGAGACGAGTTCCGGTGTAGAAGAGGCGAGTGTGGAGGGTACAGCGTTTGGCGAGGCGATCTCCGGTGTTGAAACCACCAAGGCGGAGGGAACGCCAGCAGTTGAACCGAGCTCCGGTGTTGAAGCATCGAGTCTCGAGGGTTCACCAATGGGTGAGGCGATCTCCGGTGTTGAAACCACCAAGGTGGAGCAAAGGCCGGCAGATGAGACGAGTTCCGGTGTAGAAGAGGCGAGTGTGGAGGGTACAGCGTTTGGCGAGGCGATCTCCGGTGTTGAAACCACCAAGGTGGAGCAAAGGCCGGCAGATGAGACGAGCTCCGGTGTAGAAGAGGCGAGTGTCGAGGGTTCACCAATGGGTGAGGCGATCTCCGGTGTTGAAACCACCAAGGTGGAGCAAAGGCCGGCAGATGAGACGAGTTCCGGTGTAGAAGAGGCGAGTGTGGAGGGTACAGCGTTGGGCGAGACGATTTCCGCTGTTGACTCCGCGGACGCGGAGCAAGGGCCGACAGGAGAGACGAGCTCCGGTGTTGAAGAATCTCGTCTCGAGGGTTCACCAGTGGGTGAGGCGATCTCCGGTATTAAAACCACCAAGGTGGAGCAAAGGCCGGCAGATGAGACGAGCTCCGGTGTAGAAGAGGCGAGTGTGGAGGGTACAGCGTTGGGCGAGACCATTTCCGCTGTTGATTCCACCAACGCGGAGCAAGGGCCGACAGGAGAGACGAGCTCCGGTGTTGAAGAATCTCGTCTCGAGGGTTCACCAATGGGTGAGGCGATCTCCGGTGTTGAAACCACCAAGGTGGAGCAAAGGCCGGCAGATGAGACGAGTTCCGGTGTAGAAGAGGCGAGTGTGGAGGGTACAGCGTTGGGCGAGACGATTTCCGCTGTCGATTCCACCAACGCGGAGCAACGGCCGGCAGATGATTCGAGCTCCGGTGTTGAAGAATCTCGTCTCGAGGGTTCACCAGTGGGTGAGGCGATCTCCGGTGTTGAAACCACCAAGGTGGAGCAAAGGCCGGCAGATGAGACGAGCTCCGGTGTAGAAGAGGCGAGTGTGGAGGGTACAGCGTTGGGCGAGACGATTTCCGCTGTTGATTCCGCGGACGCGGAGCAAGGGCCGGCAGTAGAGACGAGCTCCGGTGTTGAAGAATCTCGTCTCGAGGGTTCACCAGTGGGTGAGGCGATCTCCGGTGTTGAAACCACCAAGGTGGAGCAGCGGCCGGCAGATGAGACGAGCTCCGGTGTAGAAGAGGCGAGTGTGGAGGGTACAGCGTTGGGCGAGACGATTTCCGCTGTCGATTCCACCAACGCGGAGCAAGGGCCGGCACATGATTCGAGCTCCGGTGTTGAAGAATCTCGTCTCGAGGGTTCACCAGTGGGTGAGGCGATCTCCGGTGTTGAAACCACCAAGGTGGAGCAGCGGCCGGCAGATGAGACGAGCTCCGGTGTAGAAGAGGCGAGTGTGGAGGGTACAGCGTTGGGCGAGACGATTTCCGCTGTCGATTCCGCGGACGCGGAGCAAGGGCCGGCAGATGATTCGAGCTCCGGTGTTGAAGAATCTCGTCTCGAGGGTTCACCAGTGGGTGAGGCGATCTCCGGTGTTGAAACCACCAAGGTGGAGCAAAGGCCGGCAGATGAGACGAGCTCCGGTGTAGAAGAGGCGAGTGTGGAGGGTACAGCGTTAGGCGAGACGATTTCCGCTGTTGATTCCGCGGACGCGGAACAAGGGCCGGCAGGAGAGACGAGCTCCGGTGTTGAAGAATCTCGTCTCGAGGGTTCACCAATGGGTGAGGCGATCTCCGGTGTTGAAACCACCAAGGTGGAGCAAAGGCCGGCAGATGAGACGAGCTCCGGTGTAGAAGAGGCGAGTGTGGAGGGTACAGCGTTGGGCGAGACGATTTCCGCTGTCGATTCCACCAACGCGGAGCAAAGGCCGACAGGAGAGACGAGCTCCGGTGTTGAAGCATCGAGTCTCGAGGGTTCACCAGTGGGTGAGGCGATCTCCGGTGTTGAAACCACCAAGGTGGAGCAGCGGCCGGCAGATGAGACGAGCTCCGGTGTAGAAGAGGCGAGTGTGGAGGGTACAGCGTTGGGCGAGACGATTTCCGCTGTCGATTCCACCAACGCGGAGCAAAGGCCGACAGGAGAGACGAGCTCCGGTGTTGAAGCATCGAGTCTCGAGGGTTCACCAGTGGGTGAGGCGATCTCCGGTGTTGAAACCACCAAGGTGGAGCAAAGGCCGGCAGATGAGACGAGCTCCGGTGTAGAAGAGGCGAGTGTGGAGGGTACAGCGTTGGGCGAGACCATTTCCGCTGTTGATTCCACCAACGCGGAGCAACGGCCGGCAGATGATTCGAGCTCCGGTGTTGAAGAATCTCGTCTCGAGGGTTCACCAATGGGTGAGGCGATCTCCGGTGTTGAAACCACCAAGGTGGAGCAGCGGCCGGCAGATGAGACGAGCTCCGGTGTAGAAGAGGCGAGTGTGGAGGGTACAGCGTTGGGCGAGACGATTTCCGCTGTTGATTCCGCGGACGCGGAGCAAGGGCCGGCAGGTGAGACGAGCTCCGGTGTTGAAGAATCTCGTCTCGAGGGTTCACCAATGGGTGAGGCGATCTCCGGTGTTGAAACCACCAAGGTGGAGCAAGGGCCGGCAGATGAGACGAGCTCCGGTGTAGAAGAGGCGAGTGTGGAGGGTACAGCGTTGGGCGAGACGATTTCCGCTGTTGATTCCGCGGACGCGGAGCAAGGGCCGGCAGGTGAGACGAGCTCCGGTGTTGAAGAATCTCGTCTCGAGGGTTCACCAATGGGTGAGGCGATCTCCGGTGTTGAAACCACCAAGGTGGAGCAAAGGCCGGCAGATGAGACGAGCTCCGGTGTAGAAGAGGCGAGTGTGGAGGGCACAGCGTTAGGTGAGACGATTTCCGTTGTTGATTCCACCAACGCGGAGCAACGGCCGACAGGAGAGACGAGCTCCGGTGTTGAAGAATCTCGTCTCGAGGGTTCACCAGTGGGTGAGGCGATCTCCGGTGTTGAAACCACCAAGGTGGAGCAAAGGCCGGCAGATGAGACGAGCTCCGGTGTAGAAGAGGCGAGTGTGGAGGGTACAGCGTTGGGCGAGACCATTTCCGCTGTTGATTCCACCAACGCGGAGCAACGGCCGGCAGATGATTCGAGCTCCGGTGTTGAAGAATCTCGTCTCGAGGGTTCACCAGTGGGTGAGGCGATCTCCGGTGTTGAAACCACCAAGGTGGAGCAGCGGCCGGCAGATGAGACGAGCTCCGGTGTAGAAGAGGCGAGTGTGGAGGGTACAGCGTTAGGCGAGACGATTTCCGCTGTCGATTCCGCGGACGCGGAGCAAGAGCCGGCAGATGAGTCGAGCTCCGGTGTTGAAGAATCTCGTCTCGAGGGTTCACCAATGGGTGAGGCGATCTCCGGTGTTGAAACCACCAAGGTGGAGCAGCGGGCGGCAGATGAGACGAGCTCCGGTGTAGAAGAGGCGAGTGTGGAGGGTACAGCGTTGGGCGAGACCATTTCCGCTGTTGATTCCACCAACGCGGAGCAAAGAGCCGACAGGTGAGACGAGCTCCGGTGTTGAAGAATCTCGTCTCGAGGGTTCACCAATGAGTGAGCCGAGCTCCGGTGTTGGAACCACCAAGGTGGAGCAGCGGCCGGCAGATGAGACGAGCTCCGGTGTAGAAGAGGCGAGTGTGGAGGGTACAGCGTTAGGCGAGACGATTTCCGCTGTCGATTCCGCGGACGCGGAGCAAGAGCCGGCAGATGAGTCGAGCTCCGGTGTTGAAGAATCTCGTCTCGAGGGTTCACCAGTGGGTGAGGCGATCTCCGGTGTTGAAACCACCAAGGTGGAGCAAAGGCCGGCAGATGAGACGAGTTCCGGTGTAGAAGAGGCGAGTGTGGAGGGTACAGCGTTGGGCGAGACGATTTCCGCTGTCGATTCCACCAACGCGGAGCAAGGGCCGGCAGATGAGTCGAGCTCCGGTGTTGAAGAATCTCGTCTCGAGGGTTCACCAGTGGGTGAGGCGATCTCCGGTGTTGAAACCACCAAGGTGGAGCAAAGGCCGGCAGATGAGACGAGCTCCGGTGTAGAAGAGGCGAGTGTGGAGGGTACAGCGTTAGGCGAGACGATTTCCGCTGTTGATTCCGCCAACGCGGAGCAAGGGCCGGCAGATGAGACGAGCTCCGGTGTTGAAGAATCTCGTCTCGAGGGTTCACCAATGGGTGAGGCGATCTCCGGTGTTGAAACCACCAAGGTGGAGCAGCGGCCGGCAGATGAGACGAGCTCCGGTGTAGAAGAGGCGAGTGTGGAGGGTACAGCGTTAGGCGAGACGATTTCCGCTGTCGATTCCGCGGACGCGGAGCAAGAGCCGGCAGATGAGTCGAGCTCCGGTGTTG
The DNA here is from genome assembly GCF_000006565.2 of Toxoplasma gondii ME49. Lineage (NCBI taxonomy): Eukaryota > Apicomplexa > Conoidasida > Eucoccidiorida > Sarcocystidae > Toxoplasma > Toxoplasma gondii. The sequence continues at coordinate 4,679,487 of NC_031475.1, read as the reverse complement.
AAGAATCTCGTCTCGAGGGTTCACCAGTGGGTGAGGCGATCTCCGGTGTTGAAACCACCAAGGTGGAGCAAAGGCCGGCAGATGAGACGAGTTCCGGTGTAGAAGAGGCGAGTGTGGAGGGTACAGCGTTGGGCGAGACGATTTCCGCTGTCGATTCCACCAACGCGGAGCAACGGCCGGCAGATGAGTCGAGCTCCGGTGTTGAAGAATCTCGTCTCGAGGGTTCACCAGTGGGTGAGGCGATCTCCGGTGTTGAAACCACCAAGGTGGAGCAAAGGCCGGCAGCTGAGACGAGCTCCGGTGTAGAAGAGGCGAGTGTGGAGGGTACAGCGTTAGGCGAGACGATTTCCGCTGTTGATTCCGCGGACGCGGAACAAGGGCCGGCAGGAGAGACGAGCTCCGGTGTTGAAGAATCTCGTCTCGAGGGTTCACCAATGGGTGAGGCCATCTCCGGTGTTGAAACCACCAAGGTGGAGCAGCGGGCGGCAGATGAGACGAGTTCCGGTGTAGAAGAGGCGAGTGTGGAGGGTACAGCGTTGGGCGAGACGATTTCCGCTGTTGATTCCACCAACGCGGAGCAAGAGCCGACAGGTGAGACGAGCTCCGGTGTTGAAGAATCTCGTCTCGAGGGTTCACCAATGAGTGAGCCGAGCTCCGGTGTTGGAACCACCAAGGTGGAGCAGCGGCCGGCAGATGAGACGAGTTCCGGTGTAGAAGAGGCGAGTGTCGAGGGTACAGCGTTGGGCGAGGCGATCTCCGGTGTTGAAACCACCAAGGTGGAGCAGCGGCCGGCAGATGAGACGAGCTCCGGTGTAGAAGAGGCGAGTGTGGAGGGTACAGCGTTAGGCGAGACGATTTCCGCTGTTGATTCCGCGGACGCGGAGCAAGAGCCGACAGGTGAGACGAGCTCCGGTGTTGAAAAATCTCGTCTCGAGGGTTCACCAATGAGTGAGCCGAGCTCCGGTGTTGGAACCACCAAGGTGGAGCAGCGGCCGGCAGATGAGACGAGTTCCGGTGTAGAAGAGGCGAGTGTCGAGGGTACAGCGTTGGGCGAGGCGATCTCCGGTGTTGAAACCACCAAGGTGGAGCAGCGGCCGGCAGATGAGACGAGCTCCGGTGTAGAAGAGGCGAGTGTGGAGGGTACAGCGTTAGGCGAGACGATTTCCGCTGTTGATTCCGCGGACGCGGAGCAAGGGCCGGCAGATGATTCGAGCTCCGGTGTTGAAGAATCTCGTCTCGAGGGTTCGCCAATGGGTGAGGCGATCTCCGGTGTTGAAACCACCAAGGTGGAGCAAAGGCCGGCAGATGAGACGAGCTCCGGTGTAGAAGAGGCGAGTGTGGAGGGTACAGCGTTGGGCGAGACGATTTCCGCTGTTGATTCCGCGGACGCGGAGCAAGGGCCGACAGGAGAGACGAGCTCCGGTGTTGAAGAATCTCGTCTCGAGGGTTCACCAATGGGTGAGGCGATCTCCGGTGTTGAAACCACCAAGGTGGAGCAAAGGCCGGCAGATGAGACGAGTTCCGGTGTAGAAGAGGCGAGTGTGGAGGGCACAGCGTTAGGTGAGACGATTTCCGTTGTTGATTCCACCAACGCGGAGCAACGGCCGACAGGAGAGACGAGCTCCGGTGTTGAAGAATCTCGTCTCGAGGGTTCACCAATGGGTGAGGCGATCTCCGGTGTTGAAACCACCAAGGTGGAGCAGCGGCCGGCAGATGAGACGAGCTCCGGTGTAGAAGAGGCGAGTGTGGAGGGTACAGCGTTGGGCGAGACGATTTCCGCTGTTGATTCCGCGGACGCGGAGCAAGGGCCGACAGGTGAGACGAGCTCCGGTGTTGAAGAATCTCGTGTCGAGAGTTCACCAATGAGTGAGCCGAGCTCCGGTGTTGAAACCACCAAGGTGGAGCAAAGGCCGGCAGATGAGACGAGTTCCGGTGTAGAAGAGGCGAGTGTGGAGGGTACAGCGTTGGGCGAGACGATTTCCGCTGTTGATTCCGCGGACGCGGAACAAGGGCCGGCAGGAGAGACGAGCTCCGGTGTTGAAAAATCTCGTCTCGAGGGTTCACCAATGGGTGAGGCGATCTCCGGTGTTGAAACCACCAAGGTGGAGCAGCGGCCGGCAGATGAGACGAGTTCCGGTGTAGAAGAGGCGAGTGTGGAGGGTACAGCGTTGGGCGAGACGATTTCCGCTGTTGATTCCACCAACGCGGAGCAAGGGCCGACAGGAGAGACGAGCTCCGGTGTTGAAGAATCTCGTCTCGAGGGTTCACCAGTGGGTGAGGCGATCTCCGGTGTTGAAACCACCAAGGTGGAGCAAAGGCCGGCAGATGAGACGAGCTCCGGTGTAGAAGAGGCGAGTGTGGAGGGTACAGCGTTGGGCGAGACGATTTCCGCTGTTGATTCCGCGGACGCGGAGCAAGGGCCGGCAGATGAGACGAGCTCCGGTGTAGACGAGGCGAGTGTGGAGGGCACAGCGTTAGGTGAGACGATTTCCGTTGTTGATTCCACCAACGCGGAGCAACGGCCGACAGGAGAGACGAGCTCCGGTGTTGAAGAATCTCGTCTCGAGGGTTCACCAGTGGGTGAGGCGATCTCCGGTGTTGAAACCACCAAGGTGGAGCAAAGGCCGGCAGATGAGACGAGCTCCGGTGTAGAAGAGGCGAGTGTGGAGGGTACAGCGTTGGGCGAGACGATTTCCGCTGTTGATTCCGCGGACCCGGAGCAAGGGCCGACAGGTGAGACGAGCTCCGGTGTTGAAGAATCTCGTCTCGAGGGTTCACCAGTGGGTGAGGCGATCTCCGGTGTTGAAACCACCAAGGTGGAGCAAAGGCCGGCAGATGAGACGAGTTCCGGTGTAGAAGAGGCGAGTGTGGAGGGTACAGCGTTGGGCGAGACGATTTCCGCTGTTGATTCCGCGGACGCGGAGCAAGGGCCGACAGGTGAGACGAGCTCCGGTGTTGAAGAATCTCGTCTCGAGGGTTCACCAGTGGGTGAGGCGATCTCCGGTGTTGAAACCACCAAGGTGGAGCAGCGGCCGGCAGATGAGACGAGCTCCGTTGTAGCAAACGCTAATGGCGAAGGGGTACCAGTGGCTGGGACGACTAGGGATTCGCTTGACGCTCGTTAACAAGGTGGGTGTGTTTTCGCCGCTGTGGTCGCGTCTTTGTACGACTGCCGTCTGCGCTGTAGCGTTTGCGTTGATTTTGATCCTCACCGGCGTTACTTTTATCCCGCTACTTGATGGTGACGAAACCAGTGTTTGGGCGTTTGGACATCTGAAAAGTGGAATCAGAAGGCCTCTAGCATCTCTCGAATATCAGCAAAGCGTCCCAGTGGCTTTGAACGCTGAAGAGAGCGAATTTCAATCGCGAGAGGACTCGTTCGGTAGATGAGCAGCAGCGGTCGAGCGACGAGGAGGGACTCATCAAAGCAACTGATGAAGACTGGGAACAGGTCGGCAAAGTTGTGGAGATCTGACGCGAGTGGGTAAAAGCAAACCCCGCAAGTTCTGTGAGTTCGATGGATGCGTCTGGATATACCCTGCTGCAGGTGCACACGCTCTTATACATTAACAAAATACAGCAGTACATCGAAGCCTTGGCAAGCATGCGTCTACGGCAAACGGAAACGGATTATTTTTTGCCTTTCTCAAACGTTCCAGGAACGTTGGCCTGTCGACACGGCGAATATATTGTTCCGCCATATCTCTTTCGTCAGACAAGCAGCTCGGCCATATAAAATCCTGCCAGTCGATCCGTTTCGTCTGTTCTTTGTCCGGTCGCCCAGTCGGCGTATCCATGCGCCAGCATTTCTGTGCGACAAGGAGACTCTGGTGTCGGCCGCTTTCGTGTTCGGGAAGGAAAAATCGTGTTGTACTGACAGAACGCGGTTGTGCCCATCGGCGGACTTGCTCAGCCCTCCGACAAAGTCCCCTCAAGCACACACTGGCTCCGAAAGGTGAATCCCGAGACTCGGGTGCATCGCACAGGAATGCCGGACGGCTGTTTCGCGAAACTACAAGCTGACCTCGGCGACTGATACGAAAATCCGCACCTTTCATCGATGCGCGAATAAGGAATTGGAATTTCACTGGATGTCAGCTGGAGGGACCGCTGGTTATCACTGAAACCAAACAATAACTACTGGGCGACTTTCCGGGCTCACTGAATTATTCGCCACAGATGTTTCTGTGTTTCAGATCACGGACGTCACCAGTTGATGCCTCCGCTGTAATATTTCTATCGTACGGGACACGATCTTTATGGTTTTATGGCGATGTGCAGGAATCTGCGGGGCCGATCATCAGTCTGAGATTCCAACGCTTGACGCCCTAGGGATATACCGCCAGTTGCGTTGATTATAGCGAGACTGCGTCATTTGTGTGCTTAATCGGTTTCGTGTTTGTGTCGTCCTCCGCTGTTCCTCAACACAAAATCTCATGTGGGTTTGTGGGACTATGTGGAAAGAGATTCGTCACGAATGATGTAGGAATGTGGCTTGTAGTCGTCTTTTTCCTATGTTACATGCCGTGGACGTTTTTATAGCGTTTCTCGTCATCGAACGCCACGTGCGGCTGGCAAGTCTGATGCATTATAATATTCCCTTGCCGAAAGGTACAACCCGTTAATCTACGGGAAGTGAAGACGCCCGCCCTTGTTTCTTGCTGTGAACGGGATGTCGCCGGTTGCGAAACCATCCGCTAACCTAAGCAGAAGCTGCCGTTGACGATGTTAAGGATGCCTCACGGTAACAAGCCACCAGGCTAGACCAAAGCACACCCACACGGTAGCGCAGTCTATTATGAATGACATGATTTTCGCTTTGTCGCACACAGCCCCTCAAGCATGCAGGATGACTTTGTAATCACCACGCTGTGTCAGTTCTTCAGCGGCCGTCACTCGTGCATGCACCATGCTGGCGAAACGATGTTTTTAGTGCCTGCTGCATCGGAAGATCGTCAACTTTCGAGTTGTACGTTTGCGGTCCAACTCGACAGAAACTCACTTTTCCGCTTTTGGCGAGCACCCACCAGATCAAGACAGCGTTCTCCATCTGCGCCGGGTAGCATCTCACAGTTGCTAGGTTGTCTCAGGTAATTCTCTCAGAAGTTAATGAGGGAGAAAACTTTTATTGCTTAGCCCAACGCCCGAAGCTGGTGGGAAAGACTGCCACCGTCGAGCGAGACATCTGAACTTTCTACCTAGGCACTTGCGCTCATGAAATATACACATGTGCCACTGCCTTCCCGACCGAGCTGTGCGCTACCAGCTGCTATTGCGTTCAGTAGGAAACAGCACCGTCGACGTAGAGTGGTAGACATCAGTAGTCCTGTCTAGTGTGAAGCCGTTGTATACTTTCACAGGGAAGCACCTACTGTGGACCTTGATACCACACCCTTGAGGCAGCATGCGGGTATACAGCCGTTTTCACCTTGCTTGTCTGTACATGTTCTACCGGTATCGCTACTCGCGTGTGTAGTTGCATGCCTGCCTCGTGCTGCAGAAGATGCGGCTGTCTTGCCATCGCTATCATCAAGCCTTTGTGACCAACCAGGATTATCGCAGTAGCATTGCCATGCCTAAATCGAACACGCCTCTTCCAGCCGACATATGCTACGGATGCTAAAGACCTTCGGGCGCGCCGCTTTCTCTATTGAGCGTTTCAAACGTACATGTTTTCGCCACCTTCCTAGCGCCTTCAGAACTGAACTAAAAATGGTTCGGTTCACCATTAGCCCCCTTCGATTTCACCAAACCTGTGGCTTGTTTGCGTCGGTTATAACGCCTGTACCTTTCGGTATTACTGTTTCTATGCAGATTCGCATCCTAAATTCCTTCCCAAGTGAGGCGTCCGATATGCTTGACCCAAATTCACTTCTTTGGTGGTTCCCGAACGACTCGCAAAATGAATATTGAAGACACGGGGCAAATAGCAAAGCCTGACCGCGCTTTCTATGTGTTACTCGACCTCCCAGCGGTCTATGTGATCTGTTACTTTTGAGGGCGTTTCTATCTTTCAAATTGAACGACCATTCGGCCACCGGAGTCCGAATGATGCACATGCTCTTTAGACCGAGCCGAGCCGATCCTCGACTGTCTCTGTTCAGCGACGAAGACAGAACTGAAGTTAGGTGATTTCCGGTCTGTGTGCCCGCCTTAACTTAGGCGATTTCACGCGCCTTCTCTGTGTGACCACGATGACATGGAAAACGCGCATTAGCAGAAAGATACAGCCTGAGGCAACGCCTCCTCTGTTACGGTTAGAGGAACCACAACAGAATACAGCAGGGACGGGCCACGTTGGGACTCCTCACTCTTTCCTTCATCCCTGTAGAGTGTCTGCTGACATGCGGCCTCCTGCCCAAGAACCCGGAGAGATATCATACGCAGTACAGGAGAGAAGGGGTCTGTGTCCGGCAGAAGTGGTGTTTCCACAGAGAAGCATTAAGGCCGGCGGTGAGAAACACATCAAACTTGGAATTAAACAAAACAAACTGAGGGTCACTTTCGCAGCGTCCCAACGCAAACGCCTCTCTTCCCTTCCCACTGTTTGCGTGAAGATCGAAAATATGTACGCGCCGGTCGGTGCCCCCCACCGCGATGAACCGACCACACGGAGAAAACGCTGGGACGAACACGGGCCGAGAGCTGGCCTCTCCTGGGAGAGGCGAAGCAGAGGAGACAACCGAGGAACAATCGGGGCACGAGGAGGAGCAGCCGAAAGGTGGAGGAGAAATGTTGAAGAGCGAAGAAGCGTCGAAAGAGGCATTCGGGTCTGCATGTGATTTCGATCTTGACACCGGATAGTTGGAAGCTGGTGGAGACGAAGAAGACGAAGCTGCGCACGACCCAGAACATGACTGGACGGAACAAACCGAATCGAGCTTCTCCTCCACCTCAGATGAACGCTTGCGTTTGTGGTCTCGCTGTTCCTCCTCATTTCCATCCGTCCGTTGTCTTTTCCCCGAACATTTGTACTCCCCGCGCTCTGCCAGCTGTCTTTGCACGATTTCTCCAAGAGTTCTGCACTGCGTTGACCAGCACCCACGACCGCTTTTCTCTTTCTCCGACGTGTCTCGGGTGCGAATGTCCGACTCCTGTTCCTCCTTGCATTCTCTTCGAACCTCTCTCGAGTTTCCCATTTCCATCCCAACACTTTGTACAGTCGAAGCACCTGTTCCCATGTGCGGCAGGCCTCGCTTTCGAGAACTCAAAACCCTCACCAGTTCTCCAGTAGTTGCGTCGAAGAACAGAAGCCTCTCGTCGCTCGTACCTACCACAATTTCTGAGTCATCGGGCGAGAACAGCATACTTGTTGGTTGTTCTTCGACATCAACTTCCCCCTCAAGTGCCGGACGGCTTCGCTCCCCGCGATCGCTGCAATGGCAGTACCCGACCATCTTTTGAGAATCCGCTCCCTGTGGGCCGCCGCCTTCCGCCTTTGTTTGCCCGCTTCGCAACGGCAGGCTACAACGCCGGCATGCCGCAGACAGTCCCTTTCGCCATGAGCCAGGCTGTCCTGGACACGCTCCTCGCAGCGCCGGCGCGATGGAAAATCGGAGAAAAGGGAGGTAAGGATGCTTGCTGTCGAAAAAAGTTACAAGGCCTTCGCCTTCGTAGACAGCCAGGACGAGTCCGCTATTGTCAAACGCAGCGAGAGGCGTCGACGTCCTAACAGCTCGAGACCACATGGGCTGTTCTTTGTCCAGAGCGAAGAGACGCACCGTAGCGTCCTCGCTGCAACAGGCAAATATGTTCCGCTGAGGGTGGAGGCAAAGGCCATTCCCCCGACACACTTTGCCATTCAAAGGAAAAGTGCGGAGGTACCGGTTCTCCGCGAGGTCCCACAACCTCACAGCAAACGCCGTGGATCCTGAGGCGACAGGAGCCCTGCTTCCCGCTGCATCAGGACCGCTCTCTTCTGCCATCTTTCCCTTCCCAACTTGACTTTGACTTTTTGCAGCGGAACCAGCTGGACGGTTTCCAGCTGCGTTCGCGGTGGAAGCTGGCGCTGATGCACGCGTCCCGCAGAGGCAGAGGCACGTGACTCCAGGAGCGCCGCCGGGCGGGGGCTGCAGCGGAGGCTGAATTCCGTGTGTTCCCGATGCGCCTGCGGACGAGGGCGAAGAAGCGGACGTCGAAGAAACGCCGACGAGAGAGTGGGGCAAAATGCGAATGCTGTGGACGCCGTACTTGTTTGCGTGCAACACACGTGTGCAAACGCCTTTTTGAAGCGAGTAAATATGCAGCGAACAGTCGTCGCTTGACGTGTACATACACTGCATGTCAGGGGAAAACGCAACCCCGTTGATCGGGCTGCACTTGTCTCGAAATGTGCGAAGGAGCTCCGGTTCGGGAAACTCGTCGGTTTTTCCCACCCATTCATACGCGTTTCTTTCCTCTCTCTCAAAACCTTCCCCGGGCTGCCGGTCACCAGCCCAGAGCGGCCCTGGCGGATTTCGGCCAACCCCGTCGGCGTTGAGCGGGAGTGGTGCGGCTGCCGCTGGCGCAACGCCATACCCCTTGCCAATCACAAGTTGAGAAGACGCATCTTGAGAAGTCGGAAACTCTGCAGAGCAGACTGAAGCAGAAATGCCACAAGTCGTAGTGGACGACTGAGCAGATCTTTTGAAAACATTGCGGGGCGGTGACCGAGGCCCTCGAGACGAAGCGTTGAAGTCACTGCCACAGGACAGTGAACCACGCACCCCTGTCAGTGACGACTGAAGGGCATGGGAGGCGGATGAAAGTAAAGATGGCGGAGCTATATCACTAAAGTGTCCTCCCGATGGACCATGAGTTTGCTCCGGCGGCAGAGTCGAAGAAGACATCGGTTGAGACGGAGCTGCGTTGCGAACTGGATGGTAGACGACGGGAGCAGCGAAATGTCGCCCTCCGCCGGCTGGAGAAAAAGACATTGTGCCTTACCCGTCAGAAGGTGATTGCACGACAAGGAGTTTTCAAGACAATTGGACAAGCGTGCTTGTTCGCGGAAGCAGAGTCGCGGATGGATTCTTTCCAATCGGTAACGATGGTTCAATTGCGAACAGGACAGTACCAGCTGAATGACTCGTGGCGCACAAGCAGAGTAAACAGGAAATCAACAGCGAAGGATAGAAAACAAAAGGTCTGCCGTTCATGGGACGGAGAGGATGATGAGGGGGCGAGCGCCACGAAAAAAAATTGAGTCCGGGCACACGAGGGCACCCTTCCTTCAAGTGGTACGAGCGAAGCGCCCTGAGAGGAAATCCACGCGCAAGCCCGCGGTTTTCTCGTGTACACAGCATGAAGTTTAAGAACTCGACTGCAAAAATTAGAGCATGCAAAAGTTGTAGGTAGGTAAGCAAACTGTGTTACTGCCGTGCTGTAGGCCAAGAAAAGAGATACCGTCAGGAAGGGAAGCGCAGACACGGACTCCCACCTACACAAAAAAGAACAAATCGCTTTGCGATCCCTTAGGGACGATGCCACTGCACAAATAACATTTCACACCGCTTCAACAGCTGGCAAATGAGGCCAACTTTTCTAGGTGATACAGTCGCCTATGCAAAAAAAAAATCCAACGCACATCCAACTGCACACTTCGCGCGAGAAGCATCCATTGTATGCAGCACTGGATTTTGTTCAGCAAGTTTCTGTTAAGCAATTCAAAATTAATTTGTCGCTCGAGAATGAAAGTTTCCGTCGTCCGACGTAGCAAGTCGGAAAAACCACCCGAATGCTTGCGATCGGTTAATGCATGCAACGAAGTTTGGTACTGCGCGCTCGACAGCAGCACAGAGTTTGCTTACAGGCTCATTAAGAAGAGTTTCGGCGTAAAGAGTGCTTACTACATTTCGAGTCGTGAATTGTTGACGCATGACAATTCGTCTGTCCAAAGTTTGAATCTCAAACAATAATCACTGCGTGCGCTGTTTTCCAACTTCATCGAGAACCGGGAGTTTCGATGCAACCTCCTGGTTATTTCTGCATCATGAGTAACTCTTCCCATACGGCTTCATCAACCCACAAGGCAAAATTGACACCAACGAATCTTCGTTTCTTCACGCAGAGGTGCTGAACTTACGGGGGCACAAACACGTTCCTCGTGAAGCCTACAACCGCTAACATGCACTGCAACACAAGGCTCTCTGCTCGACTGACATGAAACCTTTCAGTGCCTGTAAACCTTTGAAGCAAACAGACACGTCTCTCCGTGTCCATGTTCTAAGGGAACTGTGGCTGGCACTGACTATTAACCGTAACATGGTTTTGGGGGACACTCCACGCGGAGCCAGCGTCGAAAACGGATCGGGATATTTTTAATGCGAATACAGCATAGCTTTAGGGCCGACTGTGGCGCATGATCGTGACTCGCCTCGCTACCGACAGTCAGTGATGTGCACTGTAGAAGCTGCTTATCTCTTATAGGTGATGAGGTAGAGACCCAGAAAAGGTGCCTCACACAAGCGCAGCCACACCAGATGCGTCGTAGCAGCTACCACCTTGCGTAAAGCTATCTCGGTGCCTTCTTCCGACCACATTTGGAAAGGAAAGAAGTAAAAGGCGTCTCGATCTGTTCGCATTCACCGGTTCCATTCCATCGTATAGAGCCACGCTGAGAAGGTTACTTTTGCTACAAGAATTTGCAACCACAGCAAGCACTGACAACAGGAGCAGAGTATGAGGCACTTTTTAAATAAAATCCGCACTGGTGCAAGTTAACCTCGTATCATCAAAGGGACGACAGTACTGCATTTCACTCTTTTCAGCTGTCAACAAAAGAATGTTGCCGCAGCGCATGCACCGCTCCCCCAGTCAGCTGCACGAGATGGCCGAGGACCGGAAACGTCAAAATGCCAATTCCGCAGTCTCGTTCGCAACTTTCACCATCTCCATGAGGCCGCGAAAGCTCCGGGCGTCTCGCAGAGTCATCTTTTCCGTGTATGTGCCCCAGAAGCCATCCACACCGTCAGCCTCGGTCATCGAATGGCCGCTCTCACCTACAGCCACTCTCGCGTGCCTTCTGGAGCTATCTGCTGAGGCCTTTTTTAGTGCTACCTCCTTGCCGTTTCTGCTTTGTGTGGCCCTCATTCATCTTCCCTATCTCTTGAAATCAGACACCACTAAACTGCATGTCTTTGTAGTAACTTTGTAGCGCCACAAGATCAGGCAGCGGCACCCGTGAATGTGCTACCAGTCGTGCCTTCCTTCAGGGAAGAAACGGGAACTGAGGTTGGGTGTTCTACAGACGAATTAGTAACGCTCGCGACACATGGAGGGGAAAACGAATTTGTTGTTCCATCGAGTGCCCGACTCAGATCTTGCAACTTGTTGGCGTGCACGGGTTGTCCTAATTTCTGCTCAGAAAAAACAACAAGGCATTTTAGAGCGCTCTGACAGGCAGAGAAATCAAAACACGATTTGCCAAGTTCAGACTCCAGTGGAACACTTTTTTACAGATTCAAATACGCTCATGGCCTACGAAAGACTTCTCTATCTTGATGGTCGGACTCTAGTACAGATACGTAAACACAAACAAACACACCTACCCGTGCCCTAGTCGCTCCATTGGTCTTGCCTGTAGTCTCTCGGCACAGCTAAATACGGCCGCTACGCTCGGTTGCTTCGTGATTTAAGGGCATCGTCAAAGGTCCACCTAATCCCAGTTTGTATGATATTCAGATCCAACATACTGAGCTGTTTAATGAACTTCACGAAGTTAGCAACTGCCCACAAAGAACGTGGTTGTCTCTGAGAACTGGAGTCCTGTTCAGAATACCACCTTCCGTTGCTGCCCTTTGAGAAAAGGGATCTCTATGCGAGTTGCACGTGTCACACACAGCGGTGACGGAGAACAAACGGACAGCTATGTCTATAGGCAGTCCAGCGGAACTCACACCGAAAGCGAGACATTATAGTACCCTGGCGCGTGTGACAATAGCAAGTACCTTAGGCTGTTTGTGTATCGTAACCGAAGTCTTATTCCATATCCTCGGGTCTACAACGAGACTCACCCGAAGAACCTTGATCGCTGTTTCAAAAAACGAAAAAACGTTAGGACCGTCGAGAACAGCCAATTCTTGTGTGGCCCAGTAAATGACAACGGCCTGCAGATAAAACACAGAACATTTCACCAGGAAAGAGAAAAAATTTAAAATCAGAAAGTCACTCAAAAGCTTTTAATCGATACCGGGGCGTTCCCAAAGGCTCCGCCTGTTGACCACTCGCCTCCCTTCTCTGGACAAACGAGGAAGCTTCTTCCAGTTGTGTAACCTACACAATTTTTGTTGTCAAAGCTTAGAGAAAGATGCCCATAGACAGTTGGGAGAAGTACATGGCCAGAGGAGCCGAGTCACAGACACAGCGCTCGCGAGTTATGTAAGGTACACGATGGAAACACAGTTATAAAAATCTTAGTTGTCTCGATCACAGATCTAGAATCCTATATATATATATATATATATATGCCGCAGGATCGATCTAATGTTAGCACAACGAGATGAACTCCCGTTTTAGATCTCGATCGCTACGTTCACCTGCAATCCTCCTCAGAATCGCACTTCTGTTGATAGCTGATTCTCTCCCCAGATTCTCCTGTTGGCAGATCCCCACAAGCTGCACAACCACACGCAATGATTCTGGAGAAAGAAAAAACTGGAAAAGTTTCCTCCAACTCGCCTGCATCGCGTGAAGAGGTTGTGGGTCTTGCAGACGCTCCTCGAAAACTTCGTCCCAGAAAGCAGTCTGCAAAGAAAACACCCAGGCGGCATCCACCTGGCCGTTTTAGCTGTTGCCACAAGCTTAAAATAAGAAAGTGAGAGGTTACAACTCGTACACGAACTGCGTCCAGTTGTGCATCTGAAACTCAATCACCAACATTTCAGAAACTAAACTTGCGGAAAGCGTCCCTGTTCTTCAACACTTCCCTTCTCGCCGCCAGACCCGTGTCGTAAAACTGAGAACGGATCACGAGAGGAAGAAAATATTTTTCGAAAGGAAAAGCGAAGTGTTCAGAAGTCGCTTCGTGAAGCACACCTCGTTACAACTTTTTGATTCTACAAAAAGGGAATCCGCGCATGTCAGCGGTGTTAAGAGTGACTCCATCCCGAATCGGTGTGCTAGCATTTCACTCATATCCGTTGCTGATGTAGATTTACTAAAAGGGCAACCGCAAGTCAATCGCGTTACCTCGTGCTTTCTGGTCAACACCGACCGACAGACGCTCAACTGCAACATCTATGCTGGTTTGCAGAAAAGTGAAAACAGCGAGGCTCCTTTGTAGACACCTCCCTCCCCCACCGCACCGAGAGAATGCTTTCTGCACGACTCAAAGTGCCCACTGGATGCGTGCTACAGTTATCACCCTGCAGACCCCGTGAGCGAAGAATGTCTAGGATATGCGCCTCATGTCATATTTGAAGAACCAACATTTGTATAAAGGCTGGACACATATCATGATATTCACTTTGGTCATCAACTGTATACGCTGTAACTAAACATGTACATACACATCACATGTGTGTAAGGGTGGACATGTGACTTTCTAGATCAGTTGTAGACGAATAGTATGCACGTTCATTCATGGTAACCAGAACCTTTGCACACATTACTTTATATTCTTCGGGATTGACAGGTCAGATAATATTGAGAGTTTGTATCATCACCTTCATGTCCCAGCTCACTACTCCATTGCAGCCGCGCAAGACTCCATTAGAAACAATAGCTCACTGTCAAGTGTCATACGCGAGCTGGGCAAAGTAGGACATCTGGAGAGAATCCGAGAAACCTGCACGCGCCTACCATAATGTGGAGAAGCCCCTCGAGGTCAATTTGTTCGCCCTCGCCGCTGCCGAGATCTCGCCAGATGTGCTGCCTAGGCAAGTCGCACTTCGCTAGCCAGTCGACGCCGAAAGCAGCCTCCATTCTCTCTGAAACTTCTCTCAACAGGCCGCTTGCACAAATCCGAAAGCCGCGAACGAGAACCTCCAGAAGTTCCGCTTCGTTCGTGACCGGAGGGACTCCCGGGGCCCCCGGGCCAACTGCCCCCGGGGCCCCGCCCGCGCCCACAGAGCGCGCGAGGAGAGAGGAAAGTCCCCCGGAGTCCCCAGCGTACAAATCGGCAACCTGGGGGGGCGCGCAAAAATGACAGACCGACAGCGAGGAAACTGTTCAACAAAGTAACGACAGAGAGAAGGAAGCTGCTCTAAGTTTGAAGAGTGACAAGATGGAAGCATGGAGACTTAACAGGGCTTCTCTGCAATACGTTTCGCTCCAAAGATGTTTTAAAATGTTTACGCCTTGCAGTTTTGCTTTTGAATACGAAACTGAAAGAAACCAGCTGCCTTGAGGGAGAGAAGGGCCACACAGAACGTGAAATGCAGCTCTAACTCCTCAAAACTGTGACACGTTTACAAATAACAAAAGAAATAGACGCTGCTCTGGATACCCAAAGTACTGTGCTCCCTGTGATGAGGATCATAAGAACCCGGGACGCAGTCCCCATCAGAGTGGAGACACAAACAATAATGGATGTGCTTCTCTGTGTATACTTGATGGGATGCACTTCAGTCGAATTGTCGGCGGTATCTTGGGAGTTAGCAAAACAGGGTATGTGTAACTCTTGAGAGAAAAGCTTTCGCTGTGTGCTTCACCGAACGTTTGAGAAATGGCACTCTCATCGGCAAGTCTCCGAGACAAAGGGCCAAGACTCAGGCAAAGAAGTGGACCTTCTCTTCTAGGTGCTCGTGGCAGCACAGTCAACGAACAGCAGGACTACTTGTACGTTATGCTGTCCCCTAGGAGATGGATAAGATTTTCTAGTTGTCAAAGAAGGTGTGTTCTTTCAAGACGGCGACAGATGGACTTCCCTGCCACCGTTTCTCTCTGGTGTGGTAGGCTCTTCGATTTGCTTTGTTCCTTCCTCAACAGCCCAGACCCCTCACGGACGGCACTGCGGTCACGAAATCAACAAGCGAAGAAAACGGACTGAAGACACGTCGACATCTTGAATCTAGACGAGATAATCAGCAGGTGGCGAAGAGAAGTCCCGGACCTCAGTTCTGATAATGTGGACCGGCCTCTTTAGAACCGTGACGTTTTTCGCCCCGTGACCACCAGCAAGTGCCTCACACAACAGAGGGCTGAACTGTGCATTGGTCACTGTCATGGTTCGATCGCAAACGACAGAGGCTACGAATTTCTCCTTTCGAGCTCGTAAATGTGCGTCTGTATCTTTCGCTGACGCTTGGTTTCCACTCCTACCTTAGAAGCAGCGACGTCTAGAATCCAGCTGCAAGTGCGTCAACTAGCTACCGTGAAGCGCTTTTTTCCAGATCCACGTTCTGTTCTCTTTGTGGCCTACCTTCAGGCCTGGGGGCAGCCTGCGTAAGTTGACTGGCTCTGCTCGCAGAATTAAATCCGTCTGGTTCCGCTCTAGACCCCCGACGAGACCCCCATGGAGAAAAACTCTTTCGTCAGGACCGAAAACGCGTTCGAAGAGCTCGCTGCCGATCCGCCACTGGATGTACAGCAGAGAATTCGGCTGCGACGCCCCTCGAAGCGTCTTTGTGCTTTGCAAGGCACCTGAGGAGAAGGGCAAAGAATCGAGAGAGAACAAGACACCCTGAAACATGGTCTGGAGCGCAGATCTCGGTCCTTCTTCTTACCACTTTGCACCTGGATTCCGAAGGCCCTTTTCAAAGAATCACCGCAGCGTCCTCGTCCCTAGGACCACGAGTGAATTCCCGACGCAAAGCGTGTGTTTTTCTGTCATTACAAACGGCTTCGAGATACAAAACAACGAAACTTCCCTCTCTCGCATTTCCCCTCGCAAGGGAGCCGCTTCTTCGTAGAGCAAGTCGACGGCACAGCCCTGCCACGACTCTCCTCAGTGTAGGCAGAAACTTCGTTCGACAGGCAGTGAAACTCCAACCACACAAAGATAAAAAATGAACTGTCTCCTCACCAGTCTCCGAGAGACTTTAAACCGATATACGGAAGCTTCGTGCGACCACCAACGCCTTTGAGGTTCCACTGAAAACTCTTGTTTTTGTCAAAACCATGCAAAGCGTTCTCGCTATTTAAAGAGGCCTAAACACGTTGAATATACTTTCTGCTTTCTAGAGAAGCGTAACGATAAACTACATACTTTTTTCGTTATTCAAAGAAGCCTGAACATAGACTACATACTTTTCGTTATTCAGAGAAACGTAAATGCATAATCTGAATAATTCAATCTCTGACGTGTATAACGATGGCCAGGCGCGCCAGGGACAACAGGTCAGAGAATACTGGCAGTTTCTAGCCTCGGGTCGTGCCAGCGCCACCAAGTCGGTTTCCTGGGTGTTGTAAGAAGCCTTGATATTATTTGATTCCTTCGATTCACAAGCACTTACAGAAGAACGCCCGCGGACTAACGAGACTGATTTCCACGCTGCCTCCCCACTTGGTTCCTTCATCTCCGTCGAGTCCAGAGTCTCGTCCCAGCCGCCCCCCCGCCAGGGGTTGGGGACTGGTGCCCAACGCATGTGTCCCCGAGCCCGCGGCCGCGCCGGAGACACTGGAGCCCGACGGACCCGCGCCCACTCTGGATCCCAACGGCTCGTCAGAGCCCACGACGCTGGGGGCGGAGGTGGAAACAGAGGAGCTTGGAGAGCGGCCAAAATGGGAGGAGACAGTTGAAGGAAAGTTTTCTGAGATGATTCCACTAGACTCCAGAGCCGACCGACGAAGATAAGCCACCAGAGAAGTCGTGAGGTCTGTGCTGTCGCGGAGGAACTCTCTGCGCGCAGAGGCGGACGACGGCATAAGCTGAGCCGAAGAGCCGCTCCGGGACTCCGACGTGCGAAACGAAGAAGACTGGAAACTCGCAAGACGCTGGGGATGCAGAGACCGTGCTTGGACAATCTTGGGAAAGAACAAGAAAAACACAGAGAGCTGGCCGTTCCACGCACAGAGGAAAAGAAGAAGCGGAACGCGGACACCGAAAAGGACTCGAGACTGGAAGACATCGGCAACCTTCGTTTCGGATGGAACCGGTCACCTCAGCATGCAAACAGAGACAGAAAGCGGGGACTGTGTAGGTTGCTCCCGACTGCCCCAAGATTAGATCGGCCCTTCGGTATCTTCCTCTGAAATGGCTTTCCGTGTTCAGCGCGAGTCTTGAGCAACTGAGAATCGCCTTTCGCGATCGAGGAACACTCGCGTTTTAACAGGGAATCGGTGCGAAGAAAGCGGGTTTGGCACAAGGTCTCCTCACCTGGACACACGGAGGGTGACTCGGATCTATGACGTGGAAAACGATGGTGCCTTCGTTCAGGTTTTCTGTGTGTTTGAAGACGCGGAAAGCCTTTCCAGTGTGGACTCCGAGACTGCGGCAACCGCCCATGCCAGGCTGGTCCCAGAAAAAGACAAATTGCCTGAAAAGCGTTTTGAAAAGGGAGATTCGCGCGCAACCCCACAGATTCAAGAGAAACACGAACAGCTCGCCACAAAAATGTCACGCTTCCCAAGTCTTCTCTGTTGTATCTCGACACACCCAAGACGCGTCTATCACGTTTCAGGATGCTCTTTAAATATGAAAACGCATGCCGTCATATAGGCCAGTGCTTGGAGAGGGAAGAGGAAAGGATGGAAACTCCAGTGCAGTTTCGAACGCAATGAACGGATGTCCCTGCTTGGTTCGCAGGGCACTGAGACGAAGAAGTTCCTCGCTGCTCTGTCCCCGCAACGGAGACGAACTTCGACGCCAGAACGGCGCTGGGAACGAAAAGAGTTGCATAATGGAACAGAATAGCAGAGCACTCTGCTTTACGTTCAAACGCAAAACTCCGGACAGGTTTCAACGCGGATATTTTTGCTAGACGATTTCTCCTTACCCAAGGCCCTGCCTCGTATTCGGCTAGCGACGAACCAAACGCAACGTTACACACCCTAGCAGCTTTTAAGCTGCGGCTCGTGAGAAGGTGGATGCGTTGTTCGGCTCACTGGGGCGCAACGAGAAACACGGGTGGAGTCTGAGAAACAACGGCGACTTGACAAGAGGGTGAACAACAGAGCAACAAGTGAAGAAGGCGAAGAACCTGTTTTCACGCAGAGTTCAGAGGATCTCCGATCGTGTTTCAAAAGGTACATCCACCTCTCGCTGTCTGCTAGAAGTCTCTTGCATGTCGTACCCTGGTCTTCCAGGAATCAGGTAGGTGCAGCTGCCGCCAGTGCCGAAGAGAAATCCATCGCTGTGGCAGCCGAACTCCGTCAGACACAGAGGAGGAATCTGTTCGCTCGGAAACTGAAGGCGACACGCACGAAGAAAGCGGAAAAAGTGCGACAGTGGAGGGACAAAAACAGGGAAGAGGTGGAAGAAAGGCGACAGAAAAATCCAAAGTCCCGGAGATGTTGTGAGGAAGAAAGTCGTCGTCGCAACTTTGAGAGACAACTCAAGGAGAGCACTCTCGAAAAAGACAAGTTCACTGCTGGCGCCTCGCCAGAGCAAAGTCATGCCGTTGTACTCAGTGACTCCACGCGTCAAGATTCGCATACCGTATCGAGCTGTATTGACAGCTTTCTAGATTCGCATGCAGATCTACTCATATCTATCGATTCCAGTGCGCACAATTACTCAAAGCTATCCGACGCGGTATCTGAATCTATCCAGTGTTCACATGTATTTAAATACACGCTTCACATCGGTATCTGTCTCGGTACATGGCCACCACCGTCTGCAGTTATCTTTATACCGACGTAGATGTATATACCTCTGGAGAGCTAATGTAGCTACTTGTATGTATGTATGTATGCTTTCTGCTCCCTTACTTCTAGCCAAACTCCCTCCTCAAGACGCTCCTTTTCTTCTCGGCGATGGTCAAGGACGAGGAGGTGCGTCGTTAAGTTGACGATGCGAATCAACATGGATCTGTGTGACTTCCTCAGGCGTTTTTTCCAGTCCACATTCTTCACATTCCAGACGAAGTGCATTGGAATCCGAGAGGGGAGGTCTAGCGGATCAGCTAAACCTTGAGGGGAAACTTGGTAAAACTCTTTTAGCGCTTGTTCCAGCTCCTCCCGGCATTCTGAGGAAAAACATCCAGGACCTCGCAGTCTCGATGAGGACAAGATATCGCCAAGAAGCCGACGGCTCCAGAACCGTCTTTTGAAAGCTGAAGTTGCCGAGAGATCTTTCCAAACTTTAACGAGAGATACACCCACGAAACAGAGCACCTTTCTTTTTCCAAACGTAGTTCTCTTCTAAACTCTGCACCGAATAAAGTTGTATCCGTGTATCTTGGAAGCTCCGACGCCTTAGAAAAAAACATTACATCGAGATACATGTATACACCTAGCTCTGCAATTATCTATACTCATATATATACATTCACATATACATATATATAGATACATATGTATGTCCATCTAGACGTATGTAAATGAACACGCATGTGTAAGAAGATGAGGGAATGATCGACGACAGCAGCTCCCGGACTGCCTATTCCTCCTGGGGATCGAAAGAGTCCTTTTTATATAATTCAGAACATGTGGAACAGAGAAGTTCCATTTTTTTGAAAACTCTCGTTTGACTCGCGATCCCCAGGCCCTGTTCCCGACATGAACTGCAAACAGTTGAAAGTTATTGATCCACAGTTCGCTTGTTCGCACTCCATCATTCCTCGCTCTCAATCTGCTTCTTCCGCGGTCTCTTGGAAAACCAGACTTACTCTGCAGGAAAACAGAACCTTCTGCAGTCTCTTTGACGGTGACCAGGAACTGCAGCGACAGGCAACGCACGACATTTTTGGGAAGTCGACTTAAACGAGGCAAGAACGTTGTGTGACTTACGGTCCAAGGTTAAAAATCCTTGAGTTCCACATGTGGCTTCCCCGCAGCCGACGCTTCGGTTATGTGCGGCAGAGTAGCTTCATTCTGCATTTTTCGCGAGAAGCAACTTGCCCAGCGGAGAGCAAGAAGGGAGTTGGTTCTCTGCGAAGGAAGCTAGGAAAGCCGACTTTCTGCCGGGCATGGTGAAGTGTCATCCCTCCGATTCAAAAGACTACTGAAGCCTGTTTCCACCACCTTCTGAAGCGCAACGCCCATCCTCCCAGTCCACTGCGAAAGCAACGCGGTGCTCTTGACAGAAAGAGTTACGTCTGCCACTCTGGCGACGACGATGAGGAGCCGAAAAGCTGAGCTCAGCCGTTCACGCTGACCAGTGTGTCATCGCAACAGAAATCTGAGGACTCCCAGGAAACATGGAAAGCCTGAAGTCGCGTTTACGACGTAGTTCCACCCTCCCGCGCGGTGCTCTCAAGCCCTCTGCAACAGGTCCTTTCGAAACAAACGACCAATCAGGAAAACAGGATTACCTTGCTGTACACGAAGGTGTCGGCCGTGTAGGAGAGCTCGAAAAGTTTCATAGGGTCGGGCATCTTCTTTATCCGTGGATCCGCGTTGCACCCCATCACGCTCACATGCCTGCATGTGAAAAAGAGAAAAGAACTCTGAACCTGGCTCTCTATCGCCCAACACGGACCATGCACCGAATCCGACAGTCTCTCTCTGCTGCCGAGCACCCTCCCGCACGATGTCCTTCGAAATTCATCTCATCTTATTCGTTTCGCTCTGTCTCACATGCCGTCTGTCCCTTCGTCTGCGGAGACAGGACCTCTCCCCCCTACCGGTCGTCTTCTTTCGCTCTCCTGACTTCCTCTCGCCTTTCTCTGGGGTATCCAAAAAGTCAGAAACCTCCCCTGACCGCAAGAAGTGACGCGCCTCCTCCCCCACAAGCGCTGTCCTACCCTAAAGGTTTTCCTCTCTGCGGCGCGCATCCTTCTCTAACTAGGAGGTGAAGGCTAGCAAATGCATCAGCTGTTTCTGAAGTGGATGCAACGCCAGAGTGGTAACAGTTGTTCGGAGTAAACGTTCCGCTCCTCGCCCGAGGAGTGTTCTGCCACTACGCAGGGGATGGCAAAAACTTCCTTTCTTTGTCCGGCCTTGCTCCACTCTCAAATCGAAAGTCACGCGCGAAGACAAAGCGAAAAGCGCACGAGGAGGACTCCGAGCGTACGATACTTCTGGTCACTCTGGCGCTTCTTGAGTCCTTTTCTCGCGATCGATGCGACTCAGAAAAGAAACAGATTCTCATGCAAGTAGACTCCTGCACACAACCGACTAAAAGACGAACAGCCCCGTCTGTTGCTTGGTTTATGTGTGTCCTGTTCTGCAGTGTCAGACACCGATCTGCAGACTCAAACTGGGATGTCCAGAAATCCACAACAGGTGTTGAAATACGCCATCACCAGAGAACGTCGAGTCACAGAAGTCTGTGTCTACAGGCGAATCTAAATTTCTGTTGAACATGAAAAACCTGGAGTTCTACGTCCTCAACACCCCACTGCCGTGCAGAGACTCCTCCGAGCAAGGGACGCTTTTCTTCTGCGCCACACGGCTGACGAAACGTCGTTTTTCAACGACCACTGCAACTGCAAACCTGGCAGCTGAGTCCTCACGCACGCACCTGTTGTCGCCGAGGATGGGAACCTCGAACTCGGAGCTGACGATGTACTCGACATCGTTCAAGACCACGGCGTACTGGATCTGCACATGCAGCGGGGAGAGAAGATGGCAATCCTTTGCGAATCCTGTCTTGAAGAGGACTCGACTAACTTAACACACGCGACGAGACAGGGAGACTCAGTTCTCAGGAAAACAGGGAAACAAGGCGAGTCGACTCGGAGCGTGTCACGCGGCGAAAACCCCGGCTGGCTCGCCTGGGTGCGCTTTAAAAAAAGAGGAAATGACGTCTTGGCTTCCTGTTGAAGGCGAAAATGCTAACATCCTCTCTAAGTTCGACAGGAGAGGTCTCAGTTTACGGTAAAACCGTTCTCTACGATTGCTGTGCTCACCACTCCACGGACGGCTTGGGAACGGCGGAAAGCGTCGGCTTTCAGAATTTGACACCATTTTTACTATACCGTAGTGGTTATGTTCTACATATGCTTTTCTTCTGCTGCCTCTGCCGCCTCCCCCACAGCGTATCGACACCGATTTAAATTTCCTTTGAAATTCAGTAAAAGCTTTTTTCAACGTTCCAGCAAGACACAGACAAAACCTGATGCGAAGAAGCGACCTAAAAAAAAACAAGTCTTTCTGCGGCTTCGAGCGCTGAGTGGGTCTCATCCCAATCCTGACTCCCTCTTTACCTCAGCTGCAATCGGGATCGGCATTCTGTGTCAGCGAGTCCCCCCGAAAGCGTGAGATCTTCCTGTCACGCGATGAGCGCTGTGGCTCAGACTCGTTGCGTGCGTTCGGCACAAGCCTGGACTTGCTTTTACAATCCGAACCTGTTTCTAGGCACTTGAATTTCCTTCCCCTCCTCAGTCTCGAGTTCCCGTGTTAGGAACTGCGTGTGTCGTCAGACTCTGTAGAATGCTGTTCTCCAGACGCCCTCCAGGAACTCGTCACTCACCTTGCCGGAGAAGGAACCGAACGACCGCGTGCATTCTGCCAGACAGACCATCGTCTGGTTTGGAACTGAGGCGCCCAGGAGACGAACAACGAAGCAAAGAAAAATGTGTTTCACAAGTGCCACTGGTGGGGTTGGAAGAGACGAAACAGAGGGCAGATCCGAATTTGAATGCACTTGTAATGTGGAGAGAGAGAGAGTCGAAATCTACAACGGTGAGAGTGGACAGAACAGAGCATGACTTGTGACAGATCTCAGACAAAGCCTCAAAGACAGGAATCCGGAAGAAAATAAGCGAAGGGCAAGCGCTTAGTGCTGAAAACCAGTCCTTAAAAAGGTGCCTGGAAAGACAAAGGGTGCCACACAAGTCTGGAAACGCCCTTTCAATCCAGCACTCGGATGGGTTCCCCCCGAAGCAAATGGACCGACGAAGACAGAGAAAAGAAAAGGGCAACGAAGACAGATTTCCCTCCAAAGAATCCCCCCGCCTTCCCCTCTACCTCGGCGACTCCATTTAGGTGCATGTCACTTCAGACAAGCACCTCACTTCTTCTCCATGGAAAGAGTCCTGTCAGAACGACAGCTGCCGACAAGAAGGAAACAGTGGTAACCAGGTCAGCGTGAGGAAGTCGAAGCATAAACGACAACTTGAAAACAACTGCAAATATACGGTTCTCCAATAACAGTTTGACAACGGAAATCGACACTGAGGAGAAATACCATGGAAACTTACAAATGCTCTCCAGCGGAGGCTGTAGCCAGCAGCCATGGTGGACGGAGTGTAGGTGTCGGTACCAAACAACGCTGAAAAAAGGAAAAAAACCAAAAAACATTTTCAGATTTGCTAAGGTCCAACGCACTCTACACACTGTTTCACGACGATCAAAGTACACCCTGGATACAGGCCAACACTAACTTCCTACATATATATATATATATATATATATATATCTATTTGCTCGTATATACATATGTGTATATACAGAGAGATTGTGGGAGCGGAGATCACTTGCAACTCCGTTCATTGAAATCGAACCTTGACGCTATCTCTAGCACCGCGCTCTGCAAGAAAACGCAACATCATTGTCAGTGATTGCAGCTTCGAAGCAAACAGGAAATTCGGTGGGCTAGTGGAATCGAGCACTATCGAAATGCGTTTCCACCTGTCGTGCAGAGCTTCACTTGAGTAATTCAGAGAGATTTTTCATGTGTTACGCATCTCGCGGTTGCACCCAGACGATCATGGTGTCTCGGATTCAGACAGAATCCAGGAAGGATGGTAGACGGGGCTGAATGAGATACGTTCGACAGGCAAAAAAGCGAAACGACTAGGTACATCCAGAACCGAGAATCCACCGTTTTAACCGGTGGAACTAGAGACTATACACACGAGTGCGCATGCGCGTAGAAGCCGTCTCACATTCAAAACGGAAAAAGTACGGCGAGTCTCTGAGTCCCAGCCAAAAAGGAGCATGGGTCATGGTCTAGGTTTTTTGCTATATGGATTACGGATTTCATTCGAATCAACAGAGATGGAGAGAAGAGAATGGATTGCGAGTAAGGCGAACTTCCTTCGCTTACGAGGTGTTGTTGACGAAGTGAATTTCACACGACCTATTCGTAGTGATCATCATCTTGAAGCGGGGTAAGGAGGGGAAAAAGCAACCTCACAATGTTTTCCCCTTCCGCCGCCTCCTTCGCTTCATCCTCTTCAGTGTCCCGAGCTGTAAGTACACCTCATCCACGCGACCAGGCGATTCGAAGCGTCTCGGGACTTTCTCGGAGTTCTCGGTTTTTCTTCGCGTACCAGAAGCTGTTCTCTCGATGTGGGGAGGAAGAACGTCGCAGGTTGTGGATTCAGCCTCGAAAGTTAGGGGCGAAAAACGCAGAAAATACCAAAATTCTACTCTAGAAAACGCCGTTTGAGGTCAGGTCGTGTCAGAACGCGGCTCGAGTTCGGGACAGGCTTCGCTGATAAGTAGGGGAAAAAGCACACCACCTTGGCGAGCAGAGAGCACTGTTTCTCTAGAAGAAAAAGGACGAAGGGAAACAAAATTCCTTGCGTGGGAGAATTTGTTCTGTGTCGTCAAAGCGAAAACGTGGAAAGAAGACAATACGGAAGGTTGGCAGCCCGATCGATGGCTTCAGCAGAGGCGCCACGGAAGAGGCGAAATTGGAGCACGAAGGTTGTGTGTTTCGGTGCGATAAAATCCTCATATGTAGAGTGAAAAGTAGACTCAAAGTCTAAAAGGGTCGTGGAAAGAAGTAGTCGGAAAAACAGGCAGAAGTGACCTGGCCGCCTGCACAAGAAACTGGATTAAGACGGTCGTCAACGACGAGTCTGACACAGGAACACGAGAAACCGAATGAGGACCAGGAAGAAGCACCGGAGACAATAGTGAAAGGGAAAAGTTGGTCGGACTTCCGGTAGTGTCGAAGATGTCTATACACTCTCGATTCTGAGAGGTGACGAGAGGTCGTAGCCTTCGTGCTGGAGAGAGGGTTTGCGGTACCACGATCGAAGCCGAAATTTCTTTTAATGAACGCACTCAACAAGGATTCTCTGTGCTTCAAGGAAAAGGCCTTCTTTGCAGGTCTCCTCGAGTGTTGTCTTACTGTCGAGAGACATGCAGGAGAAAGGCGAAAACAGCCGACACCTCTTTTCTCCGCAAAGGGGCATGATGTTCCCCTTGGAGAGAGGCAATTATGCCTTTCGGTGTGCGAGACAACGATGAGCCAACAAAGAACCTATCAGCAAATCCGCGATGCAGACTCTGTACAGACTCCAGATCCACTTTTTCTACACGCCTGCCACGCTTTCCAGGACAGAAGAACTCACATTCTCGGTTGGCTTGCTGCTAGGTCACGTCGGCTTATATTCGTGCAAGGGACCGAAAACACTCTTCGAGACACACACACACACAACGCCTTTGTTGCCACTCGCGAGGCGGGAAGCGACCGGAAAAGCATGGGAAGATCTAAAGGTGTTGCTTTCTCTTGCGTGGTTCACGGAAAACGTTTTCTCACTTCTAAAAATTGCATGTTTCTCGGAGAACAGGGGTGCGTTTTACGCGGCCTATGAACTCGGATATGCTGAGTCCGCTTGTCTTGAGTGCCACGCGGAAACTTGACTGGCATCGATAAACGCCATTGGCACTTTCAAGATCTATAAAAAGCTTATCGTGTTTATAGTGTGCGAAGGACTTCTATTTTCCGGGTCTGAAGGGACTTTCCAACATGTACACAACACTCCTTCGACACTCGTGAACGTTCCGACTCAAGTCCGGGTACTCCGTGCTACCGGGTTCAAGCCTGCCAACCGCTGCCGATATATCCGACCCATTGTTACGGTCTCATTCCTTTGTCCGGTGACGAAACGCTCTTTACTTTTCTCTACAAAGCCCGATTTTTCTAACTTTCCAACTTACATGTGTCTGCGTGGTCACTTGTTTCGCGTTTCCCTGCTTCCGCAACTCGCAACTCACTCTATCCGGACACTACCAGTGGCACGACAGCGAGTCGAACCCCCCGACTTGTTTGACAGAAAACGACCCTTTTTTCTCCCCTCTTTTTGGAATGATAGACCGAATTTTCTCTTCCACGACTGCTTCTGAGTTTCCACCCTGGGTTTCCCCTTTTTCCGCGCTGGATTCTGTCGGGGTTCATCAACGAACCCGTTCACCTGTGCCTCGCTGCCGTCGTGCACAAGCGGCTTTTTCTGTCCCGCTCTGTCAACGCGTCCCCATTTTCCTTCTTTTTCTCTGGATGAGCGTCTCGCCCGCCAAAATGGTCTCTCTTTCTGGAACTTTGAACGGGGAAGAGGCTCTAGAGCGGCAGTTGCTTCCCCCCGAAGGAGACTCGGTCCAAGTCCAGTACCTGGTCGTTGGCGGGGGTGTCGCTGCAGGGTACTTTTTCCATTATTTTGCTGAGCCTCTCCCGCTACAATCAGGTGAAAAAAGCGGAACGACGATCTCTGGAGAGGACATGGCCGGTGGCTTTTATAAAAATGCCCTTGGTAACGTGTCTCCCGAGGCCAGTTGCTCTATGGGGGCTCCCGGGGATCCAGAATCCCAGAACATAGGCTCCCTGTCCCTTGACAAAACCACAGAAGGCACTTGTGATCGAGCTAAAATGGAAGTCGGGGAATCAGAGGCAAAGTCACACACATGGGGAGCTGAGAGGCCGCCAACAGAGCCCACAGGACCTGGGAGAAAAACGAAGAAAGGCGGTACGAATATGCCAGGTGCACACAAGGAAACCGCTGTACGGGTCGCACCCTACCCTCCGGCATCTCACAGGACGCTGAGCTCACGCGCTAGGAGTCTGCCGAAATTGACGCAGCAAGAACAAGGCAGAAAAATCCGCTTCCTCATGGTCTCTGCCGAGGGTGTGCTGCCCTACGAACGTCCAGCCCTCTCCAAAGTACGTGAAAGAGTCTGGGCTTTCTGCCAGAGAAATCTTCAAACGCGCAAATGGCTTCCCATTCCTGCAGATTGTTCAGATGTACACACATGCGTGTACTGACCAATAGATACGAAATTCGGCATTTTTGTAGACATTAGAGCTGCGTATTCATGTAAATTTATGTGCCTGTTGGGAAATCCGTATTTGTGTACGCGTGCATATTTGCATGGGGGGTAAGTGTATGTATGTGTATGTGTATAGATATATTTGGAATTCGTATTGATGTAGATAGATATATATATGGAAAAGATGGAAGGCATAAATTTCTTAATCAGCTCTTGAGTTATAGCGCTGGTCAAGAGGTATTTTCCTCCAGCATCGGCGATGCTAATGTTATTCTGCTACAGTACGTGGATCCTCACTTGCTAGGAAACACATGTATAGGAGAGCCAAGTAGTGCGTATTAATGTAAGTTAACGTAAATTAATGGACTTTGAGTCATTTCAGCAGTGAACAGCCATCCAAGCGGTATTCAAATAACTCAAGTTATGCAATCCTGGAGTGGTGTGATTTAAACTATTCAAGAGCACGATGGACGTTGCTGTATCATGCGACATCGTGAATCCCAACTCCGCTGCTACTTCTCCCAACTAGGCATCGAACACTAGCAAATGTGATCAAGGTCCTTCTCAATGATGTCAAAGCGCCAGAGTGGTCCCTCGAAGTCTTTTTTCTTAAATGTACTGGCAGAAAACTGAAACTCGAAGGTGAATCTGGATTTCGAGCCTCATGCGCGTAGAGTGGGACGTTGCTGTATTGACAGTGGAGGGTCGCCACCTGGATCTTGACTGTTGAGTTTCCAACTTTTTTGTCTGGGAACAGCGCGTTTGAAATGTGGTAGAGTCGAGGACTATCCATCGATCCCAGGCAAAGACGTTTTGATCAAGCTAAATTCTGAGCGGATCCCACATGCACTTTGTGCATTGGCATTCATCCCGTCGTTTTCAGTTCCTGCAGAAGCGGGTACTCTTGGAAAAAGTCAAGTTTCAGCAATGCTAGGTGTGACAGGGTCCCCAGTTCAAGAAGTCCTTCCTCTTCAAGGCTTGTACCCGTGCATTCAGGAGTGTGCCATTGTCTTCGACGGCCGTTTGTGTTCGCATTGACATGGACTCGGATGTCTAAAAACAGAGCACTCCTCTAAGTCCTGAACGGGATCTCGAAGGTCTCTGTGAAGTGGACCCACGTTCCACTGTGTTCGAGTGTATCTAGTTGGAGGTTACTGTCTCGGATCCTTCTTACTCGTACAAAGTGTTCGTCCACTTCCTGAAGGCAGGTGTGGAGCGGGGGCAACGATCCCTTTCCATTCAAAAGTTATAGGACGAGGCCGTTGTTAAGCGTCATGTACTCCTAGACGCAGAAACCGTTTTGAGCGTGAACACTGTTTTTCTGTTGTATTTTGTTGACGCGCTTCCAAATGGTGTAGATAGGAAGCAAGCAGATTCCAAGTGCAGGTCGATCACGTTATCTGTTCCTGACCATCGTACACACACTGTGTGTCAACGGCTTTCCTCTCTCACGTGGTTCTCGCGTAAAACGACGGTTTTAACAGTAAAAACCGGCGGTTTGTAGGCAATTTCTCGCCACCGGCAGGCGCATGAAGTCTCAAAGGCGGCACTCCTTCGTTGACACCAGGACCCAGCAGATTAAGCTGCATGCCTTTTCGACAGTTGTGCTATGCGTCTTCCGTGAACTCGCTTCACGCCGTCTGCGAGAACTGCATTCACCATCGATACCGGCGACCTGCAAAAAAGGCAGTTCTTCGACGAGTGTATTCATGCCATCTTCTCGGAACTCATTTTCCCGATACCGAACGCGACTCAAACTTGTGACTACCCGGATTCGCCTTTGTCTACGTTGTGGTTTTCTTACCGCCTCGCTCCACTTTTTTCTCGTTTGATTTCCAGGGCTTTCTCCTTGGCAAGACCAGCTTCCCAAATTTCAATGTTGCGGCGGGAATCAGTGGAGCCATTCAAGACGCCCAGTGGTACATCGATCGCGGTATTCGAGTGCTGCTGAACGAGACGGTTTCTTCCGTCGACTTAGCGAATCGAGCTGCCTCACTTCAAAACTCGCAAAGAACTGTCTACTTCGACACACTGATCGTCGCCACGGGCCTCAGACCCGTCGACTTTGCCGGTAAGAAAACACGAGGAAGTGTAGGAATATGCGACGGGTATCGAGGGGACTCTAAAGTGACGCGACAGAAATGGTGACAGGGCGGTGTTCACAACCATGAAACACTCTCAGGCACAATAGAGCTGGGGACTTTTATCAGCTGACTTTCGAAGTCTTTTCAAGTATCTTTTAGGGCCGCTAGATGGCAGCATTGCTCTCTCTCTCTCTCGATCTCTTGTTAGACTCACTAAAAGCTCTGAGGTTCACTGGAGAGAGATTTGGTTTCGTTTTTGAAAAGAAGAGCATGGCAAACCTGCTCATGGGTTCCGCGGTGGCCGTCGGAGCCTGAAACAACGCCTGGAGAAGCAGGAGCCTCTCGCGACCTCGGGGTGCTCTTTTCGAAACCCTGCAAACAGAACAGATCTTGGATCCGGCAAACAGAGACCTTGAATCCCGGAACGAGTAGGTCGGTCTGTCGTTTCTCCAGACTCAAGAGAGACAAACCGCGTCGGCCAACTCCCAAACAGACGCCAGGCCTAATGGAGTCGAATATGCTCTCCTTTCCTGGTACTCAACAGAACTCCCACGTTGGTCTGGATGCCACTTCGCTCGCTTAACGCTTGTAGCATGACGGTCCTAAACCCTAAACACTCCGAGGGTGGTGACTAGCAACGCCAAGCATGAGGATGCCGGTTTTATCTCCTGCGCGTTGTTCAGACCTGGGCATGTGGAGTCTTCGAGGCGTTCCTTCAAACATATTTACTTTTCGATTCGCAAAGGAAGCAATCCATACGGTAGATCTCGTCAAACAAATCAAGGAAAGGTCCTCCGCGATACTGAACAAAGCTCTTCCGGACTCGGACCAGTCTCTCGGGACTGCCGACGCCTCCAAAGGCTCTGCTGTCGTCATTGGGTCTGGCTTCACAGGAACGGAAGTTGCAGCAGCTCTTTGTCAGTTGGTAAGAGGGGAAGGTGAAATTAGGACATCTCTGTACCCATTTGGAAGATATCTTTATCCATGTGTCCACACGGATAAACAGACTTACACGAACGTATACACATACACAAAGATTTACACATACACTTATGCTACGTAGAAACTCCTGTTGTTTCGGCATCCGGGGACTCTGTTTACCATGGAGGCTTGGATAACACTTCGTTGTTTAGAGGTCTCGTCAAATACAGGTTGTCGTCCAGCCCATTTCAGCAAGTCGATGCACACGGTGTATTATGATTTCTACATGCACATCGACTTTCCAGGTGTAGATGTCTCTGTGAATCTCTCAACTCTTCGTCTCAGTACGGCGGTACACAGAGGCAGTCGCCATCTAGTAAATACCCTATTGTGCGCTCCAGCTTGAGGGGGACAGAGGGAGATCCTGTCGACCAATTGTTGTGCGGGAACGCAGGTCTGAATTTTACGTATCGTTCATGTAAACTGCTAAAAGTCGATATGTCTCTTGAGTACGAGATTGAGGTGGCCAACGGTGAGATCCTGAGCATCTTTGCGTCCACTGAATCACGACCACACCGAGAGAAATGGCAATTAAAAAAACTCACTTTTTTTTTATCACCGCTTTTGTTTTCACACTCGGCCGGTCGCAGCTCTGACCTTGACCCCCTCCTAACGCCTTTTGACCCGAAAGAGTCGATCTGAGTCCAGGCATGAGGAACCTTGTGAAATGTGGAGTCGACCTAGGTTCGGCGATATCCTGTAGTTTCCGGGTCCTCTGAACGACGACATCTGGTGCACGCCCCCATGCTAAACTCAGTCCGGGATCGCCGAATGACCGTGCCACTCCACCTGAAGTGGGCGTCAGCTGTCAATAGACGCGTGATAACAGTTCAACGTATTCTGCGCCAAAATTTCGCCGTGAAGTGTTGAAAGACCGCGTTGCCACAGGGTGTGGAGAGTGAGGACGAGCAGGGAGAAGAGAGTCGCGACACTGTGTTTCTGTGGGCTGCGGCAAATCTGATTTCCGTCGCTGTCTCTGTTTCTCCTTGCAGGGTTTGAAGGTGATTTTGGTGACGCGCAGCACCCGCCTTTTGTCAAAGATTTTCTCTCCTGAGCTCTCCGAGTTTTACGAAAAACAATTCGAGCAACGGCGGGTCACGATCATCAAGAACGCGTCTGTTCAGAACCTCGTTCGCGATGTTGACAATGACAACCGGTGAGAAATGTGGATTCGGAGACCTCCAAAGTTCGTCGGTTTGTTTTCTGGATGTTTCAGATGGTCCATGTGCAGCTGCAGTAAGCCGCTGCATTCAAATCCAAATAATGTGGTTCAACGGCAAGTTTCCGAACCAGCGAGAGAATTTTGATTCAAGAGTGCCACGGTGTTTGAGCTGTCTCTCATAGGTGGAGGGGAACAGTCCGGCACGATTGCGTCCACGCTCTGCATGCAGAGACACAGAGAAATGCTACATTTAATCATATGCCTGAAGGGTTGCTAGAACCGTTCACATGTACTCAGAAGTTTTGTGAAACGGTCAAAAGACAGTTTCTGTAAGGCACGACGATCTGTGTAGAATGGAACCCTCTCAACAGCATGTTATCACTATGACAGAGGTCCTCAGGATACTCTAGGATCTGTTTAGACGTAACGTATAACAGCATAGTTAAGATCAGCACCGTGTAATCCTAAGCTACTCTTTGACACAGGTGATTGGCGTGGTGTAAGATTCGTTTTGATGTACATGTGAGTCGTAAACAGCGTGTTGTCTACTTTCAGGGTGTCGGCAGTTCACGTTACCCTCAGCGATGGAACTAGCCACGTGCTGCAGGCGGACTTTGTCGTGGCGGCAGTCGGCAGCCGACCGGTCGTGGATTTTCTCAACTGTAAGGCGTGATGTGGGGAGCAACTTTCTCTGAGAAGGAAATCTTGATTTAAATGGCGCATCTGCGAGACGGGTTCAGAAACACAGAAAAACGCCATTGGCGACTCTGTGTGTCTGAACAGAGCTCAGGCTATTCCTTGAGTTTCGAACGTTTTTCCAGATCTCGACTGCCGTTGTTTACCGGATCCCAGCCGTACTGTGTTAGCTTGGTTGGTGTGTGTCTGTAGCCGGACTCAGACGAGAAATAAGGGAAGTGAGTGGTCTTCGGTGTCGTGTAACTAGCGAAAGTGGAAGTCCACTGGCTCGTTCAAAAGTGGATGTGAATAAAGTCGTCTCTCTAGGCACTTTACACAGGAAATTTCATCTGATATGTTCTGGCGGAAGCCGCTCTCGCGTGCATTCGTCACGATCCATAGCAACAGCGTATGGTCAGGTAGTGTGGAACCACGAGAGCATCTGTTGTACATCAACTCGAGCTAACAGCATTCAAAAAGAGTGCGGGTTCGTCTGTATCTCAAAACTGGGGCAAATGCCGCCCGCAAGAAGACTGATCCAGTTAACTACGATGGACTTTTAGCAGCCGGATCAAGTATCGATGTACAGCCGACTCTCACCGAGTGTCGTCTCGAACGCTGGCTGTTGCTCGTCTGAGATATTTCCTTATCTCAGCTTCCGTCGCCTACCTCCTTCAAGTCCGTTCAGGTCGCCTGGTCGCCCGGCGCGTCTTTGTTGTATCACGTCGTGGCTTCACCTCCTTCCCTGATTTCTGCGCTGCTCATCGTCCTTCCCTGTGCCTCTTCTAACTCACTAAGATGGCGAGAGTCCATGTGTCTTTATTTATTCACACACACACATATATATACGTATATATTTGTACAGCAATCGGTAAACAACCCCATTCGAGTTCTGCGCGCCAGTATCTGGCGCTGGCAAGCGGTTCTTTCATTGTCGACTGTCTGTTTCGATGAATCGAGGCGAGGAGAGAGCGCACTATTTTCTCACAAAACAGAGGCTGAGTCCCCTGTCTCAACTGTTTTTTTCAGGGCAGCTGATGTTGGCAGACGAGTGCGTGGGAGGAGGGATTCTGGTAGATCAAAACTTGCAGGCTTTCCCCTCTCGCGATGTGCAGATCGCTGCGGCTTCTGCGCAGAAGCCGCACCCAGAAGTGTTTGCTCTCGGAGACGTCGCGGCTTTTCCCCAGACCAGGAACGGGGGGAGACCCGTTCGGTACGAGCATGTGTGGAACGCTCGTTCCATGGCGCAGTTTCTGGCGAAGCATTTGCGATTCCTTGAGCAAAGGGAGGAAAGAGAGAAGAAGACTGCCGGAGAGGCTTGCGACCTTCTTCAAGAAGCTGAACAAGAAGAGTCCGAAAGTGCAGCTGCTTTGGAAGCCGCCGAAGACGGAGATCCTCCGCGCACCGACACGCCACAGAAAGACTCAGATTCCAACGAATCGGATGCTGAAGTGAGTAGAAAAGAAGACAAAGCGTTGTTCATATATGTATATATTTACATATGAATGCATATATATATATATATATATATGTATCAATGTGCGTGTGTGATTCTGTTTCAACTCACTCTGGATTTTAGGACCGGGAAGGGATCTCTCTCAGTGGACGCAAGTGACACGCGTGGAGACTGGGGGTGCGGTTAAAATGGGCATTCAGGTGTAGGGAGCCTTTTTTGTGTAGGAAAATCGTTTTCTGGGTCTGCATTCGGGGGTTGGAGACGAACAATGAAGTGTATCCTCAGCCCTCGGTGGCTAGCCGACACGACCAGGTTGCTGGGGAACAACTATCTCATGTAAGGCGAATATGTGTCCTACAATAACGCAGTCGGTATCTGATAGTAACAGGAGCCCATCTACCATATAAGATGCATGTTGCTTGTGGAACAACACTTCTCGGTTTTCAAAGAGAAACGGATCCTGCGTAGTGGATTGGTTTCCCCGCCTTTCTAAGGCATCTCAAATCTCAAATGTCAGGTTGTAGAAGTGTTGCATCTTTGTATCTTTTTCGTAGCGTTATTCCTGCCGTGCCTTTAGAACCACGAGAGAGACGGCGGGTACCAGTTCTTGCCGATTTACTACTCGCGAATCTTTGATTTCTCCTGGAAATTCTTCGGCTTCAGCAAAGGTTCGCCGAACCCCCCTCAAACCTCTGCCAGAACCCTCGACGACACAGAGAGACTCAGTGACAAAAGAGTCGAAAGACAGTCTTTTCAGGGGAGGCGAGTCTTCCTGGGGGGCTTGGCTTTCCGAAAAACGTTCTTGGGTTAGAGGTTTACGGACTTACATCGTTCCTATCAACGGGAAGTCATCCTCCTGGGTATTCACTCCGGCGTTCTGCCTTGGACGCTGAAAGTCATCCACAGTTCAACTCGGCAGTCTTTAACCCAGTAGACCAGTACTCGGTTTTATATTGTTTACCAACCAATCTAAAATCGTTAGGTCGGGAGAGTTCGGGGAATTCGAGGTGTATCTGAAGGCTGCGTGCGAGGCAGGGGCTCGTGGGAAAAGGCACTTCGGTGCCGGTGATGTCAATGACCGGTTTCTTTGACCTTTTGTCAAAAACGAATTCGTGAAAAGAAACTTCTCTGTCATGGGGAGCGTGAACTGGCACGTCTCATGGGCGTCTTGTATGTTAAGCCTCCGGGTCTCTTAGTATCAGTGGGAAACGCTTGGGTAAACTCCCAGCTTTCTGTTTTCTTCATTTTGGCTGCTTGCCTCGCGGGTCCTCCAGTGCTGGTAAACGACTTTGACTGGCACATATTTTTGTCGGTTGTTTCCTCTGCGTGTCTTATCAGGTACCCCAGTGCTGGTGAACGACTTTGACCGGCAGATATCCAGGAAAATCGTTGCGTTGTGGATCGAGGCAGACCACACGGTTCAGGGAGCTTTTCTTGAAGGAGGCGCACCCGACGAAGAAGAACTGCTTCGAGTAAGTCGAGTGTTTTTGTCAGGGGCATCTGTAGAGACCTGAAATCAGGCACTCGTGTAGAGGGCTAAAACGCGGCTAATGCAACGCACTCTCAAACCTGCAGTACATGGGAAAATTCGCAAGGAAATCGTGATTTGACAGCGCCCGTTTAGACCTTTCGGACCCTGGAACTTTTTTCCTGCTGGCATTAGGGTGTTGCCCAGGGTGCGAGCATTTGTGGACGCTACCTTTGCTTGTTTCTGAGAATCTAAGTCTTCCAACATACCTCGGCGTGAAAACAAGGGTGCCGGCCAGAGCGCTTAAGGTGTTCATGGAACCGCCGCAAAAGACAGCAGTTTGCTCGCGAAACATATCAGGGAAAATAAGAGCCTTAAAGAGGAGCACTGGACTAATATGTCAATCACCTTGGGGGTGGTTGTGTCGAGCTACCTTTTGCCACGTTTTCTGATTGCACTAGTGTGTC
Organism: Toxoplasma gondii ME49; assembly: GCF_000006565.2. Taxonomy (NCBI): domain Eukaryota; phylum Apicomplexa; class Conoidasida; order Eucoccidiorida; family Sarcocystidae; genus Toxoplasma; species Toxoplasma gondii. The sequence continues at coordinate 4,644,233 of NC_031475.1, read as the reverse complement.
AGCGCTTAGACATGAGAAAAAAATGTAGCGAGTTTACTGCTCTTCGCGGAAATATCGGTATTAATTCTGGATCGGAAAGGACTGGGTAGCCAAGGTGGTTTCGCAAACCTTCAGACCCAGAACCGTTGATTTAGTGATAATCTTGGTGAAATTTTTTTCCTGTAGCGAGCGGCCGATGCGGCGATTGTCGTGTCACCAGAGGCCATCCAGAAGGCGAAAGACGTTGCAGAGGTCTTGAAGCTTATCCGGTAAGCAGTAGTCTCGGCAATGACCGTACATACGAACTAATTTTCGGGGCGGATAACGTGTGTCTTCCTCGTTTCTCTGTTGTAGCCGAAGGCAGCTCGCTTCGGAAGATGTGGCATGCAGAAAAAAAGCAGTGGTGTGGTATCGAACAAGCGGACAAGTGCTTTCACTGGAAACCGCTGAGCAATGAAATGGGGGGGTGACTCGGAGCCAGGGGTGCTGAGCTTCGCAGAAATCTGTGGTTTTGCTGGATGCCTCGTGCGCTGTGTTGCAGCCTTGGTGTGGAGCAGCCATTAACACGCAGGTCTGAACCGGCTTGACTCAAAACACGGAGGAAAGGCTACTTAAATGTCGTCTCGCTGCCACATTTCCAAGAGATTTCGAATCTCGTCGAGCCATCCCTAGTGCTATCCTTTGCAGGAGTCTTATGTTGGGCATGATACGGTTTCGCAGAATAGTTGCTGTGAACCGTTGCAGCGTTCGGATAATCTTTTTGAGAAGACTGGAAGCAGTGTTCGTCGAGTTTCGTGGCTTTGTGGCAACGAACAGTTTGACGCAGTGAGCACGGAGAACGTGTGAACCCCCATGGGCCTATGTTCAGGTGGATTTTCCGCAGTTACAGCGTGGTGAAATCGGCATGGTCCAGGCAGCGAACGTCTTGATAATGAATAAGCGAAAAACAGTTATCATACTAACGCAGAAAGTAGCTGTCGGGACAGGAGCAGAAGGAACGCCGTGCTCCTGATGGGACGAATAGAGCAGCTGACGTCGGATCACCGCGAACGTGAGGGCGGGTGGTAGGTGGACAGTGAATGAAAAAGGGTGAGGTGTCAGCTTGATGGTGTTGCAAGTGCGTGTCAGTGTGCATCAATGAATCATCTCTCACGAACAGCATTCCGTGCAGGCGACCCTGGCAATCGCATGTGGAAGCAAACAAAAACAGTGCCGGGGCGGGGACTGTGTTGGGAATGCTGCCCAAGAAAACCCTCGATGACCAAGGGAAGATGACCGCAGCCGTCGTACAGTGTTCCTTTTTCTGCGAGCGCCGGCATATCTTTCCAGCCGGAGTGGAGAAGAACGTGCAACTCAATCCAGACTGAAACACAGTCCTAGAGTACAACGGTATGAGTTGGTAGCTCGTCCATCTGGGAACCACTGAATAGCGCGTTCAGAAGACCTCGCGTAGATCGGTTCTTACGACAATCTGGCGCAGTGCAACTCCCTTGTGGGTAGGTGCCGTTGCATGCGGCAGCAGAATCAAAGTTTACTGCCATGCTTCTGAAGAAACCGCAATCACGAGCCCTGTATAGAGAAGGCATTCGTTGACATTCGGAGGCTCTCCGGCGGATTGATGGTTAGTTCTTTTTTATTTTAAGCCAACCTAAGAAACGACCTAAGCTCTTCCCTTCCGCAGGTATAGTCACGGAGTTAGCGGGGACGGGAAATAAGTAACCGGCAAGACCCAGGAGACCTGAGTCATCTGCTGTGCAACAATTGAAGGCTGCGCTGAGCTCTAGTATTCTTACCGGACCTTCGCTCCCGAGAGTTCCCTAGGACAACGCTTTCCATCAGTGGTAAACCAATAACGCTATGCCAAATATGGTCCCTACCAATCAAAGGAAATGCATTCAATGGAAATCCCGACGGGTTCACTCCCTTCCTCTGGTGACTGATTGCACAGCGCCTGCACTTGCCGGAGTCGTTAGGGCACATGACCCCCTCTACCAGCAGGTGAGAGTCGTTATAAATGAGGTGGTTCCTGTCTCGAATTTGTGGACTGTATGAATCGTGTATGAATCCAGTTTTAGCAGCTTCTTACTACTCCTGCAACCAATGGCTCCTACTGGCCATATCCCCACCCACACCAGCATGAGTTGAAGAATCGCAACGTACGGTCTTGCTCTGTCTTACTGCTCCATGCTCCAACGGAACTAACACTTCCAAGTCACCCTTTCCAAAGAAGGTACACAAACACTGGCTTTCCACCTCGGTGGCATAGTGACTTTTTTGGGCCTGCGGTCATCTCGAGGTCACTGCGGAGTGTGGAGGAATCAGACACGAGCGAAGTGTTTTAGTACACTGCGCCGAAACATCCTTGACGTGGAGTTTTTGTTCCGACGTACAACGGCACATGCTCCAGCTTTATCTTTCAGAAGCAGCTTTCCATCATCTGGGACCCTTTAACAGGTGGACAGAATCGCCGAACACGGCATTCCCATGCAAGTTGCAGTGGTTCCTTCCATTAATGGCACTGGCTAGCTCGCATCGAATAGCAAACCGGACGACTGTTGCGGGAGCTGGTGGAGTTCCACCGTTCACCTTCCCCGCACTCTATTTCTGTAGACTATGGGAAGACTATAAAGGATTTTACGTCTATATTCGTGCGGGGAAATCTGTTCGGAACGACATCGCTCGTTTGTCGGGCACAAAATTTGCCAACAATGCGGTTTGGCTACCTGCAGCAGCTCGCGCGACAACACTGCCGCGCACTTGCGTGCCGCGTTCTCTGCAACAGTGATCGTGGCTTGGCGATTGAAATGACACCTAAATCCAATCGACACGCCACGAGTCAACTGGTGTCCTCTGTAAATTCGCAGTGGGATTGTTTTTTGGTACTTAATATTTGTGGACGAGTGCGTGGTGGGGAGCTTGTCGCTTTCGTCTTTCGCGTACCACTTACTCCAATATACACGCAGCGATAAATCGCGTAACGGACCTGTATGCATACCGTTTCCGGAAGTCTCTGACCTGGGCCTTGCAGCATCGTGCGAGTCTGTTCCGGGCAACTGGGGCAATCATCGGAGGTCTCGCGGTCGCAGTAGGTAAACGATACTCTCGTCTGTTAACAAACGTCATCTTTGCTTCACCTGCCTTCACAAGTGTGTCCAAGGTCTCTTTTCCTCCTTGCACTTTCCAGGGGTCCACTTTTTTTTCAGTAATTCGCGACTTCCCTTGCTGGGCGGATGTTCAGGAAGCGGGTGGCAGCAGTGGGGTGACTCCACGAGGCGAGACACGTTTGTCTGTGCAACACTACAACACAAGAATTGTAGCGAGTCTCTGCATTTGGTGAGTTGTTCTCGAGGTTTCACCATCATTGGTGTGTACCTTTGTTGCGGAGTGATTGTTGCAGGTTGATGAACATTCTTGTGTCACCTACCGTGCCAGTGGCTGTAGGTCATCTGTCCCGTATTGTGGAGCATTTCAGGCTCTTATATGCCTCTCTCTTGTTTCACACCTCCCCGCGGTGTGTCGGCGGTTCGCCGCAGAGCCGCTTCGAACAAGCGGATTGTTTCTGTAAGTGACTTCGTTAAGCCGTTTATGGGAGTGGCTGTCCGGCACGCGGACAAACTCCTGACTGCAGAGGGTGTTTCTCGTTCGTCCTCTGCTCACATTGACCATTCTGAGCTGCTCAGCAGTGCAACCACTAACGCCGCACTAGCAAAAGCGCCCCACCAAGAGAAGGTCGGCCTCTCACTCATACAGGGGACTTCCATCCCCTAGCAGTCGTGCTCCTCTTTATCAAAATGACAACAGCCTCCGCTATCATAGGGCCGTCAGGTGGCCGTGACGCCTTGATGGCGCGTCAGTTGTATCCGAATTTTTTCAAAACCCGGGCTGGGGATCCACCAGAGAGGGGCGCGACGCGGAAAGACTTGCGAGCAAGCATGATGGATCGCAAATCCATTCTCTACCCGATACCATATTTGGAGAGTGAAGCATCGCGAGCAACGTGGACTCAACGAGCGACACGAGGGGTGCCACATCTTTCCACATTTTCTCTGGCACACGCAGAACCTGGAGGTGACATCGAAAGAGACGAAATCCGAGAAACGTAGGCAACGACACATTGCGGGACTGCACGCGAGGCGAGGATTCGTTTTTTAAGGTCTGAACCTAAGGCTGGTGAACAAGGGTGCAGCCAGTTTCCGTATCACAAATATAAGAGGGGCTGGCAACAGTTCTAGCGGTTCATTCCAGGGACTGGGGAACGAAATATTCCACAAAGGTTTGTGTGTCTTTGTTTGCTGTGGGTGCCGTCGTTTCAGAGACACGGGCGCTTCTTGCTTTGCCGGACTTAAAGACTCGGCCGACTGCAGTGTTTACTAAGGTCCGATCCGGTGTCTAATGTGGTGCGAATTCGGCGTGTTTTTTCTGCCATACACGTCGTTTGTATTATTGTTGTGCGTCTTTTATTTTTCAGTGTGGCATCTCTCTTGGAAGTCCAGCCCTCAGGCGCACAGCCACTGAGTGTCGTGTACAAACGACACGATCTAGAGCCGCTTCCCCCGTCAATTTCATTCCGGCCTCATCACAATCTTGCTGATCCGGTTTACTACGATATGCCCCCTTCGCCGCCCTACCCCGCTCCCCCCCTGCTGCTGAAGGAGCAGCGCCGCCAGAAGTCGCTCTGGTCCCCACTGTGTAATGCAGAGTCCCCCGAGAAACGGCCACACTCCATCGTGTTCAATCCTGGCTGTTCGTTTCTCTCTGTCACTCGCGGGTGTCGGAGGGGAAGGCGTTCAAACTCTGCAGCTTCCGAGGTATCCTTTCAGGAAGTCACGGGCGAGCCGTACCACGATCTGGTACAGGCGGAAAGTCTCCGGTCCCGGCATCGTGGACGGGAAGCGGCACAACTTCTCTCCTCTAGACTAGGATCGCTTGATGAGCCACAGACGAACCGCCATTTTCCCAGCCCTGAGAGAAGAAGGAAGCGAGCAGGCGCGACTCTAGGCATCTTGCCATCTCGCAGCGTATCGGTGAGTGCGGGTAGCCACCGTGGCAGATGTCGTTCGTCGTACCCAGAAGAGAGTGTGCCGATTCCAATGCCGTTCTGGGGCAGGTATGACTGGTATCCTCCAATGAAAGCCCCAAGACAGCGAATTCAGGCTTTTGGCAGGCCTGCAAGCAGAGAGTGTGTTCCATTGTACGAGAGTGGACTCGACGACTGGACCACTTTTCCATGGAATGAAACCCTACGGACCACTGGTCATAGGAGTCTCACCAGCGAAGACAGGTCCCCTTCAACCAGGTTTTCTCCACATCGGGGGTCGCTCCGCGCTACTGGAGATAATGCAGATCTAGAGTGGCGGATGGATAGGTCTACTAATTTTGGCGAATTGCAGTCGAGGATTGCCGATGCTTCTCGCGGCCAACAGAAGTTCTATAGGAGGCAGAAGGCTTCCCTATGGGGAGCCCTTCACCCTGCAACACAACGAGTTGTGGGGACGTTTCCACGGACAGAATGCTCGTTTGTCTGCAAGGAGCATCGGGGTCGCCACGTGCACCTGATGGATGTCTTTGGACCAGTCGAGAGAAATCGGCTGTCCAGCTACTTTGACCAGGACGAGGCCGATGAGATACACCGAAGGGCACGAGGATGTCTTGGTGTTCACACAGCGAGTTGTCCTCAGTCGCACAACACATTGAGGAAAGTTTTGTCGGACTGCGCAGAGCGTGGAAAGCCGAGCGACTTGGACGCTTTCCCGCAACAGACTAGGGAACCCAAACGTCACTGGTGGTCTCCCGCTGAGCCACTAGCTGACTACGCCGACGAAAAAAGTTGACGACCGTGGCTCCGGAAGAGGCAACAGAAAGAAGATGCCACAGCAGAGAGTAAAATGAATAATCACAAACTCTATAGAAGCGAGTCATCACGCTTATACGGATAAACGAGCAAGTGTGGTTGTAAGGTGGTGGTGGTGCGTCCCGGACACCGCTGGTAGTATTGTTTGGCATTAGGCTACCGTGATGTAGTGCGATCCGAAGTTGTGGGTCGTGACATCGGTCACTTCGTCAGCACAAGAAGGCAGCTGTGCTAAGAGCATGCCGAGAACTTACTTTGTGTAGACCAAGATTGTGCAAAATTTATGGCAACGTTGCATGCTTTAATTCAAAGCATGTAGCTGCTACTGCTTTGACCGAAGGCGCTCTTGCAAGTTTCAGTTCGCATGCTCTGGAACATGCACATGAATGGATGCATACAGCTAATAAATGCCTGTGCATAGGGTGACGTTGAGATGCAGCAGTTTTTGAAGTCCACCTCGAGTGTGAGCTGCTGAATCTACAGTCGCAACTGGTCCAACAGAATAGCGTCTGTTCTCAGGGAGCTCAGGCTGATTTGATGGTGAGAAAGGGGGGGGTGGGCGTTTGTGTGTCCTCTATGGGAGTATCGCTCCCCACCGCTGAATACCGTCGAGTAATAACGGGTGATGAAAAGTCACTTTATGTACTCTGGAATAGCATAGGAGTACTGCTGTTCTCAGACAGTCTAGACGGGAAGTTCAACATATGAGAGTGCGTTATGTTCCTTCTGCTCTTCTGCTAACTCTCGCCCGTTTAGTACACTGACTGGATTTCCTAGCATGAATCGAACACGAGTTCTGTGACGTCGCTGCTCCAGTTACAGAACCCACCCCATCGCTAGCCGCTAGTTGCAGACTAGTCACTTCAAGCACGCTGTTCCGATTTCCAGGGATCTGTGGCAACACCAACAGAACTATAGCACAAAAGAATACCTCCCTCGCATACGCGTGTTCAATCTCAATTACGTGCACCGGATCTCGCAATCGGGAAACATACCGGCAATGAAGCCTTGCTCGTAGGCTATAAGACCACACCTTCTCTGTTGTGGCCCTTCACCGGTGCGGACGACCACGCTGGCTCCATGCGCCACGAAGGCTGCATGGTCGATTTCTGTGTTCAAAGGCTGCGCAAGGAAAACTGTAAAATTTGTTCCCTGTTGACTGATGTTGCGCACTAAAGGTCACCCGTTGTGTGGCTTACCAGTATGAAGGCTCCCTGCCAGAGACCGACTAAACGGACGCGACGCGGAAAAGAAGCGAAACAATTTCTTCGCATTAGGTCCAGGGATGAAAGTGGCTGGAGATTTATCGAATTATGTTTAACGCAAACTTCCCTTTCGGTGCCTAGTCAATTCAGCGCCTGCCATCCGTAGCGCAGATATACCAGCGCATGCAGTACTGGAAAGCGAGCAACTCTGGCGGGCGGGCACGCACAGACTACGCATAGGTTTTCTTCTCCCAGTTGGCACGTTCGTCTTCCTCGCATGTTGTGCAGACCGACCTGCACAAGTCGCATGGAATGTCATATTATCACGAAAACTTGTGGCACGCATTGCTGCTTGAGCACAAACATATCTACACGCTCTCTAAGTTGCCTTTTTGACCGTGGCAGCTGTCGACCGGTGGAGCCAGCGATTTTTTTTTCGATCAGCTCTGCTTTTCTTTCCATGTTGTTGCTCGTATCATCGGGGCCTTCTAATTCCTAACTGCCGCAACTCCCTTTGATTCCGGTAGACACGCTCTTTTTGCTTCTTTCCGTCGGTTCCTTTGGTGGTCTGCGCCCCGGAGAATTCCCCTGCCGCTCGCTCGGTCTTCGAGAAAAGGTGTTCCCTCCCGTTGTGAAAATGAATGTGTTTGAGCAGTACAATCAGCGCCAGGGCGCTATGAACTTGAAGCATATCTTCAATTTCGCGCCTCTGAGCCCCATTCAGCAGGAACACCTCACTCGCGTCTATGGAGCGCTCATGACCAACATCATTCTCACGGCTGTTGGCGTGTACGTCCAGCAGCGCATTCTGGCGCTCCCCATTTTCCTTCTTCTCGGCGTTCAGGTCTTCTGTGTTTGGGGTTTGGGGGCATCCAGCACGGAAGCCGTCTACTCCGGCAAGGTACGCCAATACACGTCTCTTTCTAAAACGGAGATCTAGACGGTATGCATCATTTCTCTGCTGCGTAAGGGACCCCGCAGTTGCTCTCACTACCCTTTTACGTCCGGTGCTCAGGTCGAATAAGCAGAGACATTGTGGTACCTAGGGTAGTTCATATGACTTCAGTCTCATCCGTGCTTCCCTACACATGCAGTCATGATTCGCCTGCGCAAGGTGCATCGCCACGGTTCACAGAAAGCACTTTATGGGTTTCTTGTGGTTGTCTGGCGCATGCAGGTGACCACGCCTTTGAGAGCTGCCTACTTTGGAGGATTTGGCTTCACGACTGGCATGATGCTTGGCGACTATCTTTATTTCGTGAATGTTCTGAACCCTCGGATTATTCCTACGGCCTTCCTCGTTTCCATGGGGATCTTCGCGTCGCTCTCTGCCGCAGCTATCGTCGCGAAAGACAGGTGCATTTCCTTCTTTCAACTCACGGGGCACGCGACCGCGCCTTTAGTGCAGACGTCCGATTTAACAGAAGTTTCTTTTCCTTATGAAACCCGGAGAGGGGAGCCAACCTGGAGGATAGCAGCTAAGCTTGGTGCACGGAACTAGAGATGCCTTTCGCTGAATCAGACAGGAAGGAAAAATAATAAAATGTGGCATCTTCGAATTCGAGATCCCGGTTTGTGTGTTTTGTGAGGATCGTGAACTCGTGGGTTTCCGTTTGGGGATGCGCCAGTGACAGGGTCAGTCCTCGCCTTCGCATGAATCGAGAAGGCACAAGAACTTATTTCGAAAACAAGATCATACTTGCTGTCTTGGCTCCATTGTTTCTCTTCAACTGTTCCCACATCTGGACTGTCGTTCTGCCGACTTTCTCTGTTTTTCCTCAACAGAAAGTTCATTTTTCTGGGGAGCATCCTTGGCACAGGCCTTACCCTCTTCACGTACGTCTCTCTGTTCTCCGTTGTGTGGAGGACAAAGCTGGCCGACGATGTTCTTCTCTGGGGAGGTCTTCTCCTCTACATCGGGTACGTTTAGAAACACCTCACGTACAGAGATTCGGAGGAACTTGCATGAAGAGAGTTTTCGCCGCCCTTACATTGTTGCGAGCTTTGACAGGCTTGGCGCTCCTTTAGCCTGAAGCCCCTGTACGACATGAGGGAAGTCTGCTCACGTGAAGGAACCCATCTCTGTCGTGTCGACGTGGTATGTTGTCCGGTGGTGGCATTTTGGCGCTCAGTTCCAGTCTTGAGGGGAAGCGTAAAAGAATGTCCTTCTCGTATATGTTGTCTAACGTTCCAGATTTGTACTCTTCGACACGCAAGTGACTCTGGAGATGGCTCGACGCGGATCGTCTGACTACCTCGTCCAGGCGATTCAGTTCTACGTGGACCTGGTTGGCATTTTCATTCGCGTTGTCCAGATTCTCGCAGACAAGGAACGCAGAAAGCGCCAGCGTGACGAGGAGTAAACAGAAAGCGGAGAGTGTCAAGGCTGAGGCGCGAAAATGAACAGACGGGAAAGTGGTTGGCACGGAAAAAGTGAACTGAGGCGGCCTTGGGTGTAGAGTGGTGCAAAGGTAGAAGGAAGAAGTGTGTAGGATCTCGCGTTTGCTTTTTGCATTTTTCGTGGCGGGCGCGGGAGGGGGGACTGCGAGACTGAACAACAGAAGAGGGCGTCTGCGGAGATAGTTCTCCCGGCGACGTCTGCGGTTTCTCTCGAGGAAATATAGTGCAAGGAACTAGTTGCGCGTTGCTTTTCAGACTCGTAGGATTTTGCTTGTAGCACGCACATCGGTGAAAACTAAGCTGAAGGGGAGTTGGAAAGCTTGCGTGTGGAACACAAGGGTTTTTCTCCTGTGGCGTCACTTCGTAAAGTTCACGTGGATCCCCTGTCAACACAGCCTCAAGGGGAGCTTGCAAGGAGCTGCAGGTGGCATTCTTGTCACGTCAGATGAATCACATGGTGCTTTCCTGTCCCGTTCGCAGCGATTAGGTGGAATTAAGGGTGTCATAGTTTTTCTTTTGTCGAAACGGATACCGTGATGCCGACAAAACGTGTCTACTGAGTCAACGGAAACCTTAGCGTCGTCTTGCGAGACTTCCCTTTGCCTGCGACGTGGCACCGGCACCTTGTAACAGTCTCTCTGAAGTGTTTCTTCGTCTCCAGGCTTGCTGCATGCCTGCTCTGAAGTACCTCTTCATTCTCCATCGTGTTTAGAAAAAACCGGAAAACCACGTAAATAACACCGATTCGATGCGAACGGGCGGGCGGGAGACAAGTGTGTTGACCCGTAGGTTTGCGCAGTGACGGAAACACTTGAAAGCGTGTAGCTCCGCGTATTTGTTAAGGAGGCATCTGGAGGGCTTTACATTTCAGCTGTGATGCTTTCGCCGCAGTGAAATTCCGACGTCACACTTTCTCTGGCAGCTCGAACAACGCTGCTCTCGAGCTGAGTGGATCTTTTCTCCAGTGGATGCGCGGCATGGTAACAGTAATGGCTAGGATAGGGACAGTAAGAGAAGCGGTGATGGAGGCAGGGGAGAAACACCAGTTGGCATTTGATGAGCAGTACATAGGTGATAACACGAAATGGAGAGCAGGTTCGGGCCAATGACGGTCTTTAGGTGGTGGCACGCAGAGCCTTCCGGAGGGGAGTACTGAATCTTGTGCAAATACCAACAGAGACCGAAAGTTATAGCTTCCTCAAGCGAGATAGTCGACTCATGGCAAAGGAAGGCGGACACATCAGGGCACTGGAGTGATACTCTTGGATTTTCCCTCGGCACGCTCGGTCCTAGAACATTTCTCAGTGCCAAAGAAAAGGTCTGGAAAACTCATCTTCGTGCTGCGATAGATGCGGCCCGTGCCATCGTTCGTCCTTAGCTACTATGAGGCTGATGCTGACAAAACAATTGGCGAATTAGGGTTATGTCGTACACCGTAAAGAAGAATGACAGTACACAAGTTTGGCTGTCGCATCACAAACAGGTAGAGCTCTCTTTCTGACTTGCGCTTTGTGTCTCTTGGGTACTGCCGACACTTTGATGTGCTTGCTCAGCCCTTGATGGATGAACTCTTGCAAATGCTAGTGGTGTTTCTGCGCGCCCGTGTTCCGTCTACCTTTAGAGCAAGGTGAGCAGATGAATGAGCAAAGGGTATGTACGACGGGCTGGGCTACTGGCTTTGATCTTCAAGGTCTTTGTTTATCGGGTCAAAGTTCTCTGGTGCTGTTGTAACCATCGTGCATTGAGTGCACTACCGTTCCTAATGGAATCTTTTTCAATAACAAGCGAGGAGCAGTCATGAAGGCAGCAGTTCTTCTGTTTTCTCTGACATGAGCTTTTACAGTCCCATTCAGTCTGACGATTCGTACGTCACGTCATGCTCGATTTATCAGTCTGGCTAGATCGCCTTAGCGTGTACGAAGCTGACACGTTGTCAAACTCATAGATTACCCTGTCTCAAAAATGACTAGACCCAGGACGATAGCGCTGACCACACAATCATCTGGGTATTAGTTTTCTTTCTCTGTATCGCGAGTGATAACATGAATCCATCTAGTCGGCGATGCACGGCGAATGTTTATCTGGAAAATGCATCACCCAAGTTGACCCCTGTTCCATAGCCGCTGCCTCCTTCAGGGTGAACTCTACCATTTTCATACGTTCTCGAACCTGTTGCGCAGTATCATAGGATGTGAAATCCATAATTTGTCTTCAGTGAACTGTTGTACGCTGCCATGGGAGGTAAACTCTAGACCTGCCGATCGGCGTTTTTCCAAGCGATGAAGTTCTCGGACCCGCCAACGTGCCGGAACGACTGTGCGTGCATGCTTTGTTTTGCATGAGCGAAGGGTTCATGTACTCTCGATTTGCATGTGTTTGAACACTTCACTTTAGGCCGACAACCGATACGCCTTTCTTCTTGCGGTGCTGTTCCATAGCGGGTGGGTTAAAAAACTCGCTCTGCTCTTTCTCTGTACCGAAAGTTCCGCGCGAGACTCGAGCCTACGGCAGCGGACTCTTCGGCTTCGTTGTAATTGACAAGCTATCTCTCCTTGTGCGAATACCTCGTGTCTACTTTTTCAAGTAAGATTCGTCAGAAAATATCTCTCGTTTGCAACGAGACAGCGTTGGGAGAGAAACCAGATCGATTGCAGATACGAGGTGTCGTCCACACACTGGAGTAACAAGGCAAAGATCTGTTTCTCTGCCGAGTGCCTTTCACATTCCACCTGCGGTCTCACCCTCAGTTTCTTTTACCTTTTTTTCCGGAGTAGTTCCATCTGAGCTCTTTCTATGGGTCTTCCTGAGGTCTCGTGCTGCATACTTTCTTCTTCCACTGCCACGATGTAGATTGCCATTTTAGTTGTCTGCGAAGACGGGGGGGGAGGCCGCCGAGGCCCTTTTTCGGCTCTCTCCAAAAATAAACTCTGGCAATACGGCATCATAACTTCCCTCCTCCTCAGAGGTCCAGCAGGAAGCGGCAGCTGAAGTGCACTGAGGAAATTTCAGTTCGCAGTGCCGCAGTGCGATGCTGCAGTTGAAAGCGGAGCTCGCTGTTTACAAAGTGACCCCTTTGATGCCCACTCGATATTCTTTTCCTGCACGCAGTTTCCAGTTCACGAGAAACTACCCGGACAACTCTGGACAGCTGCTTCTATGACTGCCCACAGCAACGAAAACCTGGTTCATAAACGAGCTGTTGAGAAATGTCAAAAGTAGCGCAGAAGGAAAGTGTATGGAAAGCGCTGTGTTTACGTGGAACTAACCGCCGCCTTTTTGCTGGAAGGATGCCGGTGCCTTTCTCTGGAAAAAATTGCACAAGTGACTCCTCTGAGTTCCATTTGCAGGATGGGTGGTCAGGCCTCGAAGTGCCCTCGCGCCACCACGGAGATTCTCAGGAGAGCTGGGGAAAACATGAACACAAAAGGTAGGGGTCTTCGCTGAAGTCGCGGTCCTTGACTGGGGACAACTGTTTTTTGTGTTTGCGTACGTACTCTGTAGTACAACCTCTCCGACGTTCCAATTTTCCATAGTCGTGGAACCCAGTCGTGGTTCTATGAAACTCCAGTTTTTTGTAAGACTCGTGGTGCGCATGCAAGTGAGTAACATCGAATCTCGCGCTTATGCACATGCGAATGTTCCTCAGTGGTCGCCAGGAGCTGAGAGGTCTAAACCGAACTGGATTCCTGGTCTGTTTCTGCTTTCAGGCTTGCCTGCGGTCCACACGGAGATTGTCATCCCCACCGCGAAGAGAGCAAAGAAATTCTCCATCTGTCGGTGCTGGAAATCTTGTAAGTATGGCTCTTTTGTCTCCGCATGTCCCGGATACTGTTGGAAAAGTGGATGGACTTTCAGCGAATGTTTCGCTAGTCTTATCTTCTGGCAGTGTATTTACACCCGAGTTCCGCCCCGTCTTGTCGCGGTGTGTGCACGACCAGGGTATCGGGGACAATTCGCGAAGAGCGGGCGCTAATCCTGTCTCGTGTGATTCTTTTCTTTCACCTGATATTTTCTCTGGCATTTCCTGATTGTCTCTCTTTGCAGCGAAATTCCCGTACTGCGACAACATCCACCAGAAGCTGCAGAAGCAGGGTGTAAACGTTGGTAAGGTGCTCATGCGGAAGGGATGAACGATCTCGATTTTCAGTGTGAATAAAGGATTTCACCGATGGGTAGTGTTCTCACACATAGCAATATACGGGTGATGACGTAGAGTTATTTGATTTTTATGTCTCCGCGCTAAGGCGACAATTGCTGCGTCTCACGCGTCACCTACCGCGTGACACTCCTAAATCCAATTTATGTCCGGCTTCGAGTTGACTCCAGAAGAAAATGACCGTACAAATTGCTGTTTTGGTTCTAAGCATTGAATGCTTTCCTTGAATTTTGCGTCACATCCCTGGGTTTGTTTGGTTGGGGCATCCTCTTGCACGCGGCTTTGAAGGATCCACAGTATACCACCGGCAGTGACCACGTGCTACGCAGTTCTGGAAGTGATCCTAGAGGTCCTTGAGATAACCGTGTTAGAATTAGTTCGAGAGCGCGTGTCACCTTTCGGGGTTTTGCGAATCCTTGGCTGCCAGGTGTTTAGGCAGGCACATTCCCAGGTTGCGACCTTCTCGGTCTTTGTGTTCTAGGACCTGCAATGCTGGAAATCCGCGCCGCGCCTCCTGTCCAATCTGTGGGAGCGTCTTCTTCGTTTCAACCTGGTGACTCTTATTCCTCTTCTTCGACACATTTTCTGAGAGAAAGTGGGACAGTTCCAGTCGACCGTACCGGCCTAGCGGCTCTCGTCGGCGGCATCTCAGCTTCTGTCCTTGCCGGTGAGAGGAAGAAAACAACGTCGTATCGGAAATTGCTGCGCCGCTATCTCGAAGAATCGTTATGCGAAAGGTGCTGGATTCGAAAGCAAGTGCGAAGTTCCTGCTTTTTCGCACTATCTAAATCTACATTTTGTCGAAGCATTGTGGAAAATGATTTACGTTACTCTGCTTCTCTAATATGCATAACAGTCATAAGGCAATTGGGCGATAACAGGTCAAAAAATACCGAGAGCTCCAATCTTCAGATTGTCTCAGCACCTCCGTGTCGGGACACTAATCCCTTGCTTTTGAACAAGATTCAGCTGGGAACGATAGTTCATGGCCAGATGGCGTATATGAGGTGGTCAAGAACATCAGCAGACAGTTTCGCCCCTGTAGTCCACTAAAAATGTATATATATGCAGCAAAACTTCGTTGTGTTAACCGTCAGGTGGGATATACGAGCTGGGGTTGAATTGGAGGTGACTCAGTGATTCTGAAGCCAGCTGTTTGGAGGCCGTTTCGTTCTAGCCGCTGTTGTCGAACATCCTAAAAAAATTGGTCTGAAAACACGGGGAGCAGCACTGGTGGGTAGTAAGTACCGTCCCAGCCGATGAGTGTTTGGAAGGGATGGGAACCAGTGGTCAGCCTTTTTTGTTTTAGTGTAGTTCAGCAATGATTTCCCTGTTGGCTGTGTGCTTTCAGGAGGTGCTCACTTTGCCGGTCTTATTTGAGCTAGAATTTCTGAGGAACAGAGTGGGAGGCAAAAAGTCTTCCTTTGAAGTCAAACTACATGGAGACCTGTCGGAAAACCATTCGACAGAGGAGGTTTTTGGGGCAGATATGAACATTCGGAGATTCGCTGCAGGATTCTCTTTGCGTCTTAGAATGAGGAAAAGGCGGCCATGCTGACAAGGGGAGCGAATTCGAAAAGGGATTAACACGCAAATGGTCGTTTTTCCCGTTGCACCTTTTCTTTTCTGGTTTTTTCTGGCACGCTGTGCCGATTGCATCTGAGTACGCGTGTCAGATTAGGTCAGCGCCGAACTTTTATTTCTTTTGTGACTTCCAGCTCTTCCACTAAGGACGCTTTTATTCCGAGATTGTCCTTTGTGTGGAAAAACGAATGCATCTGCATGTTTGCACGAATTGGACAGCTGTAATAAACAATTCATAGACTGTCAATGCCCTGACAAGTTGGCCAGGCAAGCTCTCAATACTCAGCCTACGTTCTCGAAAACGCAGTAGTTTGTCTGCTGCATTGAGCAACAGAGTTAACGATGTTAGCTGTAGCTATTGTTTCCCTCCGGATGCAGCGGATGCCTTTTTGTCTGCCCGGAAGAAAACAAGCTAGTTCACAGAGAAGCTCCTCAAAAAGTCGAACCACCCAAGCAAAACTCCGACTTCCAAGCCAACAATAGAAATTGGCCAAAAGATGTTATTGTATCTACTGCATAAGAAGGCCAAGAAATTACCATATCTTCCGTACTAACAACTCTGATATCAAAGCGAGACCCTGTATTATCACACTGAAAGTTGGTGTTGTCTCGAAGTGATTTGTGACTGGCCTGAACCCCTGTGGTTTCTGCTCAAAAGGGGATCCAAAGGATCCCATTCGAGTGAGGTCGTTCCATCCGTGGCGACGAACTCGTTTCTGTTGAAGGAACGAGATGCCTAAAAAGAGTACATGGCCTAAGTATATTGGAAGTGAGTGGTACACACGCTTCAGCTCAGTAGCGCGGGACAAAAGCGTTTTTGTTCGGTCCGTTTGCTGTGCAACCTAATCCCTCTGAGAACTTCACTACTTCACCCTATCTATAATAAACCCTGCTGGTGTCCTAATGCAATCAACTACTTCTGTTTCTGTGCCCGAATTAGTGGCTTTCTGGAGATTCCGGTACTGTTGTCAGGTGGCTTCGAGACAGGAATCTCCCCCTCGATGTCTCAAGGTACACTAAACGTGTTTTTGTCCCCGACTGCGGCAGGAACACGAGGGACCCCCCCCCAGGTAGCAGACATTGCATGTATGTCTTCCCAGGCTACAATGGTTTTGAATTCTGCAGCCAGAACTGAATATGACTCCAATTATGAGATGCATACAACCAAGTGCTGGACCACCACTCCCCTGAGACCGCTTAAGAGAGCTGAAAGTGGTGAATTTCAATAAGGACGGTAAACTGCAATAGAAAAATCGCAGAGTTTCTTGAAGACAAGTGTCAGGGAGAAAGGGATTGCTAGTCGGGCCCCGTTTGTTAGGGCAGAAAATGAGGCAGAGAGGCAGACATCACAGACATCGCGGAGAATTTCAGAGACAACGCAGCCGCCATCTGCGTCAGCTAGTGTCTCGCCCCTCGAACACTCTTCTGTAGTGCCCTGTGAACAAACGCGTAACTCTGCGTTGAGAGTATCGGCTTGCACTACAAAAAAAAGTGACTGCTTGCGCTGGAAACATCCCCGAAAAAAAGGAGCACCCTAAAGAATGATGCCCAACATCGCGATCTCGGAGGACGTTTTCTCCTGCGTTGAGCCGGCGAAACAGAGCATCGCCTGTCTGCAAAGAAAGCCAGGGTTCGCATCAAAGAAAGCTCTAAAATTGGAAGTGAACTTCCAGACCGGCGCTCATCCGCCAAATGGGCCTCGCGGACCTGCTTGATCCTTCTGAAGTTCTTTCAGGACTGAAGGAAAACACGCAAACGGACAAACCAAAGAGAAAAGTGAGACATGATTTCCGGCCCGCGAGTTCAGAGCCGAGAAAAGCAACAAACCCCCTCAAAGTGTGACAGTGTCAGGAACTCTTTTCTACCCTCGAACCGCAGATTCAAACCAGGACCGAGGCAGAAATCGCTACTTCACTTACTGCAGACTTCTGGGAATGTCAAGCGCCCAATAAACTGCTTTTCAAGAACTTTGTGGTGCGTAATGATGTGCACCCTCCGACGGTGGCGCGCGTTCCTCAAGGTTTCCTGCAAGTGCTGGACAGGCCACTCGTAAGGGGGCAGCCTGCGACCAACCGAACAAAACTCGACAGAGTAAAAGAGGAAGGTGGAGAGCCGCACATAAAATTACGAGAAGGCGCGAAAACCACTGCGCAAAACACCAAAAACATGCCCGCACTCCCCTTCGTTGAATCTAGACGACTCGCGTGTGTCAGAGTGGTGGAGATCGGAGCACCGATATAGACACTTTCACATTTCAATGCAAAGGAAGTGCGTGTCCATTTAGACTGTGTAGCCTTCCTTTGGAG
Source organism: Toxoplasma gondii ME49 (assembly GCF_000006565.2). Classification (NCBI taxonomy): domain Eukaryota; phylum Apicomplexa; class Conoidasida; order Eucoccidiorida; family Sarcocystidae; genus Toxoplasma; species Toxoplasma gondii. Next base: position 4,626,752 of record NC_031475.1, on the reverse strand, counting down.
AAGAAAACATTTGTCGTGAGGCGTCTGTGTGACGTGATTAGCGGCGCGTTTATGACTAGTTTTCACCCAGCATGTAGCTTATTAAAACTGGAAGACGGATTCGTTATTAAGCGCCAGGACGCCCTGCACACTGAATCCATTTTGAGTGCGAACACATCTCGTGTCAATGAAACTCAGCAGTGTGCGGTCAAAACAAAAGACCAGCCGTTTCCGTACGACGCTTTATCCAGGACCTCTTCGTCTTGATGACCAGCTTATCTTGTTTGCCCCCCAACACAGAGCCTCCAGAAAGATACGCGAACCCTCCACTCTTGTGTACGAAAGTCACGTGGGCGTCCGCGCAAAACACACTTTTCAGGCAGCGAGCTGTTGATCAGAAACTCTGGTTTCCGTTGAAAGTAAATGAATATGTGAAGAGTGTTGTGTCCCAAACGGGACATCTAGATGCACTACGTGGACTGCAGTGTCTTCAAATGTATCAATGAAATGTCTGTTCAACCCGACGACTTTCTTGAGGAGTAAACGACAATCAGATCGAGAACGGGTCTTACAGCGAGCAAAGGTGGAGGCCGAGATCGAAATAGAAGAGGCAGTGAGCAGCGAGGTCGACGGTGAGGGGATCCTTGATAAGCGCATCAATGATGGCGATTTCGTAGAAGGAGGGAAACTTTATCTTCATCTTCCCACGACCCATTAGAAGCTCCGCTTGGTAAAGCGGCAGCTGCAAGGAATCTGCTGGCCGCAGCTGAAGACCCGAAAAAAAGGCAGGTCGTAAGTTGAGATGACTTGCGTGCGAGAAATCAGGCGAAAGATATTAATGGAAAACTCAACACGCACATCTTACAAAAAGGATACCCGGAAACACCCACTGTCTTTATTATATTACAAGCAGCTCAAGCACTTTTATCTTACACCACAAGTAATCTTAACTTTACCTTCCCTAACACCACAAAACAAATCCGACAAACAAACACGTGAAAGCTCTGAACCGACAGTTCACCTCCTAGTACAGTCCCGAAAGAACGCGGCTCTCCAGTTGAGTGAAAAGAAATGTAAGACAGTAAAACGGACTAAACATACATGCATTTTTTTTAGGATCTAGAAGACGGCAAAGAAAGCCGCCTTCCTCAGGATGTTTTGGAGCCACAGTCGAGAACAGAGTGGACAGGCACACAAGCAAAACAAAGAAAATCTCCCTGCTAAGTGGTTGGTCGGATGCCGCGGAGAAGCCAAGCTTCAGCAGCATTGTTGGCTTCTCGAGAGACCCAAAAGCGAGACAGAAATTCTTCTTTCAAATAGTCGTAAACATCTTCTACTTTTGCTCAAATGGATCTACCCTGCAGGTACAGATACCGCGCTTAAAGTCGACTATCATGGCAGATGCTCTGTGCATTGAAGAACCCCTACAGCCGGAGAGGAGGCATCGTGCGCCAACCACCCGGCAGCAGTTACGGCATTTCTTTCCTCGGAGTGAATAGTACGAGTCTTATTGGGAAAGTCAAACGTCGGAGTAGCTTGACAGGAGAGCAAACCCCGATGCTGGCAGACACAGCGTAATTGCTCTCAGCCTTGTCGGCACGAAAAAACTGAAAAAACCTTGCTACCAAACCACCGGGTCGTGTTAGCTAGGCGAGCACGCTCCATGAATGCAATCAGTGGAATTCGACAAAAAGAAAGAAATCGACATCCTGTCTCAACACTCACCACATCTGGCCGCATCTTCTTCGCTACCTCTTGCTGAGCGTTCGGACACAGCGAAGACAGGTACGGCAATTCCGTTACCGGGGTACAAGGAACAACCTGTAGAAACGTGACAAGACAGAGCAGCCGCAAAAATACGGGCTTTTTACGAAGGTTGTTTCAACTGAACATGCTTCCGAATATCACTGACGCTTGCGCAGAAAGACAGTCTCGCCAGAACGTAGTTGATCCAATAATCTCGAGGTTTTTTCAGGACCACGAAAGTCAGGCAGTGCTGCGCTCAACATTCGCACCCAGAGAAGCCAGCTGGTAAGGAAGGGACACCTCTGAGTCGATGGTACAATAACACTGTTCAGAATTGGACAATTTTTCCAGAAGCTCAGAAACAACCCCCGTAAACAGAACTGTACGGAGTGCAATTCCAGCCCAAGCCAGAATCTCTCCGCTCATGCCCTGATGCTGGTCTCTACCAATGTGGCTGTTCGCCGTCCGGATATCTACACAGACATCCCTCCCAAAAGATTCACATAGAGTAAATTCAAAGTAACTCGGAACATCTTTACTGTAAAAAATACGTCCTCACGGAGCTGCTATATTTGACTCATGAATTATAACACAAAAAGGAGATCCCATGCGTTCACGTTCGAATGTGAAAACTGCGTCCGGCTACAGGGGTCCCGACAAGCGCTGCCTTGTGCACCCACTTCCTTAGGGCTCCTCTCTTGGTCGCATTCCTCTTCTTAAGGAGGGGGAAACTATCTGGCGTCGAGCGTACGTACCTCAAAATCTATGAATCGAAAGGGCTCCCGTCTCGCCTCCTGGTCCAGAGCCTCCCACGAAGGACCTGGAACGTCTAGCCACGAGGCATCTGCTTGTGAAAGGCTTCCCTGCGAAGGCGCTTCGGAGGCAAAAGCAGAGGGCGTTGCCGAGCGTCTTTCGCTCCTGAGTTCATCATCTTCCTGCGAACGTGGCGGGGGTTTCCGAGCGCGAGCTTCGCCTTTCCTCGAATCGGCTGCCCGGTCCTCGTCCAAGTCGCCTCCGAAGGAAGGCAGGTGAGGAATGGAAGCCAAATTTGAGGGGCATGTGTTTTCTCGACTCTCATCCAAGCTGGGTGCGTGTGCCACAGCTTGTGAACTTTCGTCAAAGCTGTCCGCGTCGCGCACATGGCGGTGGAAAGCCTTCAGGTCAAAGGCAGGGGCGCTGTCTTCCAAGCTGCTCTCGCCTCTGTCTTCGGAGAAACTACTGCTGTGAGAAGCGTCGCCCGCATCCGCAGCGGGCAGCGAGACTGGACAGGAAGAGGGCGAAGACGAAGTGGCGGCGGAAGCCGACGGAAGAGAGGCCGGTTCTTCATCGGGGTCGAGGGGAGCGCCGAGATTGCTGTCTCTGCGCCCGTCCCTATTACTGAGGAAGGGGTCAAAGAATGCCATCGGTCTCTGTAGGGAGGCAGGTTACGAGCACGGGCGGACGTTTACCCTGAAGATTTGTCGGGGACGCCAACAAAGGGTCAAGGTAAAAAGAACGGAGGCAGGATGTGGGGGAAAACGATTCGGAAGACAGGTGGAGTTGGGAGTGCGGGCGTCGCAAGGAAGCGCGGAGGAAAACGGTTCATCCAGGTCGACAGGCCTCCCGTGCAAGACCTGAGACTTCCGCCCAAGGGAATGGGGAAGATACCTCGAACAGTTTGACTCCTGTGAAGTGCAGTTGTTTCAGGAATAAGATTTCTACTTAACACCCATAGCGAAACACGTGCACCGTGAGCTTCCGGGACAACGACGCCGACGGGTAACTCGACAAGGGCATTCAAGGGGGGGAGGCAGAGAGGCATCAAGCCGGAACTGTAGAGAGGCAGGAAACAGACGGGAAACGGGGCTCAAAGTGGATGAAAGTCTGCTGCTTCCTCTGGTGGCCGCAGCGAAACACCGAATCTTCCGTTCTGCAGTCCACGCGCCTTCCGCGTGTGTTCGCGGGCTGCAGCGAGGTTGGCCTGGAGAAGTGGGGACTGAAACAGTGGAAGCAATTGGTCACGTGTCACGATATTTACACACGTGGCGCTGCAAACCGTCATGTCATGGATTTGGGAAGTGCCGGCCGGTGTGTGCCGTTCCTATTGACTTTCTTTTCGGCTGTCTGTACACCCGCCGACACACAGACGGAAGTCAGAGAGTAGGGTTGACAAATTATATAAGGACCCCTCGGGTGAAACGGAGGGCTACGAGCAATCAGTGTACCGTACTGAGGACAGAGGAGGACGGGGAAGGAAATTTAATGCGCAGGAAAAGAAGAGTAGCCTTGTGGTGGCCGTCACTGCCGCCGCATTCGCACTGGCAACAGCAACGAAATACGGTTCCTTCCCCCTCAAGAACCCGACAACGTCGTAGAGTTCTCCTCTACACTGAAACTCGGGAGGAAAGGGCCTCCTAACACGTTGTCTGTCAATTCGAAACATGCAAGAAGAATATAACCCGAGGAGCTAACTAACTCACTACCTGGTTCACACCCTTCATACCCACCTACAGGGGTACATGCGGATGACCAGAAGACATGCAGCGTGGCAGGAGCTATCGCATGCCACGAAACATTTTAGCGGAAAGGTCTGGCTGAAATAAATCCCAATGCTAGGCGTCTCCAACTTGAAGGAAGCGCTTCACTTTAGAGCATTTGGTATAAGGAAGAGGTATCACCGGAAGGAGCGTATAACACTAGCTGGCAGTGAGGAAACAGCCACGGTGTGTGAACGAGACTGAAACGTTCGAGTCAGTGATCCTCCGGAAGACTGCGCCTGTTGGCTTACAGTTAAAAGAGCCCGTAACGTCCCGTATCGATGTGCCAGTCACTTTAAAACCAAAGAAGACTTCTTTGCATAAACGTTATATCTTCGACACTACTTTCGTGTTCTTTTCTCCGGGTGTGCAACGGGATGTGTTCTAAGTACCCCCCCTTCAGATAAGCCACTGTGAAGTGAGTACGGTCTCTTCCCGCACTTCGAGACCGCTAGATCAAATTGTTCACCGCTGTTCAGAAATGGAGCTTTACAAAATCTGTCAGGGTCCCACTATTTTAGTATGATCCGAAATATGCAGGGAGCTGAAAGTTCCACGAGTTTTGGCAAGCATTACTAGCTTTGTCTATACGGCTCCAAGGCATGTTCCCTCACGCAAATGGGCGTCTCATGAAGAGTCATCCATAAAACGCTCGTGTTGATGTGTTCAGTAAACTTTCTCGCTCTCTCACTTCGACAAGCCTTCAAACAACAGAACAGTACGCTAAATCGCGTACCCGTTAATGACGGTGACCACAACAGTCCACGATACGCCAGACAAACCGCGAATGGTTGTCCAACCAATCCCGTCTCAGTGCTCCTCTTGCGGCACACCTAAGCTGATGCTATGACCCACCCTGCCGCAACAGGGGGAATGTCAATGTGAGCCGTCGCTCAAGAGCAGAAACCGAGATAGGGCACCTGCCAGTTTCCCTTAAGTTCTTCTCTGTGGTTCGTGCACGGGTGGTTTGGCATCTCTGAATGAATGAAAAAACCATATATTTGTTCACCACATATCTGGGCAGTGTTTGTCCATTGTAACCATTCTGTACTTTGTCGACACACAGGTAGTTCCCCTAGCACTTCCAGACTCTAGTTTGTGAAAGGGAGGCCACCTGCCGTTTCAAGTGGCACCTCACCTCTGTCCGCCTACGTGCGTGTGTGAGCTTGTCAGAATTTCACAGCAGGTGCTTTCACTGTCGTGGCACACAACACTGTAAAACCAACTTAGATGCACCTCATATATATATGCTTAATCGGTTCCATGGCCGTACTCGTTCTCTTAAAACATGCACGATTCTACGCGGCGCAAAAATGCTGCGTACACAGATATATGTATATACACGCGCATCTAAACCCCCCCCCGTCGTGCAAGGAGTCCTTTTTGCGACCAAATGTAAGGGAAGTAACTGGAAGATAGGTAACTGTTGAGGAATGAATCATTGATATGTGTGGCAAAAAGAGCACACGGTCCACAACAGCTGTGGAACACCTGGAGGCAATTGAGCTGGTTTTTTCGGCCGACCCCCCGGAGCAAAATCGATTTAGGCAGGAGAAAATGTAGAACCCGCATCTGCATATACCTGGGACACTCGTCATCGACAGCGGCTCCATCTTCACTGAAGTTCGGAGCTGTCAATTTGGGGGCGAACACCGGAGAGCTCTAGCGGGTCGCAAGTTGTCTGTCGCTGTGTGGCAGATCAGACCATGACACTGTGCGTTCACTGCATTGCCTTAGAGCCTTTAGTGTCTGTCTGTCTCAATCTTTTTACGCGCCCGCCCCCGTTCACTCGCCGTCGTAACTGAATGCACTTGATTCAGAAAAGCGGTCTTCTTCAGAATCTTCTATCAAGTGCCGCACGCGAGCTGCAAAGCGCCTCTCTCTCTCGTCGTCGCTATCCTCAGGGTAGTCCAGCTCAGCTGCATCCGGATCGTCTGGAGAAACCGAGCACAGCACATTGTAATACGCGCCCTGTACAACTCATTCGCTTCCTCGCCGCGTTTCTCCCAGCCGTTTTCTGGCCACGTTTTCGTTCCCTCTAAGACAGTGAATCTTTCCCCACTCGCAAGTCCACAGAACTTCAAAACGCATCCCTTTCTTCCGCAAATACGGTCTAGGATATTCTCCCTCGGCTGCTTACCTGAGTCGGGGTCATCGATGTCTCCGAATTCCCCGAGAAAGACGTCGACAGACCGGCACGCGTTGCTCCAGCCACAGCCTCGCAGAACTTCTCCCGTTTCTTCGTCGACATCTTCCAGTTCAATCAAACCAACGGCATCCGCTCCCGGGCCGTCAGCGAGATTCGCCGAAGTGCCACTGGCAATCAGTTTTCTGATCAACTCGGCTTGGGCACTGAGAGCTCCGCCCTCTTCCTCCAAAAACTCGAACAAACTGCTTCTTTCCCCCGCTGCATGCACAGCGTCATCTGGACCTGCCAGACGATACCACTCGAAATCGCAGTCGTCAGTAAAGTCAGACCGATCCTCGGTTCCTCCAACAGTCTCTGATGGACACACATCTAAAAGCCGGATTTTTCTGCCATCGGCAAGTCGTACGTGCTGAACTGCACCTGCTCTGCGTTTGGCGGCTGTCTTCTCCCCCTCGCGCGTCCCGGAAAGGGCCGATTGATGCTCGCTTTCTTCCTTCGAATGCCCGTCTTCACTTGCTCTTCCAGAAGGAACCACACGGTATTTCCGGAGACGCTGGAGAAGAGCTGTATCGATGTCTCCCTGCGCAGTGCTGGCCCCAGACGCTGCCGGCGTGAGCTCCTCTTTTCCGGTTGTCTGGCACCTCGGACTTCCATGTGGCGCGGCACTGGCTGTTTGGGCGTCTTGCGATTTGTGTCCTGCGTTCGGCTTCTCGTCGAGAAGCACTGGAGGCTCCCCGACATGTCGGAACAGCAGCAGTCCCGACTCGTGCTTCGCTGCGCCCTCGTACTCTCCCCTCACTTTCTGCTGCTTAGCTGCGGGCGCGTTTCCCTCTCCTCGATGTTGAAGCAGACACAGGAAGGGTGGAACATCCTCCTCTCTATGTCGTTTCAAGCGAACATACAGAGGAGCGTTTCGTTCTCCTTGTACGGGACGCACGAACTGTCCGCAGAAACTCCCATTTGCCGGTGAGGAAGAGGAAAAACAGGAGGCACGCAGAGGAGTCCTTTCAAGGAAAAAGGACGCATCGTTCCGGTCCATCCGGCTGAGACCGGACGTTAGTGGTGACTCCTGGCGCGCGAAAGTCCGTGTGGGGGTCTGAGGTTTCTCAACACTGCGTTCCTCTGGAAGCGGGGACTCTGCCGAGCGATTCAAAGAAGTCATTTTGATCAGCGAAAGACCGTCCCGGAGCAATTCAGATCACAGACAACAGTGGTGTGGTGGTGGCTGTAACGATGTCACTGGGCCTCGAAAGAACGCCTCCTCAAGAAACAAGAAGTTGATGTCAACGGGCGGAAGTCAGTTCTTAGTTTGAGACCGCAGGGAAATAAAAGAGCTTTCACTGATTTCACATTTGTGGCACGTGAGCGTTCACGGTGCTAGCAGGATCCCGTCGGCAACTACCCACGAGTCTACCCCAACACACGGTTTTCCATGCATTCCAGCGTCTCTCCAGCCTCTTCGAGCAGTTCCTGGAGAATGTTGAAAGTGAAAAACGCCTGAACTTTCAAGGAGCAGGACGGACAGGAAGCCTCAACTTCCAGTTCTCGATCCCCGAGACGACCTGTTTCCTCGGACGACTCCGCTTTCTCGTGAGTTCGCCCGGTCGACTCTGCCTCGCACTTCTTTTCAAACTGGGTAGGTCTTCGCAGGTCTCCACTCTGTCGGCCCGTTATTTCCTGCACCTTTCCTTGAATGGTTTCCAGAGAAACTTCAAAAAGATCCCCACAAGGGCAGGGGTAGAAGAAAGTTCGACTCGACACGTCGAACTCGAATTCACGCAGACACACGCGTTCGTAGTACAGCTCGCCTCCGACTTCGTCCAGAACGCGATTTTCGTCCTTTCCCGCACCACCCAGAAGTTGGTCGACGCTGGTGAGGTCGGGCCGTTCCCTGTGTTCTTCCTCCCTCTGTGCTGTCACCTCCTCAACTCTCTCTTTCGAAACCTCCTGCGCTTGCGGGCAAATCTGGAGGTTGCCAGGTGCCGGCGGCCGTTCAGAGTCAGGACCTTCCCCGCGACCAGTTCGATCCTCCACCTCGGACAAAACACCTCTCGCCACTCGCAGACCCCGAAACTGACTCACAATGGCAGGGGTGAAGAAAGAACTTCCGGAAGAGCTCCCCCTTCCCCGTGGTACGCTCGTTTCCCCAGAGCCGCCGGCGAACGTACTTGCTTCCTCTTGAACGGCCTCTCCGCTCTGCTCGACACTCTGTCCACCAGAATAGCACGGACGCCTTTCCGCAGAGTTTTCCGTTGCGGAATTCACGTCATAAACCGACTCGGAAACTTCCAGCAGTAAAGTGACAGTCGCTGCAGTTCGAGTTCCTGCCGTCGTCGTCGAGCTGGTGCCCCGGGTTGACAAGGAACTCACCATCCTGGCTTCTTGCGGAGGAAAATCCCAACACGAGTTTGTGGAAAAGAAATCGATTCCCGAATCCCGGCGCGCGGCGGGAGAGGCTCAGAGATGCGTTTTCGATCGCTTGTCGCCAGCGTGAGACACAACGGACTTCCCGCAAGCGTACCGCTGCCACGTGCAACTTTCCCGCAGTCCCGATGCCTGGTGTCTCTGACACGTTGTCCCGATCTTAACCTTTTGCCGACAGGTGCGACTACTAAGTGACTCTTTGATGCAGGATTCGTTACTTCGCAAAACGATATCACAAAGATAAAATAACCCGCGATTTCGTGTCAATTCGTCCCCCCCCCCACTCGGGTTTTAGGCTTGACCAGCTGGCCGCCTTAAGCACCGTCCATCTTGACGGCTGTTTTTTTGTGTCTCACCTAAATAAATCCCGTACACTGACTACATTTAAGCGTGGCAGGCTTCCATACCGAAGTTCCACGTGAAACTGAAGGAGTAATTTGAAGAGGTTGAAACTTTTCTGTCGGCATGCGAGATGGTGCACTTCTCATAAGCGGCCGAGATGATGCCATGGGTTAGGTTTTGCAAAAGGCACACTTCAGTGAACAGTAGAGATTCTGTGCTGGGTTGGAAACAATCTGCAAACGGAAAGAAGCTTGGCTTCAGATGGTTCTATTCAACACTTAGCTGCAAGCATATCGAGTTTTCAGCTTGTACACACAGAGAGACGATATAACCGGTAGGTGTGAAAAAACAGGCCGAAAACTGTGAGGACCTCTTCTAATGTGCTCTCGCGTGTGTCGAAACCTTTTGCCCGTCGACTGGTGAAGGATCAACAGATGTTGTACGTTTTAGCTTACTGGATAGGAAGCCCCATCCTTCGAGATCGTGTTCATGCACGCGAGGCCTTGTTGTCGCTATACGTTCAAAAATAGTCCAGAGATTCATCTGTACTCTTCTGAACGGCCCTGTTTGCGATACTCTTGCAATGTGAGGGACCGAATTTTGAGGGTCACTCACGCCTCCGGCGTCGGCAGAGAAAAAAGTGTGGAAATGGCACCACTTAGCGTACTGCACAAGAGACATCGATAGATCCAGGAAACAGTCCGCCAGATACGGCAGACGCAGGAGACATCTAAACTGAACAGATGCGAACAAACTGGTGAACGGAGGTGCGTCTTCCCTGAAGAAGAAGGCAAATAATCGGTGAACCTGACGGGTGAGAGTAGCGACACACAAGTCAAAGCCACCAGAAACAGTCTGCATTAACAAGGTGGCGACTTGACAATGCTTTTGTGGCTACAGAGCGTCTTCTTCCTACACTAAATACATTGCTAGTTCAGGCGACGGTGGTGATACGGATCTCATTTGCACATCGAACGGTGCTTGTAATGAGTAAGAAGCTATCCTTGAGCTGATATGCGTAGCCTTCAAAACACCCTCTTCCCGCACCTTGCTATGCGGGAAGCTTAAAGTTTCTTATGACGGTGCTTGCACAGGACCTCAGCACGGAGCTTCTAGGAAACACTATTCCACCTTTTTTCAGCATTCCCAACGTTCGTTGACTACATCTGGTGTCCACTAAGACTACTTGGTAAAAAAGCAACGCCTTGCGAAGTTGAGTGAACAGGTTTATCGGGTGTCGCCGAGACGGACAGCGGCTAAGTGGTTGCCCCTGGTTCAAAACTAATGAGAGAACACCAGAAAAAAGTGTAAAAGGAGGCGTTATACCCCCAGAAGACGGGCATCTTGCAGAAAGCCGGAGAGAAGCGTGTTTATATGTAATGCCGTAGAGCCAAAACAAAGGTCTCAACACACATGAGAACGTTTCTCCAGGTAACTCTCCGCGTTAACACATACAGTTCCCCCCGCTTTCACCTCTAGTTTTAAAGACTCCGGAGACATCGCCTTCCTGTCGCTTCGCTGTTCCTCCAGTTGCCCGTTAGGAAACTACTTTGTTTTTGCTCATACTCTCAGTTGTGTGCGGTGTGTTTAAGATTAGTTTGCATGTGCCCATCTGAGTACGGAGTTTATTTGTAAGCTGGAGGACGAATCCTTATTAGGCCCAGGGAAGCATTAACTGCCCTGTTGCACATGGCTGGGAGATCAGAGAGAAGGCTCTTTTCAGTATTCAAGGGTAAAAAGTGCCACAGCGAAACCGAACACCTCTGTGCTGATGATTCTTGCCAGAGGATGAGGAACACGGGATTTAACGGCAACCCTGTGGTCTGCGTCTTGTGACACCAAACTTTTCTTCGTTCCACTAAAAAGACACCCGTGTGACGCGCATGAGGTGAATGAGATTGGACAAGAAAACTCTGAAACGTTTTCATTATGTATACCTGTTCTCGACGGAAGGCATTACGAAGAACGAAGCAGCCATTGCAGCACAGGCGTCGATTTGGGCGCATGCGACAGCGTGTGGCACACTTTGTCGAGTTCCACGCCTCTCAACCGGTCAAGGCAAACGCTTGCGATCGAATGCCCATTTCCTTGTCGCTTTTTGTTGAAACAGACTCGGTTTCTTCTTCTGTGTTTCAGTGACATTCTGTCGTGTTTATTGATAGGCGGTTCTTCTTTGACAAAGAGTTTTTGTTTGATGTTCAAAGCCAACGACAGCTGCTGCAGCAGCACCCCCCACCTCCAACCCTCGCGGTGTCTTTGTCATGGCGTTGTATATGGTGGCATTGCAATTTTCTAGGCGCGGTTCTACACGGAATTCCTCCATCCGCTCGAATCGATAGGAGGCGATAGGATCGAGACAGAGCGTTTTCCGGGTTCCTTTAAAGGGAGTGTTTGCCTTGCACACCTTCCTTGGTTTCCTCCCAGCAGAGCGTTTTCCTGGAGTTCGCGCGGGGCCCCAGATGCTTTTGCCAAAACGACGGAGCTACCCTTTCCTCTTTTCCTCATTAGTTGGTCCTGCACGGAAGTCTCCCTTCTCTCCCTTTGAAATCCTCTCTCTCCCCACTTAACCCTCTATGCCGTTAATCTCGACGACTTTCTCGCTTTGTGTGGCTGGGAAGCCAGCCCCCCAGGCGAGTTTTAAGTGGTTTGTTTCCTTATAGTTTCCAGGATGTCGACTCCGTGTCCCCGGAACTCTGCATCTCCGTCCTGCTCTTCATATGAGCCGTACACATCTTTTTCCAGCTCTTGCGATGAGAGTCTATCTCAGAGAGCCGATTGTCTGCTTTGTCGCGACCAGGACCTCCACCCGAATCTCTTGGTTTCCCAGTCTTCCTGTTCCACCGTCTCGCATCTCTGCTCCTCTGGATCGCTCGTCTGCGCCGATCCGCTGGACTCATTCCCTCCGTCCTTTCCAAGTGCTTCTGGACAGTCGCGACGCTCTCAGAAACTCTCTTTGAACAACCGCCGAGAGCGCACCGCCGCTTCCGCGTGGAAGCCCTGGGGCACCTGCCGCTGTCTGTCTGTGATGCGCAGGCTGCTTCACGCAGTTCCTCTGCGCTACATTTCCTTCGACTTGGAGCAAGAGGAGTGCTTGTTTTTGACGGAGAAGCGGAAGTCGTCGACAAGGCAGAGGTCTCAGAAAAGCTCCTCGTCAGGCGCCCAACGCGGGAAGCGCACCGGGGAAGCATCCGAGGCTGAGGTCGGGGGTAAAACCTGTCAGAGTGGAAGTGGAAGCCATGGCCATCCTGACAACATCCGCGCAGGAACGTTTGAGTCTCGAGGCCTCTGGAAATTGCCTTATCTTATCCCTTTTGACTGTCTAGCTTTCACGCCTCTGTGCGCCAGACCGAGGTGCATGTGCTCTTGGAATTCTGGTGGTGACCCCAGTTCCCATCCTCGCATTCAAGAAGCCTCGCCGTCGCAGCTTCCCGCCCCTTCAACTTCAGCACTCTCCCCTGCATGCGGTCCGTCCTCTTCTCTCTCTTCGCTTTCTCGTTCCTCGTCGCCTTGTGCGCTGGGAACAACAAATGACATGTCTTCGGCTGCGGCAGTGGCCTCCTCGCATGCGTCATCGGCGAACGAAACGTCCACTTCAACCACGTGTATCTCTACCTCTTTTTCTTCGTCTCCAAGTCCGTGCTCTTCTTCTTCGTCTTCCTCGACCGCTGTTCTGTCCTCCCCTCTCACGGCCAAGACCCCAGAGCCACCCGGGCCTCACCTCTGCGCTGTCTGTGGGCTGCCGGACCTTCGCGACTGGTACCCTTGCTACTATCCGCTGAACTCAGAGTGCGTTGGGGGTCGTTCGCGCTCGCGCTCTTCGCCGTCACACCTCGCAGATGGCGAATCCCCCGACACAGACGAGGACGAAACGACCGACAACGGCGCTCTTGGCGCCTTCGTCAGCGACGTCTTCGCTCGAGGTCAGCTCCGCGCTCGTCCCGGCGTCGACTGCCTTCCCGGATCCGGCACGGCGGCTCGCGTTCAGGGCTGGAGAAGCCACGAAGGCGACGAAGGCGAGAACGGTGAGCGCAGCGCATGGGAAGGCAGCGTCATGGTGACGCCAAGCTGGGCGTATGCCTTCGAGCACTTTCCAACGGTGTTTGCATGCAAAGAGAAACAGAGAAGGAACAGCGACACACCGCCAGTCACCTGGAGAGTTGCGCTTCTCATGGAGTGCCTCGTGAGACCTGGAAGTTTCCGACCTCGCCTCCGGTCGATCGTCCAAGCTTCCTCCTTTGAGAGTGCTGTGCGTCAAGTGACGAAACCCCGACGCGGCGGTCACTTCCTCGCGGCAGCCGCCTTCGCAAAACGCTTCTTTCAACGCGCTGGAGGGCGTTCTGTTGAAGAGAAAAGGAGCGGAGGGGGGGAAGAAGCTGCGGTCCCGTCGGCTGCTCAAGAGAAGCCAGGGCTCTCCACAAATGCTTCAGAAGAAGACACGAATGCGTCGCCTTCAGTGGCGGAGGCAGGGAAAGGTCCAGTCGAGGCCAAGGAAGACAAGTGCACAACAGACCGATGCAAGGAAGGAGAGCGGGGTGAGGAGGAAGAAAAGAGCGAGAAAGGACATGTCTCTCAACTCACTTCTCCTAGAACGAGGAAGGAGGCAGAAGCCGCCGTCGTTGCTGCAGCGAAGAGCCCGGGGAGGGAGCGAGAAGTTCTTTTTCAGAACTTCCTTGAGTGGCAATGTGACGACCCATCTGCTGTCTTTCCTGTTCGTCTCCTCGCGTTTGCCCTCGGTCCTAAAGCCCCCGAACAAAAGAACAGAGAAGCGGTGACGCAGACGGAGACACCCCCTTCCGCTCAAAAGCAGGAGAGAAACTTCCTAGGTGGAGCGCAGCCTTTTCGTCTGTGGTCCTCCCAGCCTGGGGGCCTTCTTTTCTCTTCGCAAGCGTCTCCAAGTCGTGCGTCTCGACGCGCACAGTCCTCGCCAGTTGCAGGAGAGAAAGAGCGAAAACGGGACTCCAACCCTGAGAGACAGACAAACCAGCGAGAAGAGGAGGAGCAGAGAGGAGAGACGAAGAGAGACAGGGAAAAGAACGAGCTTGTTTGCAGTCAAACGGGAGACAGTATGGAGACTACCGTCGACTCGGAAGTTCTCGACGAAGTCAAAGGAGGCATAGCCCGTGTCGCGAAGAAGACGAAGACAGAAGCAAGATTGAGCGGGTGTAACGGAGAGAGGGAACTGACCACGAGTGACGGTGGAACGGGGAAACGTTCAATTTCCACCTGCTGTAAGAGGCTCGGCGAACTTCTACAACAGCCGATAGATAAATCCGAGGACGCCGTTAAAAACGACGTAAAAATCGCTGTCAAAGTCGAAATGGATCCCACGGACGAAGGCCACACCTCAGCTCGGAATAACGAAGAAGCAACAAGGCTTGGAGTGAGAGACAAGAGTGCGATCGCGAATAAAGGGGAGCTCGGGGGCTCCAGACTCGCAAAACGGGTCTCCCTAGAACCAGCAACTGAGTTCGATCGAAACCTCTCGTCTTATTTTTCTGGGGATAGCAGCCTGCCTGCCGCCCTTGAATTTTCCAGTGTCTCTGACGCCTCTGCTTCTGCGGTGTCTTCCCTCTCGTCTCCTCCTGCTTTTGCCCCTCTGGCCGCGGGCCTCTCTTCAGAAGACGGCGAGCTTTCTCCTGCGGCTTCAAAGGACACAGGAAGACCTGGACCGCGTCCACAGTCGCATTCCGACTCCAACTGTTCCTTGGCCTCATCTTCCTCTTCTTTCTCATCTTCCTCTTCTTTCTCATCTTCCTCTGCTTACCCACCTTCCTCATCTTCCTCGTCTTCCTCATCAACCTCTTCTTCGCCATCGTCTTGCTTTTTCGCGTCCTCCGCTCTCTCGTCTCTGTCCTCTTCCTCCTCTTCTTGGTCAGGAAGGCCTGTGTGTGTTTCGGGGAAGAATGCCCTCATTTCGCCTGCGAGAGACGGAACGAGTTTCCCAGAAGTTCAGCACGTTTTCAGACTTCTCGAAAGTAACAAAACGCATCCAGGGCATAACGCCGAGGTCGCCGAAGACTCTGTTTCGCCTGTCCCCAGTTATCCTGTGTCAGTGAAAAAAGAAGTTGAAGACGAACTAGATGAGAGAGCCCAACAGACTGCAGAAGGCAGAGTCCCAGAGGGTGACGTTCCAGTAGCAGACGAAAACATTCTTTCCCCTTGTGCACTTTCCTCCTCTGACTCCGTCACTCTTTCTCTTCCGGCTTCCACACAAGTCAACACGGTGAGAGGAGAGACCGATTCCAGAGAAGAGAGTCGCGATGGTGAACTGAGCTCTTTTGTCAAGAGTGAACAGGTGAAGACAGAAGTCGGAGACGCAAAGCAGAACCAGGGAGGAACGAGAGAAGGAGAAGAATCAAAAGTCTATCCAAGTTTCAAACCTGATGGTGAGGAACGACAAGCATCTAGCCAATTGGCATGCGGCTCCTACTCTGCATCTTCTGCTTCTCCGTTTCCTTCACCTTGCGGGTCCTCTCCACTGCCGCCAACCTCTCCATCTTCTTTATCCTCTCCTTCGTCGTCTCCATCATCTTCGTCTTCCTCTTCTGCCTCCTCTTCTTCCTCTTCTTCTGCCTCTTCTTCTGCCTCTTCTTCTGCCTCCTCTTCTTCTGCCTCTTCTTCTGCCTCCCCTTCTTCCTCGTCTTCTGCTTCTTCTTCTTCCTCGTCTTCTGCTTCTTCTTCTGCCTCTTCTTTCTCTTCTGCAGGGATAGCATCTCCAAGTCGCTCTTCATGTGCGCCTTCAGTTTCCAACTGCCGTGCGGAGACGCTGGAGTCTGTGTGTGGATCGTTCGAGGATGGTTTCTCTTCCTACTGTCGCCATGCACATGCAGAGACGCTGCTGCTGCTCGGTCCAAGCTGCGAGGAGCCAGACGTGACTTTGCGCGAATGGTGCCAAGCTTGTGGGACAAAGGCGCAGTCGTACGTCTTTCTAGTTGCGCCACCTCGTTCTCCGGATTCTTCGGACTCCGTTGGGTCCTCGCCTGGTCGACCGCAAAGTCGCGAAGGAGACACCGCCTCCCCTGAGACGCCTCCAGATGCGTGCACCTGCTGCCTAGAACGCGTCGACACCGGCTCCGTGGGCGGGGGTCCGTTGGGGACGTGGAATTACGCGTGCTGCCCAGTTTGCTTCTCGAACTGGCGCTGCGTTGTCGGTACACCGGGGAAACCTGGAGCGGCTCTGTCGACCGGCAACCAATGGTACGTGGGTCTGCGGAAGCCGTTTGAGAAGCGAAACCTCCTCCAAACGTTTTTGCGGAAGTTCTGTGGGGACTCGCTGCCCTGGAACCCCGCCAAGAGCTGCTTCCTCGCGCCTCTCGGCTTCGCGTTCGAACTCGCGAAACTCGCAGCGACCTTCGACTTCCACATTGAAGACAGAGTTCTTCGTCTGGTTCAGTGTCAGCTGGGACTCCTAGCCTCTTCAGCTGGCGAGTCCAGTTTCGGTGAGTCGAGGAACTTGCGCGAGAGAGGCGGAGACGCGAACGATGTCGAAAGGTGGTCCCGAGAAATCCAACAAAGCCGCAGTGACTGGACTCAGTGGCTCGCGGACGAAATGGAGACGCTCGCTGTCGAGACACCGGGAAGCGAGGCGTGGCGACACAGACTGAAAGGCACTCTGAGGAAGGCGCCTTTCTGGGGGTTCCGCCGGCTCTTCGTCGCGGTCCCCAGACACCCGCTCCGCGGCCGCGAAGAGCGGCTCCAGGGGCCAACTGACCCGCGGCGCGTCGGGGCCTCACTGGGGACTGTCTGCTACGTGTGTGTGTCGCCGAACGCCGAGACAGGAAGTCAGCGGCTTGAAAGCCTTCTGCGGGAGGCAGCTGAGAACGGTCACACGCCTTGTGAGTCGGGGGTCTCGCGAGACAGCAGAGGGGATGTGTCTGTGTCTTCAGGTCTGTGGGCGCAGAAGCGGAGAGAGGCGACCAAGGTGAACTTGACTTCCGGGAGAACGGGCAAGTATTTCCTCGTCGACAGACAAGACCTGAAGGTGCTTCTCGCGCGTCTAAGTGCAAAGATGGTGGCCAGAAAGTGGATCGACCACGGCCTCGGTCCAGCCACGCAACGGGACGCGCGACTCCTGCAGGCTCTCTGGGGTTCGGCCTCGGCTGCTTGCGACGAGATTTCCACAAACGAGAAAGAGGAGAGCTTGAGACGCAAGAGAAGGTGCGACTCTCGCGTCTCAGAGATCATTCGAGAAAGAGACGAAGCGAAGGACGTTCGGGGCTCTTCCGCAGCGTCTGGGAGGACGGAGATGTTTTTCGCCAGGAGTACAGGGCCCACAGATGAGCGGACTCGGCAGTCGCTCCTCCTTGCAGACAGCGACGAGGAAAAGGAGAACGTTTTGCGCAAAAAACGAAGAGCCCGAGCAGAGAAATCGACTGAGCAGAAACGGGCAAGGCAGCGAGAAGACGAAGGCCGACCAGACTCGCTTAAACGATATGCTCGCCGAGGAGAGACAGCAGGCCCTATTGACGTCCGAGAAATGCTCTTCACAGCCGTCGGGAAAACTGAGGAAGCCACAAGGAAAATGGAAGACGAACTCGAAGCTCTCCTCACGTAAGGGACGCAGACGACAACCGTTTGAAGACGAGAATATATACATATATATGTGTCTGTGTGCTTATGTATGCGTAGTATTAGACAGAAGGTCAAGGAGACGTAGAAGGAGGTAAGAGAGCGGACAAATGAGACATTTTCAATGAGACTCTGCTTAAATCACGACAACGCCTATACATACATACATACATATATATATATATATATATATATGTATATGCTGAATAGTCTTATGTTTTGATGTGCGATGTATTCGGTGACAGGATACGCATGCATAGAAAGAGATGGAGATCGAAGAGGCAAGAGCACCTATAGGGGTTTTTTGTGTAAAAAACGTTTTCTGTGTCGTGTGCACTGGACAACGCTTCGTTCTTCTCTGAAGAATTTCTTGTGTGTGTCCACTTGTTTACTGCTTCGTCGTTCACTCTGTCCAGGAGGATATACAGCCATCCGTTTTTCCGAGGTTCGCTCTTTTCTTTTCTTCTTCCTCTAGTCTGTTTCTCTCTTCTAGATTCACACTCGAGATGCGAGCTTCGAAATCCTTGTTGTCGTCCCCGTTTCCCCGTGTTTTCCCACGAAACCTCGCATCGCCAGGCGGCGAGGCACTCTGTCTTTCGACGCCAGTCTCTGACACGAAGCGTCATGTTCCGTCCTTGTTTCAGAAAAGTGAAGCCGCCGAGAGCCACTTGGGACGCTGATGGACGAGTGTCAGCCAGCGGGCCGGGAACCGGCGGCCTTCGTTTGATTCGAGAGCCTGGCGGATCTGTCGAGTGGGCGTACATCGCCTTTCTGGTTGTGCCGGATCTCCCGCCGTCGCTTAGGAAGAAGGACGACAGGACTCCTGAAAAACTTCGGACGAACCCCAGCGAGGTTTGGGTCGACTTCTACAATCCAAAGGTGAGTTTTCAGAGCATCAGGGGCGTCGGCGAGGAAGATACAATTCAAGGAAAGACTCGAGCGCAGTACGGCTTAGTAGAGAAGCGGAGTGACTGTCTTGGAAACAGGACGGCGGAGGCGCCTCGTTCAACCACGAAGTCTTCAACTCTTCCTTCCACTGGGGCGCCGTTCGATACACTGAGCAAAACGATGTGCAGCAGGGATACCATCGAGGAATATTCAACGTTCTGAGAATGGAACGGCTTCAGCGGCGCATGCACAGACAGTGCCCACGTGGGTTCTGGACAGTGGAAACGAACTCAGAGAAACGGACAGAGCTGATGCCTCTGTGGTCTCAACTTACAAATCCAAGCCCAGCTTATGTTCGCGTCTCTTACTGTGCAAGTGACTCGTGGAAAGACTTCAAGAGAACCGGAAGGTGACCATCTTCTTGCCTTTTGGGCAAGAGAGGCAAAGCTTAAACAGAAGTCCCACTCGGAGTATCCGCTCTCCAAGGGAGCAAAAGAACAGAGTGTTTAACAGGGATGTTAGCTGCCAGCATATGCAAACAGATGCGTATACAGCTAGTCTTTCCTCGGTGCTTGTCTTCGGCAGAAAACGAACAAAGTCTGCTGGCGAGGCGCCGATCGGGGTGTATCTTTACGACTCTGTGCAGATCTAGGCAGCGGAAGGGCACTCTGAAAAAGTAAATGTTGAACGTAGCAAGTCCAGCTATTGTGGTTCGTTGGTATAATTTGGTGCTAAGGCATCAACTAAAACACTCGTCCGTCACCCTACAGCTGTCGAAGTAGAGAATGTTCACAGGTGATCTCATAGTGATGGGAATGCAGCTGCCGCTTCTGCGTCGTGTGCATTACACTTTGACAGCGTCGTTTTATGGGTTTCTCGTTTCACGGCTCGTTTGGGGGAATGCATTTAGTATTTTCACTTTGAATGAGCATATTTGTTCTTGTGTTTTATCGACCTTCTTTTCAGCTCCTCTGCGGACTTGTGGGAGGCGCTGTCTTAATCGAACGGCGCGTACTGGACGAAGTCGAAAAACGAAAGGCCTGGCCGAGCGACGGAACACCCGCCAAAGTGGAATTGGACAAAGTCGTGGCCAAGTAATTGTTCTTCGCCGTTAATCCGAAGATAAAGATGTGACTCTGTTTCTCTATCTTGAGTGTGTTCGTGTTAACCCGGTCAAAGGTCGACTTTGTTTTTCCTGGCCACTGTCGTGACTGTACTGCATGCAGTGGAGTCCAGCCTCAGGGTGGAGAGCAGCATGCGTCGACAAGCGTGACAGTCTGTTTCCTGTGCAGTTCGGACCCTTGGTTCCTTTTGGAAGTTCTCTTTCGGGACTTGCACCTTTTTCCTATCCGTTTTGTCAAGAACAAGCTCCACCCCATGAGTCAGAAATGGAGCAGAGTCACCTGCATGTCGTCTCAGTGTGCCCTTTTTCCTCACAGATCAGAGGCGTCCATCGGCGCTGCACTTGGTTCGTCTTTTCTTACTGCCGACATGCGCGAGCGAAATGCCGAGGGAGGTCTTTTCAGAGACTACCGCTTCTACGTGTCGGGGGATCGAGACAGCAAAGAACACCGACTGTGCCGGTAAGAGCAAACATCCGGAAATAGTCCTGTCCTCGAACTCTTGCTTTGATTCCTGACCTCACGACCGGATTTGAACTCTTTTTCTCGCAGTCCTACTAATCCTGGCGAGGCTCAGCTGGAAATAAGTTTCGG
Source organism: Toxoplasma gondii ME49 (assembly GCF_000006565.2). Lineage (NCBI taxonomy): Eukaryota > Apicomplexa > Conoidasida > Eucoccidiorida > Sarcocystidae > Toxoplasma > Toxoplasma gondii. The sequence continues at coordinate 4,606,425 of NC_031475.1, read as the reverse complement.
AACACGCGTCTAGCTGACTGTGCAGAGTTTCTGCCTTCATTCACAACAGACTTTGCGTTGCCTTTCAGGTCACGAGTTGTCTTTTTTCTTAAAAAACAATATTCGATCGATGCTTCTTGTGGATGATTATATGCAATATGTTCTTGTCTCCTTTTTTATTTTAAAAAAGGCGATTGTTTCATCTGAGAGGCCTCGCGTAGTATGATTTCGTCTTGTTTTTTATTTCTAGCAAGAGTTGGTCACCTGCATTCTCTTGGTGAATGCCTGCAGTCTACTCATCGAACTCGGCAACGGTGCCTTCGAGACGAGACTCAAAGTGACGGACTACGTCGTTTTCTGCGACGACTCCGAGAGAGATATCGTTCACGCAGTCCAGTAAGCGATCGTTTTAAAATATTCATTGTCACTTGGCTGGAGTGGAATCGGGTACCTCGGAGAGTAAAGCGTGTTTTATCATCAACTTGATTAGAAGAACAGTAGTTGTGACGAAGATGGAACTAGAGACATCGAGTATTTACACTTAAATGGGATTATGTCTTCAGGATAAACTCGTTGCTTATTTCTGTTTTAATTCCGTCTGAACGTGTGACGTCTTTTACCTCCTCTCAATCAGAAGAACGCCATGGTTTTAGGTTTGATCCTGTCGTCTGTGTCAGCGGCAGGTGTAACGCAAATGACGCCAATCGTTAGGCTTTCTTTCGGTCTACAGTCAGACTCCCAGAAGCGATTAAGGAACACAGAACGGCACAAGAACTGGAGTGAAACATTCAATAGAACCAAGCGACTTCGTGAGGTGTGTCTTCATCCGAATGTGAGGCTTAGTAAAGTGTGCTGAAGTAAACTCTGGATTTTTTGGTTTTTCTCAATGCAGGAAATTGCAGCAGAGAGGAGAACTGAAGGTCCAAAATACTCTTGGCGACAGACACACGAACCCAGTTACCCCTAAGTAAGTGCACAAGTGGGATTCGTGCAAAGCACCGCGATTCGCGTCAGATCCCTATTTAAAAGCAAGCTCAATTTGCAAGTGTCACAGCGCTTCCACTGGAGTCACGAACACTCTCTGTTTTACATTGTCCTCTAAATGCAAGGAGCCCTGCCAGCGGCAAGTTACCAAGGCAGGAGCTACGAATCTAATTCGCCATTTAAGATGAAAGTTGCCAAGTTCCTACTATGTCGACATTGGGAGCTTTTCTAGTTACTCCAGGTGAAGTTGAATCAGAGGTTGTCGCGAGTTTACAAAAGGGCTGCGTGCTGTCTTTCGCAGTAAAGGGGAGGAGAGAGGAAGTGTTTGTCAGAAGGGAGAGGAAGAGTATTGTTCCTCTTGAGTTCGATAGAAAAACTATCTTCCTAAAAGTATTTTTCCGAAAGAAAAGGGATAAGAAACATTGGGTGGTCCTCGGAGTGTATGAGCGCCTTTATGTCGTCAGGCGAGTTGGGTCCTTAAGGTCTTGTGAAAACAGAACAGCTAACTTCCTTTTCACAAGAACGACATGCGTTGCAATCGATGAACTCACGGTACTACTGTTTTGCTTTTTGAGGATCCTGGTGGGTTTTGTCTGCTTGTGCGTCCCGCAGGTTCCTTTACGACTGTATCCTCGGCTGGGCTGTGATGTGCCCTAGTCGAGAGCGAGGTCACATTCCTTTTTCAAAAACTTTCGGTCGCCACTAGTTCACTAATTTCTCACTTTTTAGTTCAGAACAGTCCCCTCTGCTTTCACCACAGTTCAACCGGATCTGTGGGTCTGTAAAAAAAAGATGTGAGAATGATGTGGGGCGGGTCCCTTCCACGTTTCTGCTTTTTCTGGAATTCTTCCCTTTCTTGAGCTGTTTTTCTGTCGGACGGAGAAAGAGACAAACGGGCAAAAACGTCCACAAAGACAGTGTCCGTTCTTACGGGGACACTGTAGCTGTCTGTTTACTCGGACTTCAGAAACGGAGTGTGTCGAAGTGGACATCAAAAAACAAAAACCCACGTCTGCGGTACAAAGTGACAACACGCGGGAATCCGATCCGTCTCTTCCGTACAGGCGAACACTAGGAAGGAGAATACAAAAGGAGTGAAGGCGATTTGTCCAGCTTCTATACAAAGGGTCGTTATTCAATATAAATGCACTGGATATCAGACTATATAAAGATATACACAAGTCTTCCTTGCCAACGAACGGTATAAGACTGTCAGAATGAATATGCGCGATCAGTACAGCTCCCACCAGTGACCGACCAGAAGCAGTAGGAAGGCAAGTGAGAGACTACGAGAGTTCTTTTGATTTCCATGAACGAAGTCACATGTTAGACTCTCTTCAATCAAATGGTATCTGTTTAACTGATCTCAACGTGTGAACCAATTCAGTGACGGGCAAAAGGACCAGAAAATGATTTCTAGCTTTCCTTTGTAAGCGTGGCTATGAACCAAGCGTGACTTTTTCTGCGTTCCGACTTTTCCAGGAGGTAATCGACACATTTTGCTGTGTTGTTGCAGAGTTGTTGGCAACGAATCAGAAATCCCCGAATAGACACAGGACACGTCGAAAGAGTGACATGACATAGGATATGAACATCCAACACTTTAAAGTGTCTGACGGAGTCCAGTGCTAGCAGTAATTCATATATATCGGCGAGCATCATCGATGTGCAATAACATTAAACTCGTAGAACACTGAACTCCAGCACTTTTGAAACTGTCTTAAAAGTAGTGTGGTAGAGTAGAGCAGTCCTATAGAATTTGGTTGTATTATTAAGTGCCTTTTCATCCCATGTGTGTTTTGACTTTTGAAGTCCCACTGAGTACAGTTGAATAGAAGCGTTTGAAATTGAGATGTCTTCTGTTTTCCACCAACTCGTTGGCATTTGACTTCTTCAGTGTCTACCGGAGTTCGGCCTGGGAGTTAACTGGCTCTTGGAAAAAGGCTATCTTTCCACGTCTCCCCAGTAGCTTTTCCTTTTGATTCTCGATTCCTAAGCGACGAGTTTCCCCGCCTGAAACGTTGCTTCAAATGCTTACAATGATTCAAAAGTTCACACGTAGCAGGCCACACAATGGTTTGGGTTCGCAAAGCTCTCCCGTGCAGCGCACTTTCTGTTCGATAGTTTTTCGCCACCACAAGACAACCGAAAAGAGATACTCTGCATATTGTCGTGACATAAAAAACATCCCAGAGCAGTTTTCCAAACGAAGTTCACAGTACACACCGAAAGGCATCCCCTTCCTTCTTCGGGCAGGCCGCGATTCAGGGAGGCCGACAAAAGCGAATACGCCTACAAGATTGACACAAACGAGCTTTGTTGAAAGCATTTCTGACAGCACTTGTGGTTTTTTTCTAACCTCGAGACAAAAGCCGGTCGCAAAAGGGAAGTGCGGTTCAAAGGAAATGCATGTTAAGCCGGGAATTCCGCGTCCAACATCTAGAAGAGACTTTCAGCTTAGATGCACAAGTGGACAACAGAATATCAATAGTGATCCTTGTATGCATTGTGCCTACCTGCCTCTGCAGTTTGGTTTACTGCTGCTATGATGCCCTCCTTTTTTCTTAGTTTCATCGTCTGAGAAATCGGCAGTTTCCAATGCCGTTTCTGCTCCGGCATGTGTTGCGTTTCGCGACTTTTGTCTGAGCTCGCGCGCCCCACGTTTTCCCTCTTCTTTTCCCTCAGCCCCGAAACGATCTCCAATGTAGCCTTTGCAGGCCTTTGTTCCACACCAACACTTTATCGTTTCATACCCTGATCCGTACGCGTACGTCAAGGCCTCGCCGGCGTTTATTTTTCGTCGAGAAAACACGCCGACAATCGGCAACAAAGGCCCTCTCCAAATATTCCGGACCTCCACGTTGGGCTCACACGAGTGGTTTAGGAACCGACTTGCATTCCCCAGAAACTGCAAGCACACACATACACAGAATCCCGGTCCGAAAGAGCTCCGACGTACTTTTGTACGACGGGAATGTGGGGAGCTTTCATTTCCTCAAAATCGTTCAATTAATAGCCAAGGAAAAGGAAAGGTGCACTGCCAAATGGGCGAAAACGAAAGACCGCGCACTACACAGCGGCAACACTACGAGAGTTCGGCGAGTGACGGGGAACCGCAGAGCTCTTTGGTATGTTACTCCCTTCGTTTCTACAATAGCAATCGCTGTTTCTGGGATTCGTGAACCTCTACGTTTTTTCCGCTTGTGTGCTGTTACCTTTCTGATCCAACCAATCACAGAAAACTAGGCTCGAAGAAAAGCTTTTGCTGGAGCGGGAACAACCCAGAATTCACACACAGCTATGGGGGAGACGGTCGAAACTTTGAATTTCTTTCGTTGGCTTCTCTGGAACTTTCTGTGGCGCACAAGCAGCCGCGTTTCTTCTAGTTCAAACAGAAGCGCTCATTTCATGCTCTGTTAACATGATAGAATGCAGATCTGGTGAACGACCTTCATGATCCAGAACATGAGTCCAACTCGTAATGCCTACTCAGCAGAAAAGCTTGGAATTAAACCTGTCGCAGAAATGATCACTCCCATCACGATGGTGCTCATCCTACCAGGACCTGATTGGTCGATTTCTCTCGCTGTTCATACGAATGAGAGCAGTGAAACGTATCAGCCTAAAACGGAAGCGATGTGGAGGAACAGCAAACGCGTCGGATGTGAAAACCTCTTCTCTTGATTGTCTCTAGCAGTCCAGCGTATCCTCACCAGAGAGTCGATGCAGGGAAGCTTCCAGTTGTCTTCCCACTCCCATTCGTCTTGAACGATTTCCATGCAGTAGTTGTGGTATCCTCTTCGGCTGTTGTGTCGACTTCGACCTTCCATCGTAGCACGGCACATCATCTCGCCCACATACTGCATTATGAATGCTCCCGAAGGAATTGCCACCTGAGCACAGCAGCCAATTCGAAGTCGCGACGTCGTTTACACAATCGACTGATGCTTGGCAAGTCCCCCCGCCCGCCCCCTCCCAGAGCGTTCCGCGAACGCACGCACATGCCATTCATTGATTAATATATTGTCAACTTAGCAAACTTCTCAAAAAGAGTCAAACTACGTCGCGCGAGGGACTTCACAGAAAGAAATCTAAGTCGGCACACAGGCGCAAGCACACAGGAGTTCCCTTACAGGCCCGTCATGGAGTCATCGGGAAGGAAAGGAACTCTCGCCGACAGGCCAGTTGCTTCCATGAAAGGAAAAGAGAAGAAGGTAACATGCAGGCAAAGCCAAGTGCCACAGAGAGAGCGAAACGCAAACTCGGGAAAGGGTAACTTTTTTATGCCAATCTCTTTTTTGATGTTCGGACGTCGTTTCCACACGCGATTTCTATTGGACAATCCGGTTAATGAATTTTTTTCGAGAAGCCCCTTCCATGGAACCCTCGACTTCCTTCTGGCAGCAATGCACACTCGCGCCTGCTAGATCGATAGACGCCCCGTCGTGACCCCCAGCCTTGTATGTTTGTTGTATTCTTGGCTAGGATTGCTAGAGGCAGAGCCCGCAGCCAGAACCGTGGATTCGTCTGAGAAACTTGAGCATCGCGCGTCGACGGAAACCGTTTGAAACAGCGAGGAATACGAGTTTTCACCACGGCAACACAAGTCGTTGGAGGGTACGCGTTTCTAGCTGTCGTCCACCTCGGCTTGGGGATCCCTCTCGGCATCTATATATCGCCTGCATGCGAGTCAGCTCTCACGAAAAACCGAAAGAAATCCTGTCTTCCGTTCACAGCCCCGCGAAAAAAGGAGATTCAGAGCCCTCGCGAGACGCGAGAATACTCGACGCTGTTGCTAACCTGGGTACGCAGTTCCCATCCCGCCAGCTTGGTCTTGGCAACCATGACAGGGTATGCCAAGTCTTCCGGGTATCTGGAACACAGAGAGAAAAAGAGAAAAACTCACACATGTGACTGTTGATGGTCGTAGTTCTCACCCACGGCGAGTCTCCATCCAGCAACACGAACAGGAGGTCTGTGGGAGACTCTTGAGTTCCCTTCCACTGCATTGAGGAGCACAACAAACGAAGGTAAGGAACAGGAATACAGTCGAGTTCCGCATTTCTTCGGGAGATCAAAACATTCTGCGGCGACAAGGCATGCAAACGTTTCATAGACTCGCTGTTCTCGGCGGAATGAAGGATCTCAGAGACATCAACGAAGCGTGTTTCGAATCAAAAAAAAAGATAAAGACATCTCAGATTCGTGCAGCTCTCGTTGACGAGAACGAAGGTACTGGAGATCTGACAATTAACCGCGTCGGACTCTGCATGATCGGAAGCGTGTCGCTCGACGAAAGCATCCACAAAAGAAGCTCACAGAGGAAAATATCATATTCATGATGTAAACAGGAGTCCGCCACTGAACTGTCCCGATGGCTATCATCCGTATCAACATATATATATATATATATATATGTAAACGTGGATATAGATAAACATATATATATATACATATTTATACATTGGTATATGTGTTTAAATAGAAATATATTCACGTGTATATAGTTATACATGCATTGTTATCAAGGGGGTTTTCCTGGCGACTAAGTATCGTTTTACCTGTTCCTGCATATGGATTTGTCGCATAAGCAGTAGGAAGTGCAGACGGCTAGCGTCGCTGTCTCTTGGATAAAAGACAAGTTGCTCCCGGCGCAATACACGCGGCCAGTCTCGGGATCTCTTAGACCCGAACTGTAACCTTCGACTTCTCTGTTCGCACCAACACACCACATGGGCAGACACGCGCTTGTCTCTCGCTCTTGCGCGCTGGACTTTGGAGACGAAGCGAAATCAGATTCTGTTCTTCCACGCTTCTCGATCTAAATAGACACAAGAGATTGGACAAGCATTCCTGAACCACTAGATAAACGACAAACGACGCCGCGATTCTAGATCAGTTGGTGGACAGTAGCGAGTTCTCCAAACCACAGTAACTTTCTCCCGTCGTTTGTCTGAGACTCTCAGACCCCAGACGTTTCCCTCGGCTCTGGTAAGCGAATCCGTCAAAAGTCGTTTTTTTAAAACAAATTGCTCACTTTCTCTCTCTCCTTTTCTGAGATGATCAGCCTCTCAAGCACTGCGTCACGCGTCCTCTTGCGACAACAATACCTCAGTGAGATCTAGGCGATCTATAAACTTGCTTGTTGTCAGTTGACGGAACGCCACCAGTCCGCGCATGCTTTCTTCTCCTTTTTTCGTCTCTCTTTCTTCGTGTCGATGTCTATGGTTGTTGCTCGGAAGGTTCAAAAAGTGCCATTCCTTTCCTGTCTCTCTCTCTTGATCTCTGTCGAAGTGAATTTCGGTCTGTCAGGCGCAAAGTGGGCGGCTTCTTTCTTTCTGCCGTTTTTCGACTCATAAGCCCAAGGAAGGTTCTGGCTTCCTCGGTTCGTAAGGCACTTACATGCGCTCCCAAGTGGACGTGTCTTTGTCGGGAGGAACGCAACCGGCACAGAGGCACAACATGCAGAAGTTTGGCAATCGCGAAAAGCACACATTCCGGACTTGGTACCTGCAAGAAGAGACAGAAACGATGTTTGAAAAAGACGCAAACACTGAGTGAAAACAGAAAAGAGAGCTAGAGCAAGAGCCCCAGATCAAAACTTGCCAGGCTGAAGTCCGTGGTGGCCGTTCCCTCGTCCCCACCAAAAAGATCTGAAAGTGCGGGAAGGCAAACGCTCGAGATGATCCGATTCACATGCAGCGGTGACCTCAGACCACAAGGGAAGTTGCCACTGCTGTCTGTATAGCATCGACGAAACAGTGAGGAGGTCTCTTCCGCGATAGGACAAAGGCGACAGTGAACAGTGAACGGGAACGATGTGATGGGGAGAGAAAGAGGAAGGGAGACACGGAAGCCTCATAACGAAAGAAGCGAGACCCAAACCAAGCACGCAAAGAGTCGCGGAAGATCACAAAAGTGAGACGAGGGAGAAAAAGGAGTCGCGGAGACCAGCCATCAACAAACGATAGACAGTCTCGAGCGACTCAGAAGTTGGGCGAACCTTAACAGAAAAGCACATAAGGCAGATCCCTAGAACACACCTCAGCGATTCCCTCTAAAGAGGGTACGAAACTGAGCAAAAAAGGAAGAACTAGAGAGAGAGAACAACAGGGAGAATCGGGGAGAGATCAAGAGGGTGAAGACCCCAGTGAGAAGCGAATTTGCGCCTACGAGAAGTCAACGGGAGGAGGAAGGTCGTCGACGTCGTTGATGGCTGGAACTGGAAACTTCTCTCTTCCTTGAGAAATGTCTTCCCAAGGCGACCAGGAATCAGGGAGAGGACTACACAGTTCGATGCTCGAGTAGATGCCGCAGGTGGCAGACTGCGCGCAAAACGAAACAACACATGCAGGCTGCATCGACGACGACGGAAGCTCGACTCTCTGGTATACATCACAAAAGGGCACTCTGAGGTTCGGGAAGGAACCGTCGGAGAACGATACACACGCAAGACAAAGCGCTGAAAGTGGAGTTTGCGTTATACCGCTACAGTGGAACCTGAAAGGAATTGGAGTACCATCGTCATTGCAACGAAGACATCAAAAATACGAGACGGATTTAAATGCTCCACTTTCATCCGCAAAACTGCGTATGATGACATGCAGCTTTTATTTTGAGAAGTCGTGCGGTACTGAAACCCAACACTATGAGCTGTCCTACGCAGTCCAGTGGGTGGTGGGGTACAGCAATCATACACAGCAATCAGCAAGAACTTGTCTGCGTCTATCTCTTAAAAGGAATTCTACTGAGCATCGTACTGAGCATCCGAGGTCCTACGATGTCTCTATTTATCTACTAGGAAATCGCATTGGCTGTCGAGAAAGCGGCTTCCGAACTCCCCCTACAGATGGGCAGTGCGTCGGTTGTGTATCAACAGCATGCAGTGCCACTCCCAGTGACTATTGCTAGAGAGATATCACATTGGAAAGTACTTTGAATGTATTAAGCCTTGAAAGCTTTTCGTTCACACATCAAAGCATGCAAACTTCAAAGCTCACCTGGGGGAGAAGTTGATGCGAGAAGATCTTAGCGAGTTCGGAGGTGACGAGAATTTCAGTTTTCCCTTCTGTCCACACGAGAGGCCGGTGCCGTCCCGGAGCGCGTGTCTTGTTCTTCAGCTTGACCAGAAGGTCTGCGAAGTCCTCCTGGGTTTTGCTGAACGACGGGAGGGCGTTGTCTCTTTTGCTTTCCAGGTATCCCGGCGGGTGTCGCCTGCAGTCTACGCGAGCCTGTTCAACTAGTCTAGCTTTGTTTTCTGGCGACAACTCTCGAAGCTCCAACTCGACATGCGTGAGCAGCAGTTTCAGCGGCAGAAGGCCGCAGAGAGCCCAGCAAGGCGGCGCGACCGCAGTCAAAGAGGGAGCAAAGAACCTGGACTGGATTGGAGACTTCGCTGAAGGCTTTGCTTCGGAGAAGGAAGACTCCTGCGGGGGCGGTGGAGAGGCGAAGGCCGAGACAGCTGTTTGATACTTCCACACGGCCAGAAGAGCACCCGAAGGAGTTGCGGACACAGCAGGATCCACCGCGAGCTTGATTTCCGTGTAAATCTGCGAGAATAGAACGTCGACAACACAGGGAACTCGGCCCGCAGTTCTGCAGCCTACAAACCTCAGGTCGACGCTGGCAATGTCCGTTTGGCAGTGCAAGTTGACGCAGATCCTAACGCGTTTTGGAAGAGTCTCTCGCTCGTGGAGACGCCATTCTTCGGCTGTCTGATGCTCTATTTCGTGTCTGCACCACTCATGTATACGATGTGGGGAGCAGAACGGACTTTTCCTGGCGATGCAGTCTTAGTGAAACTCTTGCACGGCGTTTCACTGCAACTCAAAAAAGGAATGGACATCAAAAGCAGTGACGAGGAAGCGGAGAGGCGAGCCTTTCGCATTCGCTCGTCATCCAGTGAATCCGTTCTGCACCTCTCTGTTTCCCAGGCGTCGGTTTGTATCACAGCATCCGCCATCACCCAGGGCGAGAAAGAGGAGAGAACGAAAATCGCAGCAAGCAAGCGCCTTGGAAATGAACTCGAGAGCCAGTTGAAACTGGATGGACTGCGTTTCCACGAAATATCCTTTCTGGAGTTGCTTCGGAAACCACGAATTTCACCGGTTTCGTCCCGTTTCTCGCCTCGTGTCGAGACCACGCCTGGTTCCCGGAATCGGCCTTCTCTCGAGGAAGAGTCGTGAGCCAGTTCTCTTGTCTGGGGACTTCTCCCCATTCTGAGAATCGCCTGCTTCCTCACCTTGTAGGCTGCCGCCATGATGCAAAGGAAGTTTGACAAAATGGACTGAGTCTGGCCGGGGAGCTTCAGCACTGGCGGAATGGCGACGGCGAAGCGGAACGGCAAGTCGCTCGACACCTGCGAAAAAAAACTCCCCGGAACATGCATGCAGAGCTGGCCACGGCGTCTCAAGTGAATGGAAACGCGGTGATCGCGAGGCAGTCAGGGAGACCTGCGAATGCTCTGGTCCGACCAGGCACTCGAATTCCTTTCGAGCGTTCCCAACTGGAAATCGGATATCTGAGGCCAAGAGAAGCAAGGAGGTTTCGCTAAACAAGAGCACGCGACTTTCACCGTGTGCCACGATGGGGGGTGCTTTATCTGTTCACACGTGCCATTTCTACACAAAGACCCGAATGCGCTCCGGAGGCCTCGAGCCAAGGATAACAGTGCAGCAAAAGCACACCAACTCGTGGTTGCATGTATACACATATACATATATGTAAGCATACACATGCATGCATATAGAAATTTATTTATATATATATATATGCATGTCGACTTGTGTATATAGGGAAAAGCATTTCTCTGAAACGGAAGTGTATTATGTGGCACATCTGACAGCATGGGATTTCATATAAAATTCGGTTTCGATTCATTACTTTTAGACTGCCGTTTAGAACGAGATACCCTTGCGTCTTGCGCAGCTATGACAACTCGGATTGCTACTCCTACAGGTCCGTTACACCCATCGTCGTTTTTCTTCATTTACATTTTTGATCCGCCTTCTCTCTCTGCGTTGCTCATGGCTTTGCACCTTAAGAATTTTTTGGAACTCGGTCTCTTCACCTGAACGACTTTCGTGCTGCGACTCAAAGAAGATGGCAACGAAGCTTGCAGCTGCTCTTGGATCTTGTAGTGCGCGCGGGACTGATAATAGGCAAGTGCTTTCACCTTCCTGGAAACAACACAGAGTGTCCTCCGTGCCACCGGAAACGATCAAACGCAGTGCCTACGTAAAACAAGTGTGTACGTCCCTTCTTTACCACATTCCAGCTACTCCAGCTTTCCAAGTCGCCACCAGCATCTATATCAATCAATCTATACATATGTATGCATGCCTATCTATATCTACATATCTGTCTACGTCTATCTATCCATCTATCTGTCTATCCATCAGTCACTTTGTGTCTACACCTATCTGACTGTTACATACACATGCATAAGCATACACCTTCTGATTACAGCAGACCCAAACGCACAAAAAGGTTTTTCATTTATTTCTCCGGATCTGTATTCATTCATCTATCTCTCCGTATCTACACCTCTCTATAGATACAAGCACATATGAGTTTTATGCGGTCGCAGCTACCCCGTTCACGAGACGCGTATACCGATACGTATGTGCTATCAAAGGTTGTCTTTTGAAGTTCCTCCGTTCACAGCCCAGTCACTACGTGTGTATGGTCGCAGTCTGGTTTTTGATTGCAGTTTCTGTGCGCCAAAGCTTTCTTTTCTCTGGAAAGTCAAAGTGGCATGTGCGTGACATGCATGCGAATTTTCCTCTCGTTCTGAAGCATCCGTTTCTCACTTCAGCCCTTTGTCGTCCTCAAAAAGTTTGTGATTGAAGATCGCGAGGTCTCGATTTGGCACTCTGGATTCCGGAGGCAAGTAGGTGTCCCGGTGTATAGACACGAGAACGAATTTGAAGACTCTTCGTCCGTCGAGGTGTTGCCGTTCTCTCTTCGCGTAAAACCCCGCCCCGCCTGGAGAGACCTGGCCACATCCGTTGTTCTCTCCCATCTCACCAAGCGCGTGTTTCCGATATTCTCTGGCCTCCACTTCGCTCTCGACGTCCAGACTTTTCCGCGACTCTGAAGTCTGTCTGCGGCATTCGTTTAGCGGCTGCGAACTCTGTGGAGAAAGCGCAAACGAGCAGCTCGAAGCAGTCTTTCCTTGTGTGGCAGAGCTGCGCGGAGAAGACGCGCTTCGTCGTTCCCCACGAGGTGGAGACGGAGACTCCGACACAGCGTGCGACATCGAATTTGAAGCAAAGACGTTTTGCCTTCGAAGACGTTTTCCTCCCTGAGGCGAACGGGAGGTGCTCCTCCGGACGACCGAAAACTCCGCGGAATCTTGAGTGTAGTGACACGGACCGCGAGATGGAAAACAAGCTCTGAAGACTCGATCCCCCGCCTTCTCGCCTTCGGTCGGAGAAAAGTTCCGCCGCGACTCGGACAGGCCCAAGTCTGTTTGTTTCCTTGGTTCCTCGTCACACCCGCGAGGCAGTCTGGAGTGCAGGTGGGAGAGAGAAACGGCCTGGCTTCCACCGCGGTCGGGAAGCTCAGACGCACACAGGGAGAAGGAACGAGACCTAGAAGCTGATCGTGACAGAGACAGATCCGCGTCTGAGTCAGGAGACGGAGGAGCAGGTCGTGTTCTTGCAGGAAGCGCGTATCTGTTCCGCGTTGAGAGAGCGCGCCTGTGGGAGAGGGGAGACAGAACTGAAGAGGAAAACGAGGAGCATCCGTCTGAAGTTTGAGGGTCTGTGTAGGCTTCGGTATTTGTGGACCTCAAACACTCTCTTCGAGTCGCCTTCTCGGTGCAATTCCACTCCCGAGAAACGCGTCTCTCCTCAAACTCGCCTTCACTGCGCCGACAGAAACGCGTCCCCGCACCGGAAGCAACAAAAGAGGAAAACGATGAAGAAGGAGAAGAACAAAGTTGAGAAGACGATGAAGGAGAAGAAGGCGGCGAAGAAGACGAAGAAGGTGAAGGAGAAAATGGAGAACGGGATCGAGGATGAAAAGCGCATGGGGAGTTGTTCGAGTCTGCCAGCATTTCCACGACCCGGTAGAGGCCGTCATAGCGGAAGCCGAAGCTGGGCGCGTATCTGAAGAGAAAAGAAACCCATTCTCCAGTTCATGTGTTTGGAAAACACGAGCAACAGAGAGATGTCTCCACTCTGAATCAGAACAAGTCTTCTAGTCGGCACTCTGTCCTTTGACAAGCAGCCGTAAACACACGGCCTCACCGACTATGTTCTACTACCTATACGGGCTGGTGTTGAGTTTTCTCGTCCTTTCAACGTCCATCCTCGTGGTTTTCCTCTCAGACCATCAGGACGAAGAACACTGCGAGCTTTGCGAACAGCCGACGACGCCATCACGTTTGAGATGCTTCGCCGAACCTAGGAAGAATTCGAGTGTCTACCATTGAATGTACAACGAGCCGGAATAAACCCTGATATACTGCATTGTCTCCCCACAGTACACAGAGTCAGAGAAATCTGTGTTCACATGGAAACCGCATCCACACAAAACACCGAAGCAGCACTCGCATCTTCTACATGCCCCAGCACGAGACAGGGACATGCAAGGCGCTGTCAGACGTCTCTTCTATGTCTGTGGCCTCTCACAACCCCCTTTGGCGTGTCGTTTTCCCCTGCAGCAAACGTGTACGGATCTGAGAGTTTAAGCGTACTTCGATTTGCACTTGTAGCCTCGAACCACGCGTACGGGGTACTCCAGCTTCCAGGCATTCCACAGAGAGTAGTTTCGAGTGTTCGTCCCGCCTATGAACAGCATTTGATCCTGCAGCGCAAACGTCGGGCAGGAAAAAGTGAAAGGCTACGAGTTTTATGTCCTTAATGTGGACTTCTTTATCCAGAGGATACTGTAGCTTCTTTGCACCAGTCTATCATGGGGGTTCGGAAAGCGATTTCGCAAGAACTCCACGAGCGTATGTTGCCGAGTACCGTTAGGCTCTGTATTCGTAACTCAAAAAATCTGTTCTGAATTCGGTGGTTGTCTGGGTTAAGCAATGTGCTTAGGTCTCGTCGGCCCAAAAACCAAGGGGAAAAAACAATTTTTAAAAATGATCCTTGAATCCTGCACTCAATACTCCGGACGTAGCGAAAGCTTCTTAATTGGAGAATGAATTTTCCCCCTTCAACTTTCAAGAAACGCAAGAAGAAACAAATCCTGGAACTCGTGTTTTGAAGAGATCTGTTGAACCGGGCGTGACACAGAAAATTGGAAACAAGAACCTTGTTTGGCTGGCTGCTCAGAGCTTCCTACCCATGGATGGCCCGGGCCAGTTTTATTTTCGAGTTCCACAAAAACTCTATTATTATTTTGGTGTTCAGTAATTTAACTGGCGTTTTTGAAATATGGGCGTTGACAAGGGTGTTTTATCCCAGTAAAGTATGGTCAGACAATAAGTCGAAGAAATCGAAAGCGTCGATTCTTTCCGTCAAAACGGAACTTCTGAAAAGTGTAAGAGGACTTTTGTTGAGTGTGAAATGCTTGTAATTACAACAGAGGAGACACGCAAGACCAACTTACGCCTGGATAAGCGCCGTAACCTTTCCCGTCGTTCTCCTCTCCGTACACAATAATGATGTCATTGTAGTCCTCTACACGGTCATCGTTGAGCAGCAGTGAAGTCACGGTGGCTGAAGAAAACGAGCCAAAAGTTGGTTTTTCAACAAATGGAAATTTATTACACATTTTATGAGTAAATACTATCAGCAGAGATACCTCCGGTCACATATGTGCTGCGACAGACGATGGCACCACGCTACCCTTCGCAGCCTGTGTTACCGGTTAATAGACTGCGATCTGCTAAGTACAGTTTCCATGTGTTTAAGAGAGAGGGAAAACAACATCTCAGATGCTAGGATGATCGCGATCGTCGCACTGAGAGTGACAACATATGCGATATGGTTATGCTTAAGGTTTCTTGAACAACAGAAACTACGAGCCTGTTTCCATCTACGAAAAACTGAACATCCGATGTCAGCTCATGAGGCCGAACCCAACATGGAATCTGCATCGATTCGTATGGTTTTGCGCGAGTTTCAGATCCGCCAACTCGGCTCACTCGAAAGACGTTAACTGAGTTTTCGAGACGATTTTCTTCGAAAAACTCTTACGCAAACTCTCGTCGTCATGGCCGATGCACATTCGATCGTTGAAAGAGCAGTGCAGTCCAACAGCGCTCAGCTGTCCAGTGTACAGGCACCTGGAAACCAGAAGTGTGACGCAGCATCAGAAGGTATTCACATCGGCGCGTTCTTGACAGTTCCAGCGATAAAAACGGGCAATCTCAGAGGTTTTCCATACAACCATAATATGACCATACTTACACAATGCAACCTTGTAACTCCACAGGCCACTGTATTTAAGAATACAGTTTAATTTTGAATAATTACCAGTTCTTCAATTTTCTGGAAGCCACACACAACGACAAATACCCCACAACGATTTTCCCAAGTTATGAATCGTATGAAGCCGCCGCGTTGGTGACTCTTCTGTGTTGCTTTGACGATGAAATCAGTGCCATCGTTATTGGTAGTGATAACGTGTTGATGACACCCAGGCCAACACCGCGAAGATGTGTCTAAGACGAGTCTTCAAACGCGTTTTCACTGTGTAGTCTATGTGGAAGCGTGATCGTCAAGCTCTGGGACGCGACGCGAAACACGAGGGCGTGTGCTTTCTTCGCACCAAGCGAAAAGCACAATGCACGCACAAGTCTGGAGGCTCACGTGATGTTTCTCGCAAGCGCCCGCACACAAGAAACGCCTCCCTTCGAGGCACGCTTCTTTGTCTCTCCTGTTTATCCTTGACCACACGGTCTCTCGTCATTCAAAGAGCGTTCGCGGAAGACCTAAAGTGCGCCTCTTGGATTGACGTTTTGCTGCTAATTTACGGCCATCTAAGGTCACCCAACGGAGATGCATTTATCTATCTCAAGTAAGCAAGCGAACGACAAAAGGAAAAGGCAGCCAGGCACTGTCGATGCACTGGAATTCATCAACTAACACTGGCATTCGCGTCACAACAAATTGAATAACTTGCTTCCAATCAACTTGACAGGCAAAACAGAAAGCACGCGCGTGCCGTAGACGCTCGGCTAGGATGTTCGAGTGCGTTTAGAGACGGACCTGAAGCCAGGCATCACGCGCAGAGAGCCCGGACCGATGACATTGGAAGGGAAGAGATTTTCGACCATTTCTTTCATTTTACGAAGTGCGCGGCTCATCGATCCCGGCGTTGCGACTTTCTCTGCGCAACTGACAAACAAACAGCAAAAAAGAACGAAAAAGAGGTCTCAAGAGAATACAACTTCGCTGCATCACAGGACGTGCGATTCCTTCAACTTTCTGGTTCCTCAGTTGCAGAGAGGCCTTCGCACTCCACATACTTAAGGTATTGCTCTAGCGTTCCGATCGCTTTTTTCTGTATCTTGTGTCGTGCATGCACGCGTGCTTTTTCTGTGCACGACTCATGTAATTTCCACATCCAGCAAGTTGGACTAACACGCAACGCTTTGGCAGCGTGTAGTCCCGATGCGCCCTGTCCTTGGCGTAGCGAATCAAGCAGACATACAAAATCGGTCGGTTATCGAAATTCACCACTGTTAGCTGACCTCTTTATGAGTATACCTCAACGTCTATCCCAGTTCTCTCAGAGCTTGTCACTCTTAGGACGATGGTGCTGATCAAACCATTTGAGCAGTCGTTGTGTCTCAATGCTAGTGATGACTATCGACGGCACAGACAGCAATCTTCGAATAAAAATGCAACTCTTCGAGAGTGGCACTCTGTCTACGAAACGTCTTCAACACCTGGTTACCACGAAGTCAATAAGCCTGAACTTTCAACTGTCCCTACACCCTTGAAGCTGCCTGAGAAACGACAGCGTAATTGAACAACCCAGCGAAGAGGTGCAGGCAGAACCTCTCCATGGGTCTCTCCACGTCTGTGTTCTCTGCATTTTTATCTTGATTGTTCTATCCGTTCTTACAAGTACATGATTGGAATAAGATATAGACACAGATAGATATCCAATCCATGTACAACGAGGTGGGCAGAGACAGGGGTTTCTAGGCGGCCATGGAGAACACGACAGCACAAGTCGCAGAAAGAGCCCTGAGAGATGCAAGAATGCACTGTCGCTTCCCTACCGTTGATAAAGGTGAATGAATTTGAGGGCAAGCCACAGAGCCTTTTCGTCTGCGTTCAGTTGAAAGAAGTCTTCGTAGTCTTCCACTCCTGTTCCCATGTCGAGATGCCTCACATCGACTTCCTCAACACAATCTGAGGCCTTCCTCTTTCCTGATTCCCCAGTCTCCGGTTTTTCTGCCCTCAGTTTCTTCCCCACCCCGCGCAGCTGCCTCGTTCGACGGCGTCGCTCCTTGAAGCATTGTTGGAGCTGGTGCAGTCTTCCCTTCTCTTCTTCGCTGTCTAGGTCGCTGATAAGCACTGCAACGTCTTCCGACTCTTGCTCGGAGTCATCAAGAATCTCAATGGGCTCGACGAAGGGTGGGCAACAGGCACACGCTGTGGCCGAGCTCTTTGACGAGAGAAGGCGAGGCGAATAAATCGCAGAGGATTCGTCAGAGGGGTGGCAAAAAAATGGCGTAAATCCCCTTCCAGAGAAAGCGAAAGTGGAGAATCTGGGGAGGTGCCTCCTCCACGGTGAGTACGGGGAAGGCGACTGTTGGGCAGCGACGTAAAGGGATCTCAGAGCAGCGGAGAGGACGCGATTGTAGTTTTCTTTCGAGTCTTCTCGACGTCTTTTGACTCCTGGACGAAACTGGCATTGTTCCCCCGTGCGTCGTGAAGGCGAGAAGCGTCTGCAAGTTTTCTCGGCAACGCAGGCAGGAAAAGCATTCCCTCGGCTCTCTGTGTCCGAGTATTTAAATGCCTTACGCGCAAAAACCGGTCCTCTTCTTTGAGATGCAGCCTCGTACAAACACGCCCGACAGGTGCTGGTGAGTGCGTTTCTCACGCTTGATGCAGCGCCGGAGCTGCGGTAGCAAAGCGTGAATTCGTGGCCGGGGGTTTCCCGATTTCTTGAGGAATTTGTCCTCACAGCATAGTGCACTGGCTGAGAAAACCGAGGTCGAGGTAAAAGCGAGAGCGGCGGCCAGCAATGTTTAGGGCACTTCGGTGCATTTTCCAGATTCCCAGCCTGTCCACCAGAAACCGTTGCTGGCCATTGTCCCGACACGGGTTGTACAGACAGCTCCATCCAGGTTTGCCGCGCTGGAACTCTTCATGTAGGCGTCCGTGTGTAGACGTGAAAGTTGATTGAGGCACGTCATTCGCATTCGGATGCACGCTCTGGAGTCAAACTGCGGTAAAACAAAGCTTCACATGCGACGGAGCCGCGGCGGAACACAGTTGAAGGCGGCTAGAACATGCAGGGAAGTTTCGGGGAATGAAAGGTGCATTCCATTCGTTAGACCCTTGACCCTCGAGGCAGACAAGGTACGGCTGGCCGCGCCGTCGCCTCGATGGAGTTCAGAGTCAAGGGGTGAACTGCATTCTTGATGCATTGCCAGTTTGTGTGTTTTTGCTGTTCGTCGATGCGCGTTTTATTCGGTTGCAGTCGACAGAAGCCGTGCCGTCGACGGCGCCTCGAAGAGTCCCAAGGATGACCTAAATGTCTAGAAGACCGCCCCTCACTGAATCCGAAGAGTTTTTTACGATTCCAGCGAAGTAAACTGGCTTTCCGCGCGAGACAGCAAGTTGGACGTTATTTCAGTGAATGCAAATGTAGTGAGTGTGTGTCCGCTCGGTGGAACAGGCCGCACTGAAGCGAAACAAAGGCACGTATGTGTCCACCGAGTCCGAAAGCAGTGCTTATGCTCACGCATGCGCGGCAAATGAAAAGAAATCGGCGGTCACTTCAAAAGAAAACGTCACATTTTTCAGAGAAACCGTCTCTAGGGAGTGTCAGATGTCTCCTGGGGGTTGGCTCGGCTGCCGTTAGCTGTTTGCATGCAAGCTTGTCGTGTGGTTCGCACTTTTCGATTTGCGGTCGATGCTTCAGGTTGAAAGTCGGGAAGAAACGAGTAAGAAACAATTTCTCAAAAGGGTACAGATTGGAGATTCAGGCGTGACCGTTGATGCAGAAAAATTCTACCCTTACCCTGCACTGTCGTTCGGCTCGCAAGTTCCCGGCTATTAATGGCCGGCACGAGAGACGAATCTGTACACTGTGGCCCGACAGCACCGAGCGACTCGATAGCCAATTCGAGTAGTTAGGTCTAAACTTGGGAACTGTCCTTTCTCTGCATTCACTACAGAATTGTGGAGATAGAGGTCTGGATGGACTGTTCATGAACGGTACAAAGATGCACAAAACAGCGTATGCAGATGAAAAAGCAATGAGGACAGCTGTATACGTTTGGGGAAGCGGCGGGATGAAACCCGCCTGAATTAAGCACGCACCGTTTTGACAAACTGGTTGTTTCACAGACGCTGGAAGTTGACCCACTTCCTTCAACAATCGAGATTTTTCAGTCAAGGCAGCCGCGACAAAACTTGTGCCGCTTGTTTTCACGAATTCAAAGCGGGGCCTCTGTTCGCTCAACCCCATTCGAGAACTGGTTGACGACTCTGTATCTTGAAGACTTCATGAAAAGCGTTCGCAAGGAGAGAATGATTTGCCTGTGGGGTCAGGCATGCGAAAAGCATTTCCTGGGCCTATTTGTATACACGTGAGGCGTGAGCTGTTAGAGGTTGTTCCCGTGTTTTACGGCGGTGGTTTGGTGTCTCCTTCCTACCCATTCCAGTGGGGTGGTGGTGTGCAGCAATCATAAAAAAACCATGATCATCTGGCTCTCATCGCTGGAGTTATATTCAATTTCTTCGGTAGTTTAATGTTTCTGATTCTTCGAATTAAGCTATTCTAGTGTAAACAATAAGATCATCGAATGTGACGGTATGCTCCTGAATGTAACGGTGTTCTGAAAAGAAACAAAGGATTCCTCCGCTGTGAAACAGACCACACAGTTCAGCGTGTATCTGTCGCTTCTCTCTCACATTGAATTTTCTGTTCATCTGTAGGTCATCCAGGATTTAACCAACCTAAAATAACGATCGGAACAGCGACTATGGAGTTGCCTGTGACAGCAGGAGTCCCGCGCCGTGCTAACGAAACCAGCCCAAACACCGCCCTACGTTGCAGGGCGGGTAGAGTAAGAGATGCAGAAGCCCTCAAGGTGACGGCGATAGGCAACATATTAAGAGATTCTGACCATGTGTACACTCATCCATCCTCTTTACATAGACAACGAACGGAGGAACACATAGGTGTAGGCTGGTTGAGTTACAGCAGCTGAGGGACAGGTAAATTCTTCACTCCTACACAGTCAATAAGTGCGAATCCCTACGTTCGACCACACAGCGCACTTCTCTGCTGTGGTCACACGAAAAGCCGTTATCACACTGTTTCGCCGGCTTAATATATATAACCATAACCAGCATGATCCTTACTTCTCTAGGAATCCAATTACAGTGATTCACCCTGCCCAAAATACAAGGGCTACAAAAAACTACTGTTACTGGTGAACGCTGTAGGTAGCGAGAACTGATGGAACAAGTGAAACAGCAAGGTGGTTATGTTGCAGGGAGTGAGCAAGTGGCTGTAGCAGAAGGGATCACGGCACCGCTTGACAACTGCGATCGACTCGCTGAGAGCCCCACGCCAGCATTGCGAAACCTTTCTTCTATGCCGCAAGAAACTGCCTCGTGTGCATGGTGGAAAAGAGATAATGCGATGTGCTGTCGGTAAATGTGGACTCACGTACAAGACAAAAAGTGACCAGCGGACCCAATATCCGCATTGGTGGAGCTGCTGATTGAGACAAGCATTCGCCAATCGTGGCTCATAGTAAAGACGTGTACATCCCCAGCTGTCTAGAATATGATCTATGTATCCTGGACAAATGGTAATCTGAGGAGTGGGCACTGCGAGAATTCGACTGGCTGGCCAGGCGACACGCAGCAGTGCGCACGGAATGCTTCGCACGCAAGAAAAACGGCCAGTTGAACCAGCTTTCATCCCGGGGATGTATGTCGTTCTTACAGATATATCACCACTTCACCCATCGCAGGACAACCTGGGAGTCGCGCAATGCGACTAAGGGTGATGCGTCATCAACCTGGTCTGGCTTCTGTCGATTCCTCACAGCAAAGCATTAGGCTGGCAAAAACACATCTTTGCAAATACTCCGAGGAACGGCGGAAAACGTGTTTCAGTGAGTCGATCCCGCGTAATCGAACAATTCGCGCGGTGTGCGCACAAAAGAGACGAAGCAACACGATAAAAACAATTTGCTGTTCTATCCTTTGCGCCAGCGGTGCACAACTGATCGTCGGCGAACACTGAATCTGACCATTGCGACCGAAGCTCCCCCTCTTGTGGTGGCCCTGGAAGACACACGAGGGTGCAACAAACTTGTTTAGTCACGCCAGCTGTAAAAACAGAATTTTCTACATGCGCACAGCCTACGATTTGATGACGAAAATGCTTTCCGTGCACGTGCGTGTGGAGGGCAGCGGAGGTACAGTCAAGACTGACGCGCGCTTATCACGTGTCAAAATGTTTTGTTTACGGCGATGGTAAAACAGTACCATGTGGATTTCTTCGCGTATTTTTACGCTCCACCAACATATTTTGTAAAAGCGACCGCGCCCAAATGTGCGCCGTTCCACGAAGTGGCACTGCACGAGGGATACGGGGCAGCCGCAGTGCTAGCATTTAGGTCTTCCTCAATTCTAGCCAAGCAGCAAACGCTCCCAGTCCTCGCCTAAGCTACATTCTCGCCTCTGTGTGAGACAAAAGCGCTCGTAAACCGCAGTCCAGCAATTCCACAAACCCCTCCCCACCGCGGCGAGACGCTTCCTTAAAAAGTGGCAGATGGAGTCGGTACAATAGGGCTTGCTAAAAAGAAGAATCGGAGCATCCGTCACGGCTCATTCACAAGGAGCCTGGCGCCGCGTCTACAGCATGAACGCAGTCCGGATAGAAAAACCCAATTCCCTGTGAAAGAAGCGACGCAGGGAGGAAATGGCGGTGAATCTAGGGTGTCTGCAGTTTGATGCACAACGAAATCTGTGGGATGGGCGAACTGTTTCTTTGAATCGGATAGAACGGGTGGGCACATTTACGATTGTCTCGCAAAGTTCGCGAGGGCAGCGTCTTCGACAGGAACAGGCACTTCGAAGTCCTTGGCGAGCGCAAACAGCTCCTGAAAGTGTGCATACCGACGAAAGAAAAACTGTTCATGCAACGCGTTAGTAGCTTGATGTACAGGCCTGAACAATATCTATTCCATTGCTTCCTGGAGTCTCTTAGCGGCCCGAAAAACAAACTATTCCCTGCCAGACAATCTTTTCGACGACTGGCGGTGCACGCTACATGGCCACTTCTTCACCGAAAAAAGCGGGTCACACCGTCTCGTCTACTTGGGATTGAAACCGCGAACACGAAACGCATTCAGGGCATAGAGCTATTCAGCTGTGCAGCGCTACTGGTGCCTGACGATCAACGAGTTTATCGACAAGACATCTCACCCGGGACACACCGAAATCACCCTCCTACATCTGCATGGCGTACGCGTGTCATACACGTCTCAGATCCTCTTACCTCTACAAAGAATTGCGGTAGAAGATCTGCTTGTTTGATCACATCAGGGTCGTAGACCATAGAGAACGCCACTCGATTAGCATACGACAAAATTTCAACCTGAGGAACGGGAAACGGAGACAAAGTAGACTGAAACAACTTTGCTCCAAGTGTAGGTGACATGTTGCCATGTCAAGGTTGAAAACTAGTCGACAAAGACGCGCCACTCTTCGTGCAATCGGAAACCGTTCATACGTGTGTTTCACTGATCCTGGAACTGCACGCCTTCCTTCTACAGAAATCTCCGCTCCTATGTGAAGAAACCAGGACGGGCAGCGACGCGTACCTGAGTTAACAAGTTGACGAAAGCCACCTGGATGTCCTCGATGCGGACTCCTGCAACATAGAAATGTTCCTGTGCACATGACAGCGCACGCTTGACATCCGATAAAAACGAAACGCCAGGGAAATGCAGTGACTTCGGGCCTTTCGACGCATGCATTACACACGAGTTAATGCCTAACTGTCAAGTCGACTGGCACATAACGTAGACAATCCACGAGACAATCGGAGGCAGCGTTACTCGGAACGTAAATGCTTGTACGAAAAACAAAACTATCCGAAGTCACGCCTGCTGTTCGGTGCAATATCGATTCCAAGACTCTATTGCATGCGATATGTTCGGTGCTTCCCGCTTCATGCTTTCTATTCGTGTCTCTATCACGACGCATTCCGCGGGTATGGGCACACCAACGGCTAGTCGAGGTTTCTCCAAAGCGCAAAAACCACTAAAACCAAGAGTTTGGAAACGTGCTCCAGTTATAGTTTGTCGCGGCGCCTCAGCCGCACGGCAAGGCTCTCCGGGAATCGACACCACACAAAAACGATTTGCGCACCGGATACGCGGGCACATTCGCGAAGACAAACGAGTGATTGTTGAAGAGGTCGGCGGCAATTTGTTTCCGCATTCCGGTTGGCACAATATATCCGCCGAGGATGTTCTGACAGGCAAAGTCAACGAGAGGCTGCTTGGACTTTTTCATCCACTGGGTGATCTGAAGAAAGACAAACATCACGCGAAGAGCGCTGTGTCGGTTCTGGGCAACTCTCAAAAGATGTTTTGACTTTACTTTCTTCATTCCGAACTGGCGGCGCAGCCCCGCCTCCAGTGCAAAGTCGTTCGAGCAAGCACTTACAGTGCGAAAGGAACCGACACATTTCAATTTATGAAGATTGAAGATGTAAATGGCTGGCGCAGGACACGCGCAGAGGACGAGTCTAAACCGACACTGCACCAAAGTCGAACAAATTCACAATCACAAGTCGCGTACACTTAAATGCTACGTTAAAATTCTCGGTAACTGCTGTCTTTCAAGATTATGGTACGTGGCTCTCTGTTAACAAACCCTGAATGGTCTACTTGTTTCGCAGTTGTCCACACGGCAAAAGAAAATCAAGAACGCCCTTCGTCTCTGCCCGCTCAAAATGTCGAGAAACATGAGGAGCCAAGCAAGGAAAAAGAAGACTTCTAGGAAAACATGTAAAGACCAGGAAAGCTGGGCATGAGACGCATTTCGTGCGTACCTTGTGCGTGGCTTCCAGGCGTTCTTTTGGAGTGGCCTGCGCGACGGCGAGTTCAATGGATGTCAAAACAAATCTGTTGCGAAGAGCCAATTCTGGATCATCACATGCCTGCAGAGATCTATAGAAGAAAAACACACGTCGCAAGCATGCTTGTGCACACAAAGCGCAAGGCGCCCCAATTTCAACGTCGCAGGTACCATGTTTTTGCCCCGTACAGACATTAGACACGCCGTGGTCCTAAATACTAAGCCTCAATCCCCAAAGGACGATGGTACTGATCTTACTAGCATCTGCAGAGTCTTCTTGTATCGTATTGAGTGGTAACAGCTCGTAAAAGTCCACAAGTAGCAAAGAGCCTCGGCAGATCTATATCCTGGAAAAAAACATCCTGGTTTGAACCGAACCTCCCCTGTTGCTGTCAGCTGCATTCCCGCTGCGTGATTTGAAGATGTTTGAAACTCTAACGGTTTTGACAGTGGAAGTTCTTTATCAAATAGTGTGCACTTAGTTCTTCTTCAAAACGCCGCAGTCTTCGAGAGTCTTACCGTGCAAACGCGCATGCAAGAAGAGCCTTCAAAGTACGAGGCCGGTTCGCATCCCCCTGCTCAAAGTCGTGGAATTCTAGTGCGGCGCAGTACCTGTTTTGAGTCCCAGAGCCACGCAGTTGCACGAAGTGTTCAGAATCGCTTGTCAGATTTTCAGCCAAGAAAACGTGGAGAGAAACGGACCTGAACCGTGAATTCCGTCTTTGCGAAAACATTGTTCGATCTCCTGAGCAGTATCCGCTACAGCCATGTGAAAGAAATACTGACGTCCTCGGTAACGCGGTCCCTAGAGGGCTTACGACGAGCAGCCTACAACCAGAACGTCTGACCCGCACAAGAATAATCTACGCGCCTCAAAACGATTCGGAACAGATAGGCCCTGAGAAGCAAACAAAGTGCTCTGTTTCCTTCTGGCCAGTCCTCGACGTATAGAGGAACACAAAAATCCTACGAGTTGCCACCTATCCGGTCCAGAATAGCTCAGATGCTTTCTCCTTTCGGCACGAAAACGCTTGGTCCTCGAACATGTCCTGTCATGTCTTCCAAAAACTGAGAGTGTGTGGCCGGCTCTCGAAGATGTTACACGAAAATAATGCACTTCAAAAAAACTATGAAGGGTATTTCCTCGCACAGTCTGCGGTATCAAAAGCAGTTCCATCCAAGCCCGTGGTTTGCTACGATGTATGTCACCCGTTAGTCTGAGATTCCTCTCTGAGATTCGAGAGGAAATCTCAGTGCGAAGACACGATGGGGCTTACCTTCTGATGGCACCCGCGAATGCAGCAAGAAAAACATCGTTGAGAGGCACTCCTGAAGCCTGGCGAATTGCCTTGACAAACGCGAGCGAGATCGGCGGTGCTTTTGCCAGCTAAGTAGAAAGGAGGAACGCATGGAGCAAAACAAACGAAAGGCTCTATCTCCCTTTATCTGTCTGTCCATTTATAGTAAACGATTCCCACATCTGTCTTGCCCCCCCCCCCCCCAACCTACGTCTCTGTTAGCGTCTACGTGTGTGTATGGACAGCTGTGGCTGGCTTATACAGCCACCTGTGTCTCTCTCTGGGAATCGGAAACCCATAAACACATGTGAAGCACCTCTGTATCAATTCATCTACTATTTGCTTAATGAAAAAGCTTCAAAGTGCACCGACGATCGTGTCTGTAAGTCCCATCCCGGATTCTCCTTTCAACTCGTGACACGACCCTCGCTCAAGCGAAAGATGACGGAATGCCTGCTGCCGTGAAGCACACCCTCTTTGTGTCTCACCCTATCTTTGCTTTTACATCCAAACGCTATATCGTGCATGTACGACCATCAAATTGAGAGCACTCAATCGAGTGGGTTGTCTACCGTTTAACTACAAACAACCACTGACAAGCTGTCCGGAAATCATCGAAAAGAACCTTTGTTTTTCGTGACAGTCGCCTGTCCACGCAAGTTCCACTAAGAGGCTGCCGAGCTGTCTACAAACTCCCTCAGTTTGGGGCGCGTGAATATCCCTCAATAGCTACCTGAATCCTGGTGGATTAATTACATACCAAATGTTTTCTTTCCAAAAATATTTTCAACGTGCTCAGAGTAGTATTCACAGTGTAGAGTTGATAAATTTGCTTCGTCTCCTACGTGCGTTACCAATCGAGTAGTTTTACGAATGCATCCTTGGGAAGCGCGAGACACCAGTAGAGAATGAACAAAACGGAGATGGAGACAGCAGTCCTTACCTTGCTCTTTCCGTTCCACCGGGGACCGAACTCCTTGCGGAAGGAGTGCGGACGGGACACTGGTGTCTCTGCATCGAAGGCCCTAAGGGGCCCTTTCAAGGAGTAGATGACAGCGTAGATGAAATGCGCGAATTCTCTTAGCGTCTGATGCCGCTCCGGCCTCGGAGTTCCCGACTCATCCGACCGACGCCAACGTGTTGTCCATCGACTGATGCCCATTCGGATCTGATGATGGACACAGGAACATAAAAAAGTACGGAGATTTGACGGATTTACCGAAGCATACAATGGAAAACGGTGCCACAACGGCGAGTAAAAAGAGTCACGAAGACGAGAAAAAGGTATCACAAAAACGAATAAAGGCCACCAGCACTCTATGCATCTCGGTAGCATCCTATTTTCATGATCAGTCAACAAAGCAGCCTATCGAAGAAAGGCCTACGCAAAGATAGGGGCACATGCCTCTCCTTACGCGACACATTTGTTATGCAGAGACGAAAATCCCTTTCATCCTCTCGCTTCTCAGTCGCACGGACAACGAACCTCACCTTGTAAACAAGGTAGCTGATGGGGGATCTAAACCTTGTTTCCGCTGCATTGTTCTTCCGGAATGCATCCACAGCTCCGCGCATGTAGAGGGGCACGCCTTCGGCGTCCGTTACAACTTTCGATGCTGCCTGTTGGATGATTTGGAAAGCAACCCGAAAAAGCACGGGAAGGAAGTGCCGTAGAAATGAAAACCGGCGGCGTCTCCACTTTCTTCGAGATCCCCTCTTCGCCTCAGCCGCGACTCAACTGTGTCTAAGGCGCTCGCAACACACAAGTCTGACAAACGCTCAGAAGTCGCCAGGCATAACGCGAATCACGAGACAACAAATGAGTGGAAAGCAAATAGAGAGTCAATAAAAATCGGATAGACAACTAACACGAAATGAGTAGAAAACGAATACGAAACAACTGAGCGACAGATGGAGAACGCATCGAAGATGCAGTCCGCCAATTCCTGATGTTCCTACTCTCACCTGAACGAGCGACACGCCGTCGCCTATCGAGTGGTCGACCCTGAAGGCGATCAAATGTCTGCTTGGAATTAAATTTGCGTGATGGCTGGTCGCAGTCTCGCCGTCACCTCCCTTTTTGCCCGTTTGCTTAGGGCATCGGCTGTCCCGCCCCGTTCCACCTTCACGAGTCGCCTCGCCCTTTCCCTTGGCAATCACGCTTGCGCCGCTAGAGCAGCTGCGGTTCTCAACTAAATGTACTTCCCACCGAGGGTGGTCGGAAGAGTAACCTTTGACCATGACATCTTCGAGCCAGGCGTGAAGCGCGGCATCATCCGCAACACTGGCGGAGCGAATGTGCCATGACAAGTCCACAGGGACTTCCCGCCACACAGACGACCACCGACCAACCACAGGAATTGCTCTGCGAGACAAGACACCAGTTGGGACGAACCGCTCCGTGTGGTCTACGTGTTGATTTCTGCACGGAGGGAAACGGGGTCGTTGACAGTGGACCGTGGGAGACCAGTGCAGTCTCAGCAGCGGTTACACTACAGAGGCGTCGAGTATCATCAGTCCGCCCCACGCGTGAAAAGCGTTCACCCAGTTCCTCAACAAATGTCAGGCCAACAAGAATCCGACCCGGTGGATAGTGCTAAATTTAGTCCCACCATAAACTCCAATTCGGATTCTGAAGGGAAGCAAGGTGTCATCGTGCCACACAACTGGAAGGCAGGACGCAAATGTGTCCAAATGTGTGCGGCGTTGAACAGCGTAAGATGAAAAAAACTCGAGCAGCTACGGTAAGGGTCGGTGCAGTCCGACGGCAGCATCTATCCTCAATGTGAATGTCTGGAAGGGAAACAAGAAGAGAAGGTTATTCCTCCAATCACATGTCGCGCTTTGGTAGGAAGAGACATGTAAAGACCGTGGGTAGTGAAAGCAGCGAATCCGATAATATATATTGGCGAGCACTTTGGCTTTTTGTAGTCACTGTATTCAACATGGAATACAACGTGCGGAGAAAAGCTTTTTTTCGCGCCACTTCTGCTTCTGCCGTCCAAAGGATTCACGTCTCCGTGTAGATCTACAAAGGAATCCTAGGCTTTCAAGTCGCTATGCCAGAACTGAGTGAACCTACGGGAAAACTCCGATTTCTATCCTTACCTGAAGCGAAAGTACTTCAAGAGGTGCTTCCGGCAGATATGGATCAGTGCCTCTCGACTAGGAAGTTCGTTGCAGTACATTGCAATGGTAATCATTTGGTGGCGACATCCTGTGGCTTCCGGGAAAGGCACTCCTGCCAGGTTGCTACTCGGGAAGGACATACGCCGGGGAAGCGCCGAGACAGAAGGCACATCCTGACGGAATTCGTCTTCGGAGTCCACGTTGCTTCCCCCGTCATCGCTCAATACCTGAAAAAGAAGCAACTAAACAAAGAAATGCCAGACTGATGATGCAGATGAAGCCCATTTCTGCTGAAGAAATCCAGAGCCGTCTTCACCCCTGACGCCTGAGGGAAAAAACCGTACGGAGACGGCCACAAAACGGCGAAGAAGAAGAAGTCATCACGCCGTAGCGGCAGTCCAAATTCTCTTGCTTCTGCACGCAATACAGGCATAGGTTTCGCTAGCGGACAACCAAACTTCCTCGCAGTTGCCGACCAGGTGTTCGGGTGTCCGTGCAGTCGAAACGAGTGAAAATCTCTCGAAACGCTGCAGGTCACCAGGACAATAAAGATTGAGTGACTCAAGTTGAAGCCATTTTCCTGGGTTGTCTACGGTTTGGACTTCTCATTGTACCCGAGCCAGTTCAGGAGTGACCATGTTTGTCGTATCAAGGCGCTGTGAGACCAGGCATTCTAGCAACGGCACCCTTGCGCTATCGTCACGCTTTTCTTACAGAGTCATCATCAGCGCTGGCATCATCGACACAGTTCGTGGTCCGCGAGGTTCGTTTCCTCCGCTTGAAGAGTGAGCAGAAAAGCCAGAATGTGAAGAGGACGGAGTGGTAAGTAAATACAACCAAAATGATGATGCTATCCAAAATGTACAGGAACAATTCGGTGGTCGGTCGAAAAAGTGCGATGGAGAAGAGCCGGCGCAGAAACGTCAGAAACACAAACGACGTCGACGCCTCCCTCTTCGAGGGTTCACAGAGCGACGATTTCTCGAGAGCCATTTTGGAGAAGCGACGGAGAGTAGGCCGTCGACAACGAATTTCGTCCTTTCTTCCCTGAAGCGGCGTATCCCATCACAAAGAAAGAACCACTCAGGCAGGTTGTGTCGGCTGCGAAGGCTGCACCTGATCGCCGTAAGATGGCACAGAGGCGAGTCACTTCACGGCGCCTGTGTACACAGTCTCGTACAACGCCACTACAGTCCTTTCTGGTAGACGGCTCCAGTACGCAAGAAGGAATAAGGGATCCAGATGAGGCGAATTCAAAATTGGAAAGGCCCGCCACAGTTTCGTTCCGCGGTGTTGCAGGTAGAAAGCCTGGTCGTAAAACCGAGGCTCCGCAAGCAAGACATCGCGGCGCTTCAGCAGCTACGGAAGAAGGTTCAGAAACTCCTTAAAGATCTTGACCAGGCGATAAACACCAAACACGAGTTTCACTTTTGGCCGGTCCGTCTCACCGTCGAAGCTTGTTGTTTTCGACGAACTGAGACGAGGCAAAGCGGAAAGGCCCGCACGGTCGTCCCTTTGATTCAGCATATCCCAAGGCCAGCACCAGCGACTTCTAATATTGGATTGGGATTGAAAGAACATTTAAGAAATGACTCAAAAAACAGTCGAGTGCGAGAATCCCAGAAAGTCACGAGCACCTTGCGAACTAGCGCCGGAGTTGCCAGAAAAAGTCACCTCTCGATTCTGAAACCAGTACGCATGTGAGCGAGTTTCTTTTGGGATGGCTATCCGACGTTAAAGTGGATAACGGCAAAAGAAACGAAGTCCGGCTCCATAAACGAAGCTTGCTGTTTGTTGTGGGCAACCCTCCTGGGTATTAGTGTGTCGTATTTGGCAAGGAGACAGACAGCCTCGAAAGCGTGCACCTGATCACGGGGATTCGGTCTCATTCAGTGGTTGCTCTTCCGTTTTTGAACAACGGCGTTAACTGGATTTCCTGGGAAAGCCTCTGCAACCGTCAAATTCGCTAGCTGCAAAGAAGTTCTACAGACAGTTCGTACATTGCATGTTCAGGACTGTGACCTAGAGCAGTCTTCGCCAGCAGTTGCTGGAGTCTCGTCTTTCTTGGCCGCCCCCAGTGTGGTGGGTTGAATGTGTGTTCGCAATCCCGTATTTGGTGATGTCGACGCGTGTATTCTGTGTGAAAGTGTGCGTTTCTCTGCGGTCAGCGCAAATTTCGAATTCTACAGAGCGTAACGGCTGTCTGAAAAGCTCCGTTTCTCAGATCGTCTTCCCCCTTCTCAACAAAGAGGCTGGCTGGTGGCACGAAGTCGTCCAAAAATGGGGTGAGGAGCGTGCCGGAGGAGAGGTGGTAGCATGTATAGGCACGCAGAGTGTGGAGCTACTGTGCGCGTTCGGGGTGAAGAGCGCGGGAAGGGTGCCAGAGTTCGTTTCCTGGACCGGTTCATCGCGGAGGGATTTGTATTTTTTGTACAGTGTGTCGAATCCTAGTCGTTTCTCCTCGGCTGCGTTCCGGTATCCCGTACATTTCTGTGCACTCTCCCTCCACAAGCCTCCCAGCCTGCTCCACGATACGACAGAAGGCGGCGGGTTTGTTCCTCGTGGATTCGAGCAGGGAATACGATGAGATTGCCGGCTTCGACTCCGTGAGTAGAAGCGCAGGAATTAGTGTAAGCAAGGGGACAAGTTGTTTTCGAACCTCCTGAAATTCGAGCTGGCGTTTCATCGCCGACCTCCGTATATATCCACGGTTGTATGGGGTGCCTCACTTCCACTCCTAACCGTCGAGACAGGCTTTTTTCTTGGTGTTCGCCTGCGCCTGTCGAATTTCTTTCCGCAGCGAAGTAAGTGTCGAGTTATGCAGAAAAGCGCCAATTGAGTTATGGAGTAGAGGGGAGCCCGCGTGGACCAAAACGGATACTGGCCGTTAAGAGTTACGGGAGGCACGAGTTACTTTGGGATCCTCACCCGAGCTATTCGGTTCTGGGACACTCTGCATCCCGAAGGCTTCCTCAAAAACGCAGAGAAAGTCGCACTTTTGTGTGCCGTCTAGGATATAGTGGCATTTTCATCGTGCGTCTCTCCTTCACCCTACGCCATCTTACCTGAGAATCCGAGGTGGCACTGCTGAGGTGGCGAAGAACACAATGGAGATATTGTTCGTTTTAGGGAAGATCCGAAGCGTTGCCTCGGGGGCAGTGGTGCTACCGAGACCAGGGAAAACTTGTTCGCAGTGAGACGTACATGCTACCATCAAGAGACAACAAACAGTGTTTGACGCAGACTAGCAGGAGGGTTGTAAATCGGATGTTAGAGCCGGCTGGTACCTTTTTGTAGAAGAGGAACGCAAATCCCATCTTCGAGAGACATTTCCCGTGTGTCAGCGGTAAATATGGATTCTCTTTTTGAGTGTGGAGTGTGGACAACGAAGCACAAGCAGTGGCAGGGAGGACTCGAAGCCTGTTCTTTGCTGTTTGGAGCAAGCCGGGTTTCTTTTACAAGCTGTTGCAAGCGTCTTATACTTGGCCCTGTCTCAAATGTGGTTTTGCAGGTTCGTAGCGAAGCTCGACGAAGAGCAGCACGCAGGAGCACAAAGCCGTCAAAACTGCGTAGCGCCACTTACTGTATTCCCGACGAGTGTCTAGCTGTAGGGCACGTGGGTTCTTCCCCTTCAAGAGGATGCTGATCATCGCATAGCAGATCCGTCGCGGATAACACGAGGCTCATCGTGAGCATTCTCGGTAGAAACGAAGCGTGGAGGTCGTGGAAACATCTGGGTTATCCAGAAAGGTACGAGGTGCCAAGCGTCCCTCCATATCGTCGGGTTTCTTCGTGGGCGAGTTTCCGCGGCGTACGGCACCAGAAGGACGCGTTCACCTGCGTGGGAGAGGCAGCGACTTCGTGTAGGATTTTTGTACCGTTCTCGTAGTCAAGATGGCGATGAATGCCTTTCGTTTCGCTGGTGATATGCTTCACCTTCTTTCGATCGTCTTGCTGCTTCTCAAGCTGCGACGATCGAAAAACTGCGTCGGGATCTCATGCCGCATGCAGGAGATGTATCTGCTAGTTTTCTGCAGTCGCTATGTGGATCTTCTGTACCACTTCATATCTGTTTATAACACTGCAATGAAATTGTTCTTCATCGCGTCAACAGCGTACACAGTCTACCTGATTCGGTTCAAGCCGCCCATCTCCCAAACCTATGACAGACGCGCAGATTCTTTTCCTTATGAAAAGTATCTGATCCCTCCGTGCATTCTACTGTCGTTGGTTACGGCAGAGGACTGGTCCGTTTCAGAGATTCTGTGGGCCTTCAGCATTTGGCTTGAGTGCGTTGCTATTCTGCCCCAGCTAATTCTTCTTCAGCAACTGCGAGAGGTGGAGAATTTGACCGGCAACTACGTGGCGGCGTTGGGAGCTTACAGATTCCTGTATATCCTGAACTGGGTGTACCGCTACTTTGCAGAGTCTCCCCCGTATGTGAACTATGTGGGCTGGATCGCAGGAGTCATTCAGACAGCTCTGTATGTGGACTTCTTTTACTACTACGCCTTGTCCAAGTGGTACGGACAGAAACTTGTGTTGCCCGTCCACGCAGAAGTGTAGGAGGGGAAGACGACAATGGAGTCGACGCTTTTAGGTAGTGTTGAGTCACTGTCTTGGAAACAAGGTTGCGTGACAGGGAAATGGAGGATGTGTCGGTCGATGGTGGTCCTCTCTCATGCTCATCTGACAGTATTATCTTTGGTGTATCTTGGTACATTCTCAGCCTGCGGGCACGCTGGCCTGTCAGGCAAATTTCGGACAACTATTCTTTCCTCGCAGTTGTGAATGGATAGTTAACCAGTCGCCTCTCCTAGTCACCCTTCTAGCATGACATGTGTTAATTCTTGGCTTCGTTTCTCTAACGGCGCACCCTTGTTGTCATTCGCGACTATTGTCTGATAGAGAATCGCAAGCGTCTTCTAAAGTGACTGGAAGTCTGTTTTTTTCGCACTTTCTCTCCTGTTTCCGTGGACGTGATTCGGGATTCTCCTGCAACAAACTGTACTGAACAAAGCGGATGCGAACGAAAATTTTCCATTTGCCTCCCGGGGCGTCCGCAGCAGAGAGATTCAATACAGATGGCAGCAAAGCGGCCACGTAGGGAACGGTCGCTGTTAGCGAATCTAGTAGAGGACATCGTTTCAAGTGACGGTGCCTATGCTCACCTGCGGATCTCCATGGAAATGAATCTGGATAACGGAATATATCAACACCGTACGGAGCTCACGTTCACACTAACAGTTTTGAAGTCATTTGGTATGTAATTCATCCAGGAAAGCAGTTGCCTGCACGTGCGAATATAGACAAGTATGTACGAAGCCGTGAGACCGGGAGACAGACTCCCGACACAGATAATCGAGAAGCTTTCTTTACGCACATAGCGGTAAATCAGCTAGAGGCGGATGTAGCGGAACTTTAATTCGACCCCATTTCGCGTGGGTGGTCATTCTCTTGCATCCTGGATGAAGCGTCCTCTGGTGCCTTTGCCAATACAGAATTTGTCTGCAACGCTAGGGGGAAGAGTACGCGGGACATTATGTGAGCAGGAGACAGACTGTGCATTCTCTTTTGTAGGCAAATGTTTCGAAGAACAAAAAAAGCCCACGAACATCGACACAGGTCGCAACGCATGAGCCCGGTGAAGATTCGCCTCCTTGTCGGGTGCGCTTGACGGCCACTGGATGGCCTCGACTGCCTCCGATGCCTCGCCCTCTGATGTGACACTGCGATACCAATTCTCTAGCTCAATGACGTTTTTCCGTTCATGCTTCCTTGCTTCTCGTAGATTCCCTGAGGTAAGGGAGTGACGAAAAACGAAAGTCAGCGCCCTCGATAATCTAGGATGCGCTGCTTGTGTTTCCGCCCTGATGTCTGTGCTGCACTGTGTTCGCTTCATTCGCGTGTGAAACATCTGGGGGAAACGGCCTTCGTGTGCATATGGAGTGTGCGTCCCCCGTCTTTCCTTTCCTTCCTCCCCCTCCCCCTCTCCTCGCCCACCATCCCCGGCAACAAGCTGAAACATGAACCGGCTTTTTACGGTTTCAGTGCATACTTCCGTAAACCCTCCTGCGCCAAATGAACAACGATACACGGTGACGAATTGTCCTGAAAACATTTTCTTCTCCTCACTGCCTCGATACCTTGAGCGCGCCGAGTCGCAGCCGAAATAAGAGGACTAAACAAATCAGCCTGCGTCCTTGGACTACCGGAAACCACATGCAGGTTTGTTTCCCATGTTGGAGCGTCTGTCTCATCAAGCATGTCCATTTGCCTGGACCTAGCAAAGTTTTAGTCGGACTGTAGTTGAGCACATGTGTGCAGCTCAAACTGCCTCGGCGGTGCTGTATCATTCATACGGAATACTGCTACGGCTCTTCACGGACTCGTGGCTCGTGGCAGAGTCTCCTCACTGATGGGATCAACCGTGCAAAGAGATCACGAGCCGATTTCATGACACAAATAAGCGTTAGCAAACAACAACCTTAAGCAGGACATATGTTTCTATAGGAAGTGAAGATAACCCTGACCAACCCGAAGCTCTCACTACAGGACGAGCAGTCTCTGAAAACTCCAGCGACAGGGTCGCGGGAAATCAATTATAGGCATTCGTAAAGCTGTCACCGTCTCAGTGGGGCTGAGATCGAGTCAATACAACAATTCCGAAATTTTTGAGTGCGAATCCATTCGCTGGAGAAAACGGTCCGGATAGCGATATTCAGCTACACCAGACCCCCGTATGCTGCGGTACTCAACCTCAAAATGATCGAACCATCGATCAAAGTCTGTCACACCTAACAACCCAAAACTCTGTTCCATGGCTCAGTCAGCATGCCGAAAGTCTTAGAAATCGTGTTCCTCGACACTGATCC
This sequence comes from Toxoplasma gondii ME49, assembly GCF_000006565.2. Lineage (NCBI taxonomy): Eukaryota > Apicomplexa > Conoidasida > Eucoccidiorida > Sarcocystidae > Toxoplasma > Toxoplasma gondii. Next base: position 4,570,902 of record NC_031475.1, on the reverse strand, counting down.
TCGTCGAGAAACAAACCGCGTGCACACTCGGTGTCTTGAAACGATTGGTCGCTGTTGTGACCCCGAGTCTGGCACAAACCTCCTTGGAACGTGGTGGCCAGATGGAAAATCCGTTTTTCTTCCGCCATTATATCACCGAGTCTCGTCTTTCTGTTCTGGATGAGCCGTTTGGGACGAGCCATGGGATATGTCGTGTTTTTCGGAGCGATTTCACCGCCAGTATGATGATAGCCATTCTCGCATGCACAGAGGAAGCTGTCTGCATGTGCTCTCCGGAGTTCCCTTCGTAGAGGAGGATATTCCACAAATCTCGCGAGTTTCACAAATAATTTTCGTTCATGAAACTGTACCTCTCCTACATGGGTGCACCTTGCTTATTTCGCAGGCAAATGACGCAACAAGGAGTGCTGAGCGTTTTTTTGACCCTGTGACACTCGTCGAGCACGGGCTACCCCGACATCGGAGGTCACACGGATTACGCCACCGTAGGGAAAGGAATTCGAACTGTTCGCCGTTTGATCACAGAATGATGCGGTGCAGGTATTTGTCCCCAGCGTACATTCCTGCCATCGCATCCCTCATTCTGGCCCACGTACTGAATGGCTCCCAGGTGAGTTTCGCTGTGCGTAGCCTTTGGCTCACCGATTCCCGCCATCTTGGCTCACAATTGGGCACGCGGAGTCAGAAGACGAATTTCGGTATCCCCAAGTGAACTGAAAAGGGGCCTTTGGTACCTTCTGCGTGCTTTTGGTTGATGCTCCAGCCAGTGTCTCAGCTCGTTTCGTCGGGTGCCGGTATCTCGTGATATTATATTACGGAGCGGGACGATGATTGTTATGGTTAGTGCCGATGCTGGGTGCAGTAGTATGGTTGCATACCAGCGGTGTAAAGGCGCCTGCGCCTGCTTCGGATTCTGTAAGCATTGGCGACATCTGCTGTTGTCTCATTCGCTGTCCGTGCAGGTTGTCTGCTTCCTCCAACCAAGAGGCGACCGTCTTGGACATTGGTTTCAAGAAACGACGTCATTTGCCTATACGTACAGGTACCATTTGATGCATGTGTGTTCTCTGTACTCTTGTAGTCGGGTGATAACAGTTGGGAAAGCATGCGGAGTCACCATGCGGTAGGCATCAAATACGATGTGACCTCGGCTCTTCTGTCATAATTATCTTCCTCTGTGAGGCGGTTGTCACGTGTTCAGGTCCCCGCAAATACCATCGGCTTCACATTTGCTTCAGTCAACTGGCAGCTCCCTAGGAGGCACCGGTCCAGACTCGAAAAGTACAGTCCAGGTGCAGCGTCTTCTGGCCTTGGACAGTGTGTTTGCTGGGAAATATGCGGTGTGGTGGACAATAAGAGATTTCCGACGGGTGAGACTGCTGCTCGAGGCGTGGACACAACACAACCTCAAACTGAGATTGGGATGCGGAATTAGAAAACCTTTTCATTTACAAAGTTATCTCTGTGTTTAATGCATCATTTTTCAGAAATGGGCATGGCGACAAAGACGTGACCGCGCACCTCCACTGCGAACCAGCCGCTTCCCATTTGCAGGAATTAACTCAGTGCAGATGCAGTTCTGGCCGTCAGGAAACCAGTCTGCAAAGCCAGGGTGAGTACTATTGGAGTCAGGGGACACCAGGACGCAATTCTGTGCTTTCGGATTCCGTGATACGCTACTGTTGTTTTGTCGTATGCGTAAATCTCGTCAGGTTTGTTTCACTTGCAATTTCTATTCCGGAATGCTGGAAGGATTTTCACTACCCAATAAACATGTATGTAGGAGGGTATAAACGAGGACCCCTCTGTCTGCATACTTCGGAATACTTCAAGGTAAGAAAAAGCTTTTTCTCGTTCCGCAGCGATTGTACTGTGGGACTCTGGTCGATGTCAATTTTTGCCCGACAATATGGACGACCGTACTGAGGGGATCGTTTCTTCGAGGCTGATAGAGTTTTGCATGTGGCCATTATTCGGTGTCGTGAAGCAGAAAGTCGGGAACTCAGTGGCTTTGAGGAGTGTGCTAGCGCAGTTTTTCGCGGAATGCACGTAATTCGATGAAAACATTTTAGTTAGTCACACTCTTGTCGAGGCAGTCGCACTTAGTGGAGACACAGTAGAATGCGAAAGTGTCTTTGCTTCTGTGGTTTTGTTCTCTTTTCAGGTTGCTAATTCATTTTGCCGTCTGCAGGATTTACAGCTGGATAACGATCAGGTGACAGTGGGTTTTGAAATTGATACCTCACAAGCGGCCGACCGCGGCAGGAGCTAGGAGCAGAGTTCGTAGTCGGACCTCTGTACGTTTTTCTCGAGTGTTCGGCGATTCTTCCGCTGTTGAAAGCAGTCAGACTCTCGAAAACATAACAGGTGGAAAGATAAACAAAAGCGGTAGTGGAGTTGCGGCATCATGTGACCAGTCGCGGAATGGGTTTGTTTCGCCAGCCGTTATTTGCGAAGTTTTTTGAACGATGCCACCCCGCAATGGCGGAGATTGAGCTGTCTAAACCCTTCAGACGAGGGACACGGTCCCAGACTAACAGTTACGTTTCATTCATCAGGAGGTGACAGGCTTCTCACTTTCGAGCCACGTTCCTGCTGTTCAATAGTGCGAGTATGACGGGCCAGTCTCACCTCAACTATCCTGAAGCTTGCCACCTGGCAGTGTGCCAGGTGCGTTTCGTGGTGTCAGCTATTGTCAAATGGCAAGCCGGTCACGTAGTTCGGACTTAGTCAAGCCGCCAAAGATAGCGTCAGTTCCACTGACACAGTTGTTGAAACACGATAAATTGGCAGGGTCTAGTTGGTGGATTAGTCTAGGAATTTTCGGTAGGGAACCCCAACGTGAAGTTGCTCCAAGGACAGAAAGTGACAGGCGCACAGAGGGCAGCTTTGTCGTTGTGCATTCTTGATTCTCGACAGAATTCACAGAACTCCGACAGGGTGAGATGGTTGCCATGCTGCTGAACCTGTTTGCTGTTGATGCAAATGCTGGTAACAGTATTCAGTTACATATTGGAATGGGACTGTGTGTCAGACGAACAGCAGGTGGAGCCAGCACCTCTCCGTAGGGTGCATCGTTCACGGTAGGTGCGGATGGTCCCCCCCCTTGTCTGTAAAGAAATTACCCATGGCCGCGATAGCTGCTGAGGCAAGAGTGCCTGAATGGGTTCCTGTCATCAATCACCAGTACTCGTTGGTTTGGTAGAACTCTCGAGTGCTGTCAAAACGACTGTACTCGTGGTTTCATTGCTTGCGACTGCCTCATGCCGCGGACAGCACTGGTGCAAAAGCAGCAGGCGTTCGCTAATCTGGACCTCACACAGTGGGCACAGCCGTGTATTCTTTCCGTTCTGCAAACAGCTCAGTATCCCGCAGCATGTATCTCTGACGCAATCAGCATCATTCTTGGATCCTTCACATACTTTCCGCGTACTCACTCCCACGAAGCCGCAGCAAGTACAGGCCGTGGAAGACTGTCTCGAAAGGTAATAACACATTTTCACCAGGGCTCACTCACTTGCATTGCCAGCAGGTGACCATACGCGCACGAAGACCCGTCTCCAATGAACACTAGAGCTAGCTGAAAGCAACAGCGGCGGATGGACGACGGACTGTGCCGTTTCTGCGCGTTTTTCGTCTGACGATGCAGAAAGACACAACTTCTCACCGAGAAGGCCAACACTAAAGAGGGGCAGCTTTTGTCAAAAATGACTCGTAACAGAGGTACAACAGGGAGCGACGCAAGGACGATTGTTTATCTTGAGTTGCATTTATCAACTCTGTCTTCTTCAGTTGCTGGTAACAACAATGGTGGCTTGCTTCTGAATCGGCGCATATCGTGTGGGGCCTTTCTGGTGGAACTATATAACGGGGCTGAGATATTACTCTAGCTTTTGCTGTTACATGCAAGAGATAAACGAGATCAAACACAATATAGAACAAGACCCGCTAGATGCTACTTGCGGAGTCGGTTGGTAGAAAAAACGTTGGTGTTAAGAGTGTTTTTTCGGCTGCACCCTCACCTTCTCGTTCTCGTGCAAGTGTGCCTGGGCCCTGCGCACCTTTCTCTCCTACATTTCACGATGAATTCGCAAAAAAGAACTTCGGGGCACGAGGTGCCCATTGATCACTCAGCCGTGCCGAAACTACCGGGATTTGAACCGTTCACGTTCAAGGACGTAAGGCGTAGAGGATTGGCGACAGAGCCAGCCCGATACGATGCAAGTGCCAATAGCTCACGTCTCGTCTCCAGTCAGTTGACAAGTGGTAAAAGGGTTCGAATTTTTTTCGTTCTTGGGAACAAAACGGAAGGGCTTAAGAAAAGCTCATGGGCATGACTACGGCCAGTAGCCGCCTCGCCCTTTTCCAATGCTGTTTCACCGACAGAAAGCCCATCTTACGTGTGTTCCTGGCTGTGACAACGCAGAACTATCGCAAGTCCCAGAGATGGGGATTATCAAACAAACAGTGTGTAGAAAACCTGGAAGACAAGCGTCAAAAGCTCGTAACAGTGCCACGGTACGTCTGTGTATGTTTCAGTGCAGAGATGTACTTAATGCGGTATATTGACTTGAAGGCCGATACCAGCTACAGGCGGACGCCTTCTTGCTTTTGCCCCAATTTACACAATTTTTCTCTTTGTTTCAAAAAAGTGCCTTCTGCATAGGGTATGCCAAATAATGGCACTCACCTTCCCCAAGCCTCTTACAGTGCACTGAAATGCTCTCGCGTATCTGACTTCTGAAACGAGAATGGAGAGTTCAATTTGAATCGTTTACCCTAGATATCCACCTATGGCGTACTGCATGTAAGAGGCATTTTTCGGCAAGCATCCGTAGGAAGGGAACCCCAGTCGTCCAGCAGCCTTCGACCCCTGTCCCTCACGTCTCTTCCCACACGGAGTTTACAGAAACTACTGTCCAGTTTTTGTCCACTGTGGATAGTTCATTTCAAAGGGACTTCAATGTTAAATATGGGAATCCTTGCCAGTCTACACATTCAAAGACATCGTTGTGCTCTTCACTTTGACTGGTATCAAAGCACTTCAGTCGGACACTCGCTCGTCAGAAGGAGAGCTTAATTGTAGGAAAAAAGAACGGATGGATACAGGAAAACTATTTGCTCGCAAGCCGCCGCATAACCACACGTTCATCTTCTGCCGAACTCTGGTCAGGCCCAAAAACCCTTGGAGAGACGGATCGACACTTCCGAAGGCAACAACTCGCGAGCACTACACCTGTGATGAGCCGCCCACAGTTGAACTACCAGCTGCTGATCTGATGGAAAACCAAGTGCTTCGATTCTTTTGCTTTTTCAAGTCACATGTCGAAGAAGACAAAATGCAAAACATCCGAGTTCGGCGATGCAACCTATACTACTACCTTGAGGTGAAATGTCTGTAACAGCGTAGCAAAACCTTTTCCCCTTGCTATACATATCAGTGTTAGAACTTTAGGAATTGTGAACAGACACATCACGGCTCAGGTAATGGTTCCGATTTGGGTAACGAGCTCGATACGGTGCGGCGCTCCACGCTGTTCACGTATGCTGCAGGACGACACAGTCCAAATTGAAGAACCTCAGATTGACAACAGTGGTCTTCGGCATGGGACTCTCATCAAGCGGCATCGCATTCAAAATGCTAGCAATCCGATGGTCTACATTTCGCCGGCAGATCTTTGCATTGGGAGAGAGATAACCATCTACGGCATAACTATTCGAATGGCTGACTGTGACGAGTTTACGAGAGTATGGCCGCACCCGGAAGCGAACCAAGAAGCATAACAAAGAAGTTCTGAGACAGGCAGGCTCACGCAGGGTCTTGTGGCATTGATCAGGAAACTAACGAAATTTGACGCCGGTCGGAACCCTGATCGCCACCGAGGAGGGAGGCACACACCAGAGATATCCCAGCGGGGCAATCGATTGAAAATTCGCATGTGGAAGATGCTGGCTCATGAGGTAAATAAAGGTGAAACATCTCTGTGACAACGCTTGCAGAAATGGTACAAAAACTCGGGCAACGAGCAACCGCCACCTGAGGAGATTCCACGGGACAGCTTCGTCACGATGCGCCGGTTATCGGAACTTCAGACGTGCAAAGTTCCCATGACTTATGACAAGCAGTAAGGCCTACAGGATGACAGAGGATAAACAGTGATTGTGCCGGGCCACTCTTGAAATGGCGGTTTAACGCATGGCATTCCGAACCTTGAATTGGTGTCGTGAAGGGAATGTGGAACAATTTTTTTTCACCAGATACCGCGAAGTGATGCTTGGAGGAGGTTTCGTCAATCAAAACATGCAACAATTCATGGAGAAAGACCGAATGGTACGGCAAGATTTCACAAAGCGCCAAGCTCTGTTAAGACTAGATATCTGTTATGCGAGTTCAGAAACCACCTTCTTTTACCTGCTGAGCAACATATGACCGCTCGTCACTGAATTCCATGATGTGTCTGCTTTCCAGGTCTGCCGATTTTTCGCCTCGTACGATGATTCGCTGTCTTCTCGATTCGAAAGAAGGCTGATGGTCATACTGTTTTATCTCTGGTAAGCAATTTGAAGTCAGCACTTGTCAAGCGGTCGAATGTCCGACGGACATGTCAGCAGCACAGACGCATTTGCTTCTGCGTTTTAATTTACCTTCAGTGACGATACGATTGAAATCCGTGAGCACCTCCCAACCAACAGCTCTCGACCACATTTTCCGGTCTACTTCAGACGACGCAAACTTCCAAAGAGTGAGCACGTTCAAGTCTAGTCAACCGCACTCTCAGAAATCATATTCCAACCCGAGGTTGGCCAGTTGGTCACTCCGCAGCCATCATTCGAGTACCACATATTGACGACTGTGCTGTCGTCTCTTCAGCCAAGGTTGCCCCACTAGGGCCTTGTGATCCTTTGCTCAAGAAAGAAGACTATTTCCAGATAACGGATTTCAAGGTGTGAGTGATCACTGGAGTCGCGTCTACCTCAAAACTTACACCTGTCTTTTCAGTGTTTTATTTTGCGGCTGCGCTGTGATATTCTTCTTTGTTGTGTGGCAGGTCGGATCGATGATGCGAATGTTAGACGTTGATTTCTTCATCTACGACGCAGACGGATTCACCAGAGAATATTTCAGGTAGAGGCACTGTCATACGTGCCGCGAACTGTAGCTCTTCCCCTCACTGTCCTTCACAGTTTGAACCCATTTTACAGCACGTTCAAAGAAGCAATCGTGGCTCGTGGCTGTTCAGGCGAGAGCTTAAAATCGAGCTGGATCCTGCCATTGACGTGCGCATCGACCTGCCCCCCCCTCCCGATCCTCCAGTGCCACCTCCAACTGGATACGGCACCGACAGTGACTCAATGACGTCCGTTAAATACATCGTCCCCAAGCAGAGAATTGAGCAGTACAAAAAATCAAACGAACTCGATGGCAAGTGTCTCCGTTTCCGTGCACACTTGTTGGAGCCCCTTGCCCCCGGTCAGAAAAAGCGGCTTTTCTGTATCGAATACCACTTGGCGGATGAGGAAGTTGCAATTACTGAAATCCATCAAAGGTAAAGTGACGGGAGAGAAGGGTGCCAATTCTCCTTGATAAGACTGTTTCCTTGAAGCCAGTAAGTGATAGTAGCGTCTAGAAGTGAAATTCGTATTGCTTGTTGTTACCCGCTTCTCACGTGTGGTGGGGCAATATCCTGGAAGTTGTCTGTTTCTTCTCCGTTGGAAGAGCTTTAATGGAAGTTGCTACCATGAAGAAATGTAAATCTGTGATGAGCTCAGGGATGTCGGAGTCACTGGAGGGAAGTTCTTGCAGAAGGGGAAGTACAAACACGAACAAACTCAGCAGACCCTCAGACCGTGCGATTTCAGTGTTGGGTAAGTCACAGAAAAAACCTGTACACCCAGAGGAGAAGACGATTGTAAATAGCAATGGTCGTAAGCGATGCAGGCTTAGCACATACTGACCGATACCTTTTTCCACTCTGCACTCAGGAAAAAAATGTGCATCAATAAGCACTTCTTTCAAGTGGTCGACGCCGATCAGTTTACCAGGACCTACATGACGACTGGCAAAATTGACAGCAGTCAATCAGATCTACATCGCATTCTTCAGCGTTTGAGAGATTCCCTGGACGAAAGACTAACGACGCTACGAGACATGTTTCGAAAACTCGACCAGGTACTGCTTTAGGCTTCAAGATTCACACCCGCTCTGACTCGATTTTCGAAGCTGTCGTATTAATTTTTTCTCAGTGGTCTCTGAATTATCAAACAGTGCCCTTCCGGGTAAACGTGGCAGCTCCATCTTTTGACTCCACAAATCATTTTTATGGTGCGACGCAGGACAAAAACGGAGTTGTCACGGTGGAGGAACTGAAAAGCTGCTTGGCAAAAGTGGGATACGAGTTGTCTCCCGAGGTATGCGTGTACGACAGCAAGTTCATGACCCTTAGAACACGTGAACCACTGTTACCGCTCCTCCTCTGCCCTTGAAGGTAAAAAATGTCGCCCTGACAACGCTGCGGTGATTGTCAGGAGGTTCTCACCTTGCTAAGGTATTTCGATACTAACGGCGATCATCAGGTCAACTACGTGGAATTCTGCGATTCGTGTCTCAAAAGTTCTTGCAACACGTCCGGCTGCTGCCCACTGTCAGTGAAGTCGGTAAGAAAATTGGCTCCTAGCAGTGCTTGAGTCCCCTGGGGTGTTCTGTTGTCATATCGCCGACGAAAACAGACGCACCCTGGAAAAACTGCATACATGCTGATGTTTGCAGCCGCGGGGCGCTGCAGATCCCGCGGCCCACTGTGTCAAAAGGCTGGAAGAGGCAAGTGAAATAAAAAAGGCGGTCCGAAAAATTCAGTAAGCGCCGACACTCCTCTGTAACCCGTGTTTCAGCGACGACACAAGCGAATAGTCCGGCGTAGCGATGAACCTTAACATCGAAAAAAAATCCCTTTATACGCGACCGCAGTTCATCCGTTGACGTGTGTACGCTTGTTTCGTGCGTGCAGGCACCTGTTTTACCAACAACCCCGGCTTTTGAACAAGCTTGCAAAGGAATTCAGTCACATGACTGTTGGGAAAACCGTCACAGCGAGCCAAGTCTGCGAGGCGCTGAAATCAATAGGTGTGTGGTGACGCTTACGGCACGCACTCAGCGGTTACACGAACGTGGCACCGCTTATGTGTGTCCTAGAGGAGAAACTGTTCCCTGCTGTGCAATGTCAACAAAGATTCGGCCCTGTTAGAGCACGGCTCAGCTGTTGGGGACAAGAATCCCCAAAACTGGAAAAGCAGCCAGTGTTTCTAGGATCAACTGCACAGGAAGTCGCAGGGACTGAGTTGCAGTGTTTTGACCGTCGGAGCCTCCCCTAAACCAAAACGATTCCGACGGCTGTTCGAATGCTTGAAGTCCACGCGAACCACCTGTCGCCTTACCAACAATGGGAAGCACTCTGTGCACCAGATCAAGAAATTTAAACTGAGTCATATGTGAAAAAAACAACACTAGTCTTCCAGCAGTATTGGTTTCATCCCCCTTGACACGATCTTTTGTTGTCTATTAGGTCACGAGTTTCCCCTGAGCACCGTCCAGAGGTGCATTGCATACATGTTTCCTGAAAAAGAATTTGAGGACATTGATTACAATCAATTTATTCAGGTGAGAACTATTAACAGTAGACGCCTTAGAAATGTCAAGCACGCAGAGTTGAGTGCTTCGACACTTGTAGACATGTGCTTCTCATGTGTCAATGCCTTTGTTTCGTTGGAATCAGACTGTCTGCACATCGTACAACGACTTTCCCTCTGAGAGGTGACCGGATACATTCAGGAAACCCCGACTGACATCAGCCACACCGGCATGATGAGGACACTTTGGTGAACAGGGCCGTCGCCAACACACAGTCATCCCCCATACATTAATCTATCACGGGGCCCGTATAATGTCCAAAAAACATGTAGTCAAGGAAAGTCTCATTTTCAGAGATGATGCAATCCCTCTTGTTTTCCAAATGAAACTGAGCCTGTCTTCTGTGCAATCCCAAAATCAACGGGGAGGGGGCGCTGTCAGCAACTGAACGGGCATAAAATCAGGGCAACGACTCCATCTGGCTCAATTCCTGTGCGAGCATGTCTATCCTTTCGTCCTGATCAGTCCACACAGATATTTCGAAGAAAAGTAGACCTGACGTTCCTGGTAGGGTCTGACGTGTGTGATCTCCTACGGTTCTGCTTATCTCCCCTCACTTTCAGTTTGATCAGCTGCTCCAAATGACGAATTTTTTCCTTCATGATCACGTTGGTCTCTTGAAGCTCACGTATGGTTTCCTCTTTTTCAATCTGAAGCGCCACAAAACAGGGAACTGTGTCTTCAATTGCGCTCGTGCAAATTCCTGGTGAAGATGCAATCCATTGTCACTGCATGCACAGGTCTTGGCAGCAAAATCAGTACTTCATCGATCTTCGACGTTAAAGTTACCGTGATGATTTGACTTACTAGAAGCTCTTCTATCTGCACAGGGTTGTTACGATGCGCCGTCACGCAATGAGTTGTTGCGTACGTGTGAGTGTTTGCCGCATCACCTGCACACATACTCGTTGGCATCAATTTTCAAAACATCATTTCTCGGTTGTGACAAGAATACCAATATTTTTTCGGAGGACCGCTAGGAGTGGATTCTGTGCCTAAGAGGGCACTCGAGCATCACACACAAATCCACGCTTCACGATGCGGAGGCTGTGCCCCATCAGCGGTCTGCAGCAGAGATGCATCGGATCATAAACATTTTCGGTCCCTTGCTGTGTGCACTCCCATTTCACATATCGTGTCATGTGCGCAGATATCGCAAAGGCCTTCAGATGGTTCCGTCTTTCTTTCTGTATGGCATCACATGCTACATGTGTACACAACCATCACCATCCACAGAAGTGCTCGGAGGCTCTAAGCACAGAGGACCGCTTCAAATACGGAAGCCATAAAGCAACAACTTCCAACTCAGGAAAACGAAGATTCCTTCACCCTGGATACACGGAATTGCCGAATAAATCCCCGGTTTTGTGGTACCGTGAAATCACGCTCTTTGGTCACCCTAGTGCAAGCGACATGAAACGAACCATTGGACCATGGCGCTGCGGACCTTGGTGGAATTTCATTTAGATGTGATGATTCTACCTGAAGAGAGAACTTCTTGGTTAACGGAGCGTGCCTTGAATATCTCAGCCTGAGCGGTAACCCATATTAACCCGTCATTCTACCAACTCTGACATGCGCACAACACAGCACCTACTGATATATGAAGTGCTACCCTTGAGCGGTCTACCTGCTTGCGGAAAAGTGAGATAACCCTTTCCACTGCTCCAGGCCGGGCATTGACAATATCGTCAATATCTTTTGGATTCAGGCGCATGCCTAGCCGGTGAAATACTTTCCCTGGAACACAGAAAGATATGAGCATCCAGTCCTCTATCATCCGGAGGAATTGTAAGCAGGGTTCCCGGTAGACAACTCTTTAGTCCAAGGGATATCGGTAGGACCGCGTGAACCAGCAGGCACATGCGAGCGAGCTCACGGTTCAATGTTTGCCAGTTGTACGCCTTCTTGTCAATAGAGTTTGCCGAGCTGAACAGAAATTGAACGGTGACCGCCCGCCTTATCGTTCCTCGAAAAGCCGTTCGGCCCTTCTCTGAGTGTTACTACGTACCATAAGTATATCAGTGTGCAACAGATTAGATTGTTACCTGTAATTGTGCAGCTCAGCCATTTTGGGAAGACATGAATTCACCAACTCGGCCATTAGAACTGCAAGAGACGCGCACACCGGGGGCGTCATCATCGGCACAGTAAAACAGCATGCGGAACTCAATCAGTGGTAGATTGCAAACTGATCCTCTTTATGAGTCCACCGCCAACGTCCGCAGTGCTCAGGAAATGAAGCACTGCCGGATAGCAAGCTTTGTCTTCCGGTCGAAACCTCACCACCATCAGAAAAGTCGCGGCTGATATTTCGTTTCGGCCTGGAGAGAGGAATAGTATCCACCCAGTGATACAACTCAGCTAACTCTTCGTCTCCCGGAAGCGGCGGAGCCAAAGGGACGCAACCTGACAGGGAAGAAGGAAATTCGCATGGGCACCCTAGGGAAATCTAGTTGTGCGTTCCGGGGCAATACAACTCATATTTCGTAATCGACTGATCCGTAGTCTCCGTCGCCTGTTCGTCCCACAGAAAACCAAGGGCATGTGAAACCTACGTGAAACACAGTTGGTGGAAGTGTTCTGACGAAGCGGCACTACGGTCGTTCAGAGCAACCGGCACTACGATATTTCTGACTAGCTCCTTCTAAGAAAGGCTACCTCTCAGCATACTTTTAGATGCTCCCTTGGGAAAAGAAGCATGGAGCGAGGCAGAGCTCGCCATGATTGGCCTGTTTGCCCGAAAAGATTCTGCTGCTACGCTGAATCTAGAATGTACGGACTGGCAACAAATGACGCCCGACGCACTCGTATAAAAACTGTGGCGACGCCTTATCCTCCGAGGTCCGAGAAGGCCGCACACGATCAGCTATGTATGTTGTGTCCTTCGGAGTACCCGAGGATAATATGCAAAACAGAATGTAAATATTTACGATCAAGTTGGGTGGGGGGGAGGGGGGGCGGGAGCGACGCAAAAACTGTAGTTCACCACGAGCACCGCCGCCGCCGACCCAGACCACGTCAATGACTACGGCCACAGACTCGCTACCTCTGTCAGGAGAAATGGTTTCAAAAAAAGCTTGGAAGAGAAAACCACATTTCTCTGTGACAGCCTTTTGGTTGTGCAAATTCAGCGAACGATCCAGCATGCGCCATTAGAACAGTCGTGCGAGCGCTGGCGTGCTGTTGTCTCTTTTCTCAGATGCAGCCGGTTGTAACTGGCCTGTTCGGGAGAATCCGAGAAAGGGACCGGGCAGTTACGAATAATGGGGCTCCCCCGTGCAGTTGCTGGTACAATGATGCAAGCATAGTTTTGACCGACATTGACTCTGGAGCGTAATATCCCCATGTTCGTGTTTTTAGCGGAAGCGCAGCGACGCCGAGAAACGTGCTTTCTGTTGCCAGCCGCGGCCCCAAGCTAGTCTGTCTTGTGCATCAAGACAGCATAGGGAAGAGATACCAGCATGGTTGGGACACGAACTCCGCAGAGGACAATGAGTTAATTTCGTGTCTGCCTTGAGGTACCGTGTGGCTCCCTGGAAGCCTGACTCCTTTCCATGTATTTCTACTGCCTCTTGTGGCTCTGCGTCCGGGTTGCGATGCTACGTATCTTTGTTCCCCTGCAGCCCAACATTCGTTGGCTACACTCGCTAGCTGGACTTTGCCTCTAACGGAGCATTTTGGCCGGTTCGTACCAACTGACTTTTTAGTCCGCAAGCGTCCATATCGAAAGGAAATACCACCCGCAGGCGTCCCTATCAGCAGGAGGTCCCAAGGAAAACTCTCCGCAGTTCACGCTTTCAAGCACGCCAAACCTGGCAGAGGTCACTCAATTCAGGTTATCGCCGGGAAATGGCGTGCGGCATCCCATGGAAGCTTGCTCGACGGGTAATAGAAGAATAATGCACTTCTGAGCACTACCCGCAGCATTATTAAAGCAGGATTTATGGAAACGCTGCACCAAACGTACACGCATATGCCTTTAGTTTTGACTCACCGTGTCGTACAGGATGAACTAATGGCGACACGACAGGCAGAAAGACCGGGCGAGTACTTTCCTCCGCCCTATCCGCCGTGTCCGCCTACGGTTGTCACGCCGCTTCGGACAAGTGCATACGATTTCCCTGAAGCCACCTTCGTCACGAGGCCATGCCTTCCCGCCAAGAAGGCGACAGGACACAAAAATGTTTTTGAACGGCTAACCGACACGGCCTACTACACGGTAAGCCTTGCTGACAGACCCATCACTGGCAGATGGGCCAGACTGCGCGACCGTGCTGACTTTACGTGTTATCTTAACTCTTGTGAGGAGCTGACCAAGCCAATTCGGATGTTTTCATTTCATGTTTCGTGCAGGGATCGCACCGAGAACGGTTTGACGAGTTCGGAAATGGTAGAGGAATTGCTGGTAGAGAATACTTATATGCCTACGACGGATTGACGGAGTCTCCAAGTAGATGCCACGAAGTCTACTCCTCTGTCATTAAGCGACGTAAGTCTTAGCTGCGCATCTGATTGAAACTGATGAAGAACTAAAGTCAGCAGCACTCTCCGTGCTTCCGATCCGGCTGCTGCGTCGTATGTGCTATCAACACTTTCACGCGACTAAAACAAGACAGGAACACTTTGATGGTCTCAACGTGTGCCAGGCTGTGAATCTGTTACGGTCTAAAGGCAGTAGTGTTTGGTGCTACCACTCCTTGATGTACTAACGACGGTTTGTGCCGCTTGGTGCTTTCGACATCTGCATGGTTGCAGCTCGAAAACCCGTTGTCACCCCCGGTACCTTGGGTATCCAGCGGTTCGGAGTTCAAATTCCAGCTCCTAGATTAATGTGGCTTTACCGCAACGGCGATAAACACGACGACGGCACTCCTTTCTTCGTCCGCCCCTACATCAAATCCATGGAGTCTCTTTATCAACAGATCACTAAGGTGCGGAGTCACACTGTTCGATGAAAGTTAGTTCTCCAGCGTCACCGTGCAGTGGTAGCAACCTAAAACTGTAAGTTTTTGTGGGCTGTCTGAATATCTGTAGGAAATAACTCCCATCGCTGGACCGGTCCGAAGAATCTTCGACCAGAATTTCCGTGTCATCACCGATCTTGATGACATTGTTGATGGCGCGAAATACTTGTGTACCTCTGGTAAGGCTAGTTTAGGTGAGGCGAATCTCTCGTGAGCTGACCAATGAATCAAACGCGGAGAGCCTCCTGCAACGGGGTGTTTTCGGAATCATTGCTTACTCAGCACTGCTGCTGCATTTGTGCTTTCATTAAGGATTTCCCTTCCATTGTTTTTTGCGTTACAGGAGAACCACCTGCAGCTTACGATCGACTCGAGAAATTTCTGAGCGAATGGGTGATTCAGAAGTCGCAAACAAAGGTTCCGAGCCAGTTCTTCGTTGTGTAACGGTGGCTCATCATCGGACGTCGATGCGACATTTTTTGGATCAAGTTATTTCTCTACCACCTCTTATATGGACAATATTTCGTCAAGACAAACACGCATCTGCCAATCCGCTTACTTTTCAAGAAAACTGGGGAGCGTGTCACTCATTAGGCAGCTCCTGCTTCGCAATTCCTCTCTTGTACCGAAGTAGCATGTCTCTGATCTGCTTGTTCGTTGCCATGGATAGCGGCGTCTTCCTCTCCATGTCTTCCATTTCAATCTCTACAACAAGGCCTTCTGCTTCTTTGCTAAAAAGTAGGGACTTAATCTGAGGAGCAAGAAAAGTCAGCCTCAGGTGTGTATGCCTCACGGGTTCTTTAGTAGCTGGTAGGATGGTGCACTGGGCGCCGAGGGTTTTATCTTCAACTCACCGCAGCAGTTGCATTCTCTCGGACTGCTAGATGAAGCGGCGTCAACCTGCAAGGAAGCCGCATGCAGTCAATGCTGTATCCTCCAAAGTGGTGATTGGCAAACTGGTCATGCCCCCCGTTCAGCCTTGCAAGATGTCAGCGAATCTGTTTATCTGTCGATGCATTGATGAGAATGGCTGTGTCAAGAGTCTGTGCGAAGAGACCGCCTTACCCTGCGCACGTTTGAGCGTTGACCTCTGCGCCGTGCTTCAAAAGGAAGGCTACTGCCGACCTCTGATTTCCCGCACACGCGAAGTGAAGTGGTGTTCGTCCAAGCTTCGTCGTCTCGTTAACTGAAAGACCTAGGGGCAGTCGTTCATTCGAAGACGACGGCTTCGTTGAACAAGTAAATAGGTAGCGGTGTTGGGGAAGGACTGAAGCTGATATCTGCTGATCAGTGTACCTGCGTCTAGTCCTAGCTGAAATAGGTCGACCTCTCCATAAAAAGCCGCTGTATCAGAATAAACGCACATGGCAGCAAACTCGCACCCCCGCGAGCTCTTCAGTAGTTATTTGCCTCATTCGTTCGTTGGTATGGCCTCCGTAACCGCAGAGAACAACACCGACCCACCGTGGTGGAGGATGGTCATTCCACTCTGAGGATCTTTGACGCTGTAGTCGACATCAAAAGTCTGGAGCATCCTGAAACATGCAAGACCCTGTGCTGGTGGAAATGATTCAAATTGGCAACCGTGACACAGTGCCCAAGAAGAAGCCATCATGATGATGTCTTGGTCATAGTACTACTTGACGGAAGCAACCGACGCATCAAAGTCACTTCAGCCGGTCCTGACCTCACCAGGAACAGAGTCAGGGATCTCAACAGTTAGCAACCACTTAGGCGTGAAGGTAGTATGTACAAAGTGAGGAAAGCGGGCAGTTGGGAAAGCACTCCTACGCCGCTTCGTGGCTGAAGTAGCTGATTTGTGAGGAGGATAAACAATCAGGTGCTGATGTTTTTGCAGACTGAAAGAGTAAGCGTGAAAATCAGCATACTTCCATTGGCAGTATTTTTCGTGAGGTGAAAGCGTGCGAAGGGGCAGTGGGCTGTGGTTTGTAGGATACCTGAGTTTGTTCATATCCGGCGCCTCCTTCATGATTTCGTCAAGGAGCTAAGAACAAACGAAAACAGCAGCCGTGTCAACGATATTTGCAGACCCAGACCGTAGGTAGCTCCACAACAGAGTAGGCGACCCGGCTGCCGCGCGCTTGGGAGCATACTAACTTCAAGCTGCATCCGCTTTTTGCTGTTTGTCAAGTTGCCACCGCGTTTTGAGTCTGATCTCTGGAGGCCATCGTCGGTGGATGGTTTCTGCTTTTCCGAAGCGGGCACATCCGCCCGGTGCGGAGACACGACGCGCGACATCGAAAGAGAGATGAAGAGATGGTGTCCTCTCTTTTTCGAAACCGACTAACACATGGAACTCCGCTTTTCCACACGTTCGTGATCCCAAACGGTTTCCATCAAGTTGTTTTCAAGTTTCACTATTTCTTTTCACGAAGTAGTCGGCAAAAGAATCAAGTATATTGAAGGATGTCAGGATTTCAGTTGTTTCATCGCTTAAATGATTTTGTACATTAACTAGCACGAACATTGAACCTGCATGCGAACCTGGTATTGTGAACAGAAGCTGTGCTGTTGATGTGGCGGATCACACCGCGTAAAAGGTGACCATCTTAAGAAAATGTCAACAAAATACAGAACAGACACAGGTTCTTGCGGTTCCAAGAATCCACGAATGTCTATTTCTAAGGCTGGTCTAGTTGATGGAGGTCGCCTGTCGCTTACGGTGGATTTCAGTGTATCAGGATTTTGTTGGCTGAGAGTAAGGAACACAACTGTTGAGCATGCAACAAGAAGCAGAAGCAGTCTGCCCTCGACATCACTTTGTTTTTGCTCGGTCACCCTGGGGGCGCCTACCTCGAAAACCACCCGCTGCTTTGCAACAGGTTCGTGGAAGCTTTTAGAAACTGCACAAGGATGGTTCTTCCTTTAGCCCCAGAAGTGTTGGTCCGCATGCAGAACAAATGCAACCCTTGTGGTAGATATCGATTGCTCCCACCATCAAGCAGTAACACGTGACGATGACACCAGACGGGTTGAATGCTCCTCCTATCCCGATTGGCACTATGCCCATTTTTTGCGAAACCCGAAAGACATGTGGTAGGGCAAGTGAACGCATCAATGCTGAACGAGTTGCCTTAAAAAGTTCTTCTGCTGCCCCTGCTGACTCCATGTTTGTGAGGAAGCTCCAACAATTTGGTGATGATCTTACAGTGCTGCTTCATTCATAGCCGCAATCTAGGGAGACACTCTGAAGTGGCAAAAACTCAAGAAAATAATTCAACATTATCATACCTGCGTTAGCTGGTTCAAAGCTTCGTTCTCGCCCGTCGCTGCAGAAAACTGTATTACTGACGATCAATCTCGTACAGTGAAACAGTGACGTACCGACTTCCTGAAGTGCCTTCACATCATCTTCAATTATCGTTCACACGATGTTACACAAATGATAACGCCAATGCGAATCCATCTACCTTTCTCGAAAGCCCATAAATCTGCCAGGGAACGTCTGAGAGAGCGTTTCTCCTTCCCGAATCGCAGTGAGTCTAGATGGTCGTCAGCACTCTCCTCAATGTGAATGTTCCTGGAAGAAATGTGTTTGCCGTCTTGCCATAGCAGCTGGTGTCCGGCATTTTTTCTCACAAAACTGGGTGAGGAGGGACCTGAAGGTCCCCCAGCAGCGCCGGTAGCATGTCCTGTGTTCGAGTGATTTTCTACGAAACTAGAATTACTCAAAAACGAATCTTACTTTCGAGCGACTGCCTGCCGCGACCGTAGCACAGAGGCACACCCATGTGAGAGTGGCGCTTGCCATCATAGTTTTTGGAAGGGACATAGTACAGCCCACAGTATATATCACAGTATTCGACGGAAGGAATGCAAGCAGGGGCGAGGGAGAATGAACGTAGCGAACATGCAGTCACACAAGGTTCTTCTGTATGTACACGCCACGTCACTCGCTGTCGGTGATCAACCTCAGCAGCTATGCACGGCATCGCCTGCCGATGCCGAACTACCTGCGATCTTTTCTCTTTCCTGTGATGGTTATACGCACAGATAAGACTGGTCGTTATGCATGGCAGCCTGCTCGCTGGCTGCTTATCTTGCCAGCGGAATGCGCTGTGGCTACTGTCTTACGATAATGTCAAACGAGACATGTCGGCAGCACACTGCGCTGAGTTTCAAGTCGTACCTACAACAAATGCTCAAATGCAACTGCCCATAAGATAGTTGTGGCTAACCTATCTCTGTGTCTTAGTAATGCGGTATAAAAAGCTTTGCCGTGTTTTTTTTGGGTGAGCACGAAGTAGTTGATGACACTCATATCAACGTCAGCTACTGTGTTACGGTCTTACATGAGAGCGACCCCACTGCAGACAACCATTCTACAGACGTCTTGGCCTTCAAGATGTTGCAATATACGCGTGCGACGGTGTAGGCCACAAAACAACAAGCGAGAGTGAATCAACAGCAGCGCGGTATATGCGATGTCCGCTGAATGACAGTGAAGACTATCGGGTCACGATGCCGACTCTAAGCGTGCACTCCATTTAACGCGAATAACCAATCGTTCCGGTTTACAAGACAGTTGAGAAATTAGGGGTGGAATCCAGCTAAGCTACACTCGAGCGACGAAACATTCTGGTTGTGCGGCTGAAGTTTGTGAAAAAGCCTTGGACACAGGAGGTCGCATGCACACTGTTAGGATACTTCTTCTCGTCACATGCCTCCTACACTTGATGATCCTGCTACTGTGAGATCATCCTAACGGCGGAAAGGGAAATGTGTTTCAAAGAAAATCTAAAGCAGATGTGTGAGTGCATTAAGACGACGAAGGGCGTAGATTATATACCGATACATCTTAGTCTTCAAGTAACATGCGAAGCTTAAACTTGAGGACCCAGATGCACGTGAGTGTACTGACACCGGGATTAATCACCTAAGGTGAACAGAGCAACATCGTGCCTCTGTATATCGGAAGAAGGTGCTTCACACACCAGACTTGACTGCAAGGCGCCTTGGAATGCATTGTAGGAGACTGCTGTGACTAAACCTCCACGTATCCATGATGCTCGGCCGTTTGCTATTCGCTGCCTCAATTATTCCGTGGCAGCAATGTCTCGCGCAGGATGTGGGGTACAATCTGGGCCCACTCCAACAGTTAACTCAGTTTCGCAAGCAGCACCGTCGAACAGTTGATGGAAGATTGTGTGCCGCTGCCTTTGTACAGGACGACCAAACGTACACAGACTGCACAGGGGCCAGAGCTCCAGACGGAAAAGCCGGCAAGTCGAGAGACTCTTTACGCCAAAGCCCGACAAAATCGGCAGTTGATTTTATAAAAAACCAGGGGGTGAGTGGTGCTATGTCGAAGTGCAACTTTTGGGGAAAGGAGGAAGGGACTGGAACTGGTGTATTCCGCCGATCAACTATGGTGAGCAGATCCATGGAGCCAAATTGCAGCGAAACGAGCAACTAAGGTCTCTCAGACAAAGTCAGAAGCAAATCCCGCGAGGCGTTCGAGATGAAAGCCACTGAAGCCGAGAAAATGGTAAGTGAGACCGACCGTGGCGCCCGAATTTAGAAACGCACACTGTCATTTAGATTGCACGTCTTGATGGAAGCATTTCACGAGTCGACGATATGTTGCACCGGTAAGCCGTGAGTTACACCAAACGCCGAACTGCTGAAATAACCCTCGGCCCAAGGCATTCAGCAACCTGCGGGTCTAGACACGACTCGGTCGGGCGCCAAGTCGAGAAGATCGAGAAAGTCTTGTCCCACAGCCGGAGTTGTTTGAAGAAAGTCGAAGAGGCTTCAGGGAAAATTGGTGCTCTTGAAAAGGATATCATTGCCATCCAGAATGACATCGCAACAGGCAGAAGAAGATTGTTTGCGCAGCCAGAAAACTGCGAAACAGTTCCAGGGTAAAACTTCGAAACAGAGCTGCAACAAATCAACTGGCATCCCACATGTGGTATAACAGCTATGAAGATGAGCCTTTTCCTGACGGAATCAAGGGTTATTACTACGGCAACGCTCGTTTTAGCGGTGCTCCCCGAGCCATCAGGATTGACCGTGCAATTGACTTTGTTTTTGCTGGTGCTGGGCCGGTAGAAGGTCTCACCTCGCAACAATATTCAATCCGTATGCACACTTGCTTCTAATAAAGAGACCTAGCAATACATTTGACCACCTTTTGCTCAGGATGGGACGGATATCTCCTGGCTCCCCGTTCAGGAGACTTCACGTTCAGCATAGGTAAGGAGTGGAGCCGCTTCTCTCGTTCACGTGAAGGCGACGTGCCCTTTGCAGAGACGGACAGTGGAGTTCGCGTATTTCTCAACCAGCAGCCAATTATAGTGGATAGAATGCCCCCTGCAACTGAGACTGATGCGATAGGGGACAAAATTGTGCCGCTGACCGCTGTTGCGGGGCACCCTGGAAGTCATACAACTGAATCGGTCCCTCTGGAGCTGACGGCCGGAGAGAAATACAAACTACGCGTGGAGCTGGTACATACCTGCCACTTCAAATACGAAAACTCAGATAGCGCCTCTTTAAAGTTAGTTCTTTTATGCTTTTGCCATCATCGCATTTGGGATCTAAACACACCTCCATCACCCAGACTCTCTTGGCAGTCGCCAGGAGTCAAGAAAGAAGTGATTTCAGGCAAATATTTCTTCACGTCTAGTCCCAGCTCTCCAGTTAAAGTCTCCGGGTAGGAATTAATACAGAGTTGTCGCATAGACACAAGCACACAGGCTGTTTGGTGTCAGACTTGATCCACAGCTGTTCCAAATCTCGCTTCTTTACAGCGGAGAAAAGGCGTTTGCTGACAGTGAACAGTTTGTTGTCGCGGATATTCCACAGAAGTACCAGGGAATGAAGACAATACGCGGTCCCTCTGATCCCGCAGTGGATTACTTCGAGTTCTCAGCCAACATGCCCGTCGACGTCTATGTTGCATCATCCGGCCGAGCAACTCTGCCACTCTCACCTTCAGAAAAGCAGCCGTGGACGGCTCACGATACGGGCGACGACCTCTCGGTTTACCGCGGAACGAATCCTCTTAGCTCAGCGCTTGATAGCAGTCTAATGAAGATATGGCAAATAAGCTTTCCTGAAGGAGGCCTTATTTCTTTCGACGTCACCGACAAAGGGGTTCCATTCCTGCTGTTTCTCGAAGGAAAGAAGGCGAACGCCCAATCATGTGGTACTGAACCCACACATCTACACAATTCTACTTTATCACAGTGCAACTCCATTTTCAGGCGGCCAGCAGCAAGTGCTGTCTCTCGTCGGCGGTCCCACGTTCGCTGAGTGTGAGGCATCATCACAGCTGTCAGAAGAATTTGGTTGTCAGGCTGCCCTGAATGGAAGAAACATGGATGTGAAAAACGGAGTCTGGCGTACCGCCGGAGGAAATGGTATGCATAGTTGGCTGTCCTGCAACATCACAAAGCGGCATTCACGGATACTTGCAGGCGTTGGGGAGTATATAGTCGTCAGATTCAACCGACCTGTGCAGATGTAAATTGCTATTACGTGGTAACCCATTGCCATCTGTCGCAAGGCTGCCTACATTGCAGCACTCACTTCCGGTTCAAGCCTCGGGGCGACGCAGTAACGTGGCCGTCGGAAATAGTATTATCCTTCTCCGGTAGGCGGGCTCCCCCGCATGGCACACATTCGTAGAACCACGGCGAAGACTTCAGGTGACGGAGATGATGAGGCAGGAGATACGTTTGGAATACTTCACACGCAAAGCATGGAACACAATTCATACAAGCTTAAACAGCCGGCCATCACGAATTATGTGAGACTCAACGCGGTACGCCTGTTCAACCACTTGCTTTAACGGGTCTTTAGGTCCGGGCGACTATCTCCCAAATGTATGTCAATGGAGAGGACTCCGGTGGTTCTTTTGAGTTTCTTGGGACAGCGTGCAGCCTACCGGAGGAGGGTCTCGACACGGAAGCTGAAACACCTAAATTCGCCATCGACGTAAGCACCTGCCTCAACTTTCGGTCATGGCAGAAACTGTAATTTACTTGCACAGAACTGTGCCAGCACGATGGAAGATATTCCAGAGCTGCTACCACTTCAGGAGGGAGAACAATTCTTCGCTGTTTGCCCTCGCTCTTGCGCCTTGAGTCTGGAGGGATACGTTTATGGAACTGATGTCTACGCTCCTGAATCCAGTCTATGCAAGGCTGCCTTGCATTCTGGAGTGTGCAGTGCATTCAGCGCTTGCCGGATGCTGGTCACAGTCACCGGCCCTCGCAAGTCGTTCCCCGCATCATCACAAAACGGCATTTCGTCGTATGCCCACGGCCCCAGCGACTCTTCCCTTTCGTTCTCAAAGACGTCATGCACCGAATCGTTGCTTTCCCGTGCTCCAATCAAGTATAAAATATCCTTTGGAACGGGTGCCCCTGAATCAGTGAGCACTTATTATCGCACGTGTATGGATGCTGTAGCCGTAAACGCAAAGGTCATCAGGGATGGCTCTTGGATAATGGCAGCGTCAAACGACGCCAACAGGGTGTCGTGTATGGTAGGTAAATGTTGCACCTTCGTTGCCACACTGCGAACTTCAATTCTTTTTCAGGGTGGTTGCGGCCTGCTGAGGCGACAAAATGTCCTGAATTAGGATTTTCAAACCCTTTGAACAAAGAGGGAATACTCTTTCCCCCAGCCGCATCAAGCGACGAATGCAAGAGAGGAGCTGTGGGTAGTTGCTGTCTCTGCGATACTGTCTCCAATAACTGATAGCCATATCCTTTAGGACTGTCGGACTAACTTCTGGTCTCTTTCCGTGCCCGACAACGGCCGTTATAGAGTGGAAGTTCAGCTCGGAAATCCGTGCTCGCCCACAGCTGCGACTAACTACCTTCAAGTCAACGGCACACCGGTGGCACATGGCGTGAAACTGGAGAAGGGGAGATTCTACGTGGTGAGTAGCAACACAGCTTTTATCAACAGTTGTTCAATGTAACCCTGACACGTCTGTCACCAGGCAACGGCAGATGTGGACGTTACCGACAAAATCATTGTTCTATCCTCACTCTGCGACATCACCGGCAACACGAAGGAGTTATGCGAGGACGCAGTAACAACGATTATGAACGTGATCATTGAGAAGATGTAGAACGGCTCTAATAAGCAGCTAAGGAAAAGAGACAGGTGAGGACATTGGCCAGTAATCGTAATAGAAACTGCTTTGTGACGTGGGCTTGGCTACAGTCATATGACACAAACAAATGGCGGAGACGTCTTTCGCGTTACGCTCATAAACATACGTGTATGATGGAAGCAACTTTGGTTTCCCTCAATCCCTTACACTACCGAACCTCCTTCAAACATGCAAAAGTTATCCCGCAGATAACATGCTACCATGTTGAAAAGCAAACATTTTGATTGGGGTGAAGAGCCCTGTGCCGATAATTTAATTGGTAGCTGCATTCCAGTGGCACAGTATTGAAAATGTGGAAGTAGAACAAAAATAAAATAGATGGACGATGGGGTGAGTGGCCCTTGTTGTTGTTCTTGTCCCGTAATATAAATCTGCATTCTGATGGTGACTCCAGTCCCGCGGGGCGCTGCTTCAAATTATTAAGACCACGTGTGCTGCATATACGGCGACCAGTGCACAATGAATTTGACTTGTAGCGTTGTGAGATGTTGTTTGACCTCCAGAGTCTTCCAGAAAGTGGAAACGCCCGTAGAAATTCGTCAGGGTGAAAACCCGATTGCGGGACAGGGAGCTCGGATATTTGTTGGGACCGGAACTTTCGTAACAAAACAATCACGTACTTAGAAACGTTTCAAAACCAGCGTACAGTCATTTTTTGAGAAGAATGATTACGTTAGCTTTCCCCCTAACCACACTTCAGGATCAAAGTTCGAAACAAAGCAAGCCACACAGGTGCTCAGCCAGTAATCTGCACACTCGTTCAGCAAACATGATAGGGATGTCGCATGGCATGAGAATACCGGCGCTACGTGCAAAAGATATAGCCACATCCTCCGCTACGTATGCACCCACCATAAGCCACGGGGTGAGTAGACCATTTATACAGAGCATATGCTTATACGTTTACTATATATATACATATATGTATGAATAAATTAAACGACACCGTCCTCGGAAAGGGGCGCGGCGCCCCGTCACATACAACTAGAACAAAGCGGACTGTACAAACAAGTGACTTCTTCCTGATGATTTACGAAAGATTTACTTTCTCACATTTTCACTGCCTAGCTCTTCGCATGCAGAGTCTTCTCGTTTCTCCGTACCCACAGCCCGGCTCCCTGCGTTGACAGCTTGCTTCCCTGCCTCTCCAGAAGAACATTTTCGTTGTGTCTTCATTCGTTTGTTTCCTGGTGACTGAATGACGTCGCTAGACTTTGCTTCGGGACAGTTTGTTGTGGGATGCGTTCGCTGGGACGGGCGCAAATCATCTGCGTTTAGCCTCACCACTCCCATCAGAGCGCTGCTGAACTGAGTGACTTCTTTTAAGGAAACCTGGACACAGCAATGAGACACACCAAAAAGTATTTTTCCCGCAGGCAAGAATATATAAATACCGACAATTCTATGCGGAAAAGCAGATAGTGATGCTCACCTGCGTTGAAATCTTCTTTCTTCCATTGGTAGCCCGTATAAGACATACACTAGTCTGAAGCTTCTCTTCATCCTGAAGAGCTCTTTTACGCTTTAACCCACGGACGCCGTTCAGAGCAGGAAACGCTGTAGTGCCATAGAACATAACACCAAAAAGTTGAGGTCACTTGAGCTTTTCGCTTCCGGCCAACATTAAGGAAACGGACCTGTCCGTAGTTATCGTTTCATCCACTTGCATAAAAATAACCCTTTACAGGACAGAAAATTTGATATTAGAGACTTACTTCTTTTCAGAGTCACCCAGACGGATCCACAGCCTGTCTTCCGGTTTTGCTCGTACAGACGACCGAGCTCTTCAAGAAACACATTGTTATCAGCAAGTACCATTTTGGTCGTGATGGTGATCCAAAAGTCGGCGTCAACAGGGCCGGTAGCCCATAGGAAGCTTGCACCTGAAATTAGACCTACTGAATGCGAGTATTCGACTTGATTGAAACCTCGTCAACCGGGGCTGCTCTGTTGGCGCCTCCGAAGCACACAACCCGCGGATGGCAGAAAGCGGATTGATGCGGCTGCAGGCTCGGTGGGCAGTTCGGGACGATGGCTGAAAGAAGCTGCTGCTATTCAGAATCCTTTGGGTCAGGACAGTGCCTGCAAGAGATACTACCGTATCAGGCAGGCGAGCCACAGTGCCTTTAGTACTGCTAACATTC
Source organism: Toxoplasma gondii ME49 (assembly GCF_000006565.2). Classification (NCBI taxonomy): domain Eukaryota; phylum Apicomplexa; class Conoidasida; order Eucoccidiorida; family Sarcocystidae; genus Toxoplasma; species Toxoplasma gondii. The sequence goes on along the minus strand of NC_031475.1, from coordinate 4,544,949 downwards.
ACCACAATTCAGAGCCTTCAGGGTCCCGATTTCTCCCTTTGAACGACGCCGTCCCGAGTCGATGATCAAAATTAACTCGACACTTTCTCTAGGCTGTACACCGACACAACAGCCTATTCCACCCACGGCACAGAAAAAGATCAATGACGTCCAAGCGGCGGCAATCCGTCTCGAAAGCAACTGACGATTTCACATCGTACACACAAGCGACGGGAATCTGGTGCGACGAGGGTGTGCTGCGTCAAACCAAAAAACTAGATGTTCTATTGCTTGTATTATGATGCAGTACGTAGTTGGTTCACTTGCTGTACTCTGGCGTGTGCAAATTCATTATATCCGTCTGTCTCTCGGCTCAAAAGCATGCAAACGCGACGCGGTTCACCCGTGGCAGCGGGGTCCGCTGCATGCAATATTGAAGAAATGCGACCGCTGGCATGCCGACGCAGTAAAAAAGCCCGCAATTTGAGTTGAAGGGTCTCTTTCAGCGATAAACCTCTCCGCGTGGACAACACAGGATTATTCAGCCGTTTCATGTATGTTTGGTCATAAAGTCGTTCTATCGTAAAACTTGTGAACAACTTTTGCCTGAGGATCCCCCCCAGCTCTAACAATTCACTCTGTGTAGCGCATGTCTCGTTGCAAAACAGCATGACCGTGAAATGAGGATGCTTCTTGGAGGACTCTGGGCGACACGTTTGTAGCTCACAACACTCACAGGAGGGTCTTATAGGGCAGGATTTTCAACTTTTTCCAACGTTAAACCGATTTCTCCTGACGAAGTCGATGTGCCTGAGTGGGCTGCCATAAAAGCCACGGACTAGCGTTAGATGTCTGAGTGCAGTGTACCACACGCTTCAGTGACCCTCGAACAGTGAACACCGCCAAAATAAAACAAAAGACATGAGCGGATGGCGGACCTCATGGGCCATCTTGTCTCATAGTAACACTTAGGAAAACCGTGAACACTCAGCGCGAACAGCGACTGATGAGAGTTGCCTGGCCTGTAGAGGATGTTACGACCCCATGCTTTGTTGTTTCCCGCTACAAATTTCCATTCCGCAGTGGTGAAGGTGATGAATCTATACCCGCACTCGAGAAACAAGGTGTCTTTTCGGCTGACCGTGAGGTCCACTTCGGGTGAACTCAGGGAGTTTCCTATAGCGTGTCTCGGGCATCAAGGGACACACAGCAAAAAATGTATTGATTCAGACCAAATAAAGTGTTTCGTCCCCTTCATTGTCAGCCAACCTCAGTCAAATCACTGTGGTCCGGAATGGTTCTGTAGGAAACACCTGGAACTCGATTCAAAGTGCGGCGGGAGGCTAAATGTGGCAAAACAAAAGACCCAAGAAAGTGAGCTACTTGCTATCTCGTGGACGTCCGTTGTGTTCACAACTATTTCTTGTAAGGGCATGCCTGAACTCCTGTCCTCATAGAAAATAAATGACAACACATAGAAGAGTGGCGACTTGTGGCCCACACGTACAACAAGAGACTCGGGCAGTCACACTACGGGGGACAGAACTACTCTCCATTGCCGTTCCAAATTCCAGATGTCGGCACTCTCGAGAACTTCAATATTTAGCAGTTTGCTCATAGGCGGCTGAGCACCTCTGAAGCGGACTTGTAGAATAATAAACGAAATCAGTGCTCCACTCGTGACCTCAAGTCGCGGCAAGAGGCGAGAGTAAAGCAACCTCTAAGGATTTTGTCGATTACGAATACAAAAAACCGTGGAGACAGCTGTTTACGGTAATCGCATGGATTTCACACCATCAGACAAGAAAACATTTGAAAGAGCTGGAATCGAAAGCCATTTTGACCAGGATAACTTGTACTCTACCGCGCACCGACCGGGACTGCTGCTGACTCGTGCAGACTCGAAACTGGCTGTTGGGTGCTTCTAAAATCTCCATGGCGCTAGTGTCGCTGTTTTTCTTCCAGATTACGTCAGAACGAATGCGTAGTCACGACTATAGAGTCAAGGAACACACGCCAGCATCCTTTAAACCACAGAAGTCTTCATCATAGTGAACCAATGACTATTCTAGAATGCGCCTCCTCCGAAAGGATATAGCGCGAAACTCTTCGAACATGTTTCTTAAAAACCACCTGATACTAGTTCCATTTCCACGAACTTTCACTCACGTCAACAGGCCACGCGTTGTGGCTAACTGAACCAGGCACCTGTGAACGAAGACATGACTTCTTTTTCAAAGGCGTAAACCTCAGACAAAACATGAGTGAGATACCACCCTCGCTTTCTGGTGACAGCCGGCTTCCCTCATAAGTAAGACTCTTGAGCTAATGCGCTTGATTAGAACCCAAACCACGACGCAAAACTACCTTCCTCTTGTTGCGTGCCATCTTTGCGTCGGCAGGCGTCGTCAGCCTTCGCACTCTGCCTGGTTTCAGGTTCTTCGTTGTCGTCATAGCCCAGAGTCTCCACAGCTGATCCTAGGTACCATTCAAGGGCATATGGTATTATGAGGTCCCTCAAGGTAACACCGGCGTCGTACTCCAACTTTAGCTTCTCGAAAATCTCACTTTGCTCCTTCAGAAAATAATACACACACCACATCGCAAGAGCTCAAGTTGAAGCGTGGTCTAGCGCCCGCAGTTTGATAGCTTGTATACCTTACCCTTGAAAGCTACAGAAATCCCACATTAAAGTGTCAAAGATAAAGAAGACGCATTTCAAATTGACCGCTTAGTTACACCGGGGCCGCGGTACACCTTAGATACTGTCAGTCTCTCCACATACGAGTAACCGAATACATTGTACAAATATATGTGGAATGCCATAGGCCACTCTGTGACACCAAGAACGCCACCTTTTTGTTACCGAAACAACTGGAAGGTTGACATCAAACTTGAGGAAAAAGCGTTAAACGGACACCGAACAGATCGCGCAGACACGCGCACCGCACCCTTAATCGACAAACGGAAGTTGCAGAGTTTCGTTAAAAAGAAACCGGCGCTTTTCCTCAATATGCTGGACAATCCTGACACATGGGTTGTGTGCTTCTGGCAGCATCGTATCATCGTGAATTCGAAGGAACTCTACAAAAAACCTCTGCGTTTCTCTGTTTGCGGAAAAACAACTGAACCCAATTTCTTTGCCGTAGTAAACCAATCTAAATAGTGCCACATTTAGTGTTCCACTAACGGTTGCGAATTACAGACTACACTCCTCCGAGGCTTTTCTTTCCAGTTTCCGTTGGCAGAAATAGGAAATTAGAGATCTAAAACAGGGCTATAAACCCAGTTACATCTTCGCCTCACTGTCTCCTCCAGCGCGTCAATATACATGTTTCCACAAAACAGTCATATCACGGAATGTTCTCTTCCAGGCGAATCGCTTGTAGCACATGCCGTACACAAACGATACCCTTGTGCGTACCACCGCTGTTGCTTACCTCCTCGTTCATCGCTTCCAATTCGTCGTCTTCTGGAACCACACTGTCACAGAAAAATGAAAAAAAGCTCTTTTCATGTTTTTCCTCGTGAACGGTCCTCACATTGTTTGTTCGCACATTGCGTTGCTTGCGAACAACCGCGCTTTTCGTCACATCCTGTCACAGAGGAACACACAGTACGTGGGACAATCAACACGCGAGCGAGTGTTAAATAGCCACTCTCCTGACGTCTTATCGAGTGAACTGAATTAAATTTTGACTACGAATTACGGCAGCCTTCTGCACTTTGGTAGCGATTCATGGCGGTTATCACTGTCACAGAACAACGTGTGCTGAAACTTTGGTCCCGCGATATCTATCGATAACGTTCTACCGGCATATCTACATACATGTCCTGGCCATTCTACAGACACCCCGAGGAGCTTCCAAACACACAACGGAACTACCGCGACAGCAGCAACACAACACACGAGCAGCTTGCCCCCCCCCCCCCCGCTCTTGTGTCTTCCTGCTTACCATGTTTTCCCTCCAAACGATAGAAGTCCCGACGGTCCTCGAAACAATATATGTACCCTCGTCTTGCTTCATTTTGAAGGTCTTCGTAAGGGTGCACGGCGTGAAGAATGGATTTTCATCGAATTCAAAAACCAAGGAGAACCCGTCTTCCTTTTCCGTGTTAAGAACTCGCCTGATGTTTCGCAGGTACAGAAGAAGGGGTTTGTCTCTGACGCCCAACATGGACGACAGAATGCTGTTGTGTTCGAATGTGCGCAGCCAAAAACCAGGCAAGGCGAGAGTGCCAACTGGCAGCTTATCACTTCCAGCTAAGTCGCCGGCGCCACTTTCCCGCGTCTCTTCCTCTGGCTCCGTACTCAGGATCGCGGCGCGCTCTTCAAAAATCGGTTCCATCAGCCTGTCAAACTTCTCTCGCAGAACAATCACTGCTTCTTGAAACTGGCTCTCGATGAGCCTCACCCGATCCTGATTCTTTTCGAGAATCGCCACGACCTTCCTCTGCGCTAACGATTCCCCTTCGTCCGCAGAGTCCTTGCCGCCTGCAGCGGTACGAACGGTTTCTTCTTCTGCAGTCTTCTCATATTCTTGACTCCCGGGGACGCCAAGACCTACTGCAGCCATTGCAGCAAAGAGAGCTTCCTGTACTGAATTTTCATCCTTCTTCTTCGAAGAATCCGGAGGAGTCACTCGAATCTGGAACGCAGGTGCCTCGTCGGCTGCAGACGCTCTCGATTTCGCGACCTCGACTTCAAGTTCTCTCTTGGCTCCCGTAGCTGCAGCAGTCTCAGCGGTTTCGATCGCCTTCACCTCGGCTATCGACTTCTGTTCCGCCTTGTCTCGTGCTGCCTTCAGAGCGTCCTCCGCTTCTTCCATACACACCAGCGACTCTTCCTTACTCTTGCCTTCTGGGGTAGCCCGAAATTCGCTTTCCGCTTCCTGTGCTTGTGAAATGGACTTCTGCAACTCACAGTACGCCTCACGGGCTTCTTCCGAAGCGCCTGCAGCCCGATCTTCCTCTGATACAGCTGCCTTAACTTCCTTCCTACCTGCTTCGTTCTTGTACCTCTCCTGTGTCTCTAGAGTCTCATCCTCCTTCTTTCCACTATCGTCATTTGCTTTCGTTGCCTCTTCCTCCTTCTTGCCACTATCATCCTTTGCTTTCGTTACCTCCTCCTCCTTCTTGCCACTATCGTCATTTGCTTTCGTTGCCTCTTCCTCCTTCTTGCCACTATCAACCTTTGCTTTCGTTACCTCCTCCTCCTTCTTGCCACTGTCATCCTTTGCTTTCGTTGCCTCTTCCTCCTTCTTGCCACTATCATCCTTTGCTTTCGTTACCTCTTCCTCCTTCTTGCCACTATCATCCTTTGCTTTCGTTACCTCTTCCTCCTTCTTGCCACTGTCATCCTTTGCTTTCGTTACCTCCTCCTCCTTCTTGCCACTATCGTCATTTGCTTTCGTTGCCTCTTCCTCCTTCTTGCCACTATCATCCTTTGCTTTCGTTACCTCTTCCTCCTTCTTGCCACTGTCATCTTTTGCTTTCGTTGCCTCTTCCTCCTTCTTGCCACTATCATCCTTTGCTTTCGTTACCTCTTCCTCCTTCTTGCCACTATCATCCTTTGCTTTCGTTGCCCCTTCTTCCTTCTTGTCACTATCATCATTTGCTTTCACAGCATCGTCATCCTTCTTACCGCCCTCCTCTTTCACCTTCACAGCCTCACCCGCCTTCTTGCCGCGATCACCATTTTCCTGTACAGTCTCATCATCCTTCCTTCTCCCGCCCTCATTTGCCTCTACTGTCTTAGCTAACGTAACACCAGTGCGGCTCGGCTTCGCCGCTGCCTCTGTTCCCGAGGACGCACCTGCCACTAGCTGACTGGCTGCATTTTTTTCCCCTTTCTTCTCATCCTTTGTTGGTGAATTGGTAGATCCAAAGACGTCCTCAGCCTCGGTCATCTGTCTCAGCTTGTCACCGTCGACGGTCACTTTGCCCGACCCCTTCTTTCGTAATTGTTTGTTTCGCGAGCCTTTCTTCTCTTCAGGTGCCATACTGTTGACTGCAAGGTGTCACACATACGCCTACACACACACGGCGTCTCCGCGCATCGTAGCAAACCCCCGACACCGCGCTCAACTGCTACGCGTTGTAGTCCACTTACGTGCCACGTATGCGACTCCTCTGCTCCGAAAATCCCTCTCTTCCGGAGCGAAGGGGAAAGCGCTGAGAAGTAGCAATCACTAGGTCATCAAACGGAAAAGTGGATAGTCGAAAATCGACAGTGACAAAAATGACGGACGGCTAGCGCATTGCTAGATAAAATCGGTCACATGCATCTTAGCGGTGAACGCACCCGAGGCCACCACGCGGACCTCAAATGTGGTTTTTTGGATAAAGAAGCACCGACAGAAGATAGTTACTACGAACTCAGTCGCAGAAACTTGTCTTTGAAAAAAACACCAACGGTAAATGGTTCTTGATCGTTCTTTGCCACGCAGGAGTGGGCAAGACTCGGGGCGCTGCGGTGGGTCCGTGCGGCCAGCCAGCCTCTTGTGTGCGCCGCGTTACAATCGACGAGCAGCGGAAGACACGGGAATTTCGTAATGTTTCGCGCAAAACAAGGTGCTAAAAAGCTTCATGCCGCTAACAACAAAAGCAGTGTCTTCTCAGTAGTCACAAGAGTATTTTCACGGCGTACTAAACGACGTGCATCCTATGGGACTGATTCCGGGCTCCGCATAATTTTCTCTAACTGGTTGGCGGGTGCTGTTGTGAATCTCGTAGCAACGAGGTCTACCCGAATCAACGCCAGCAGCCGATGCATAGGTATTGAAAGGAATTGAAGTTTCTCTCCATGTTACCAGCGTGTCCATTACTGATAGAGTGGGGACAGATGCGTGAAAGCGTTTGCATCGTGACTGATGGAAATACCTAATTTTATGAAACAGATCAGCGGCAACAGGAATCATGCAGACTGTGTGCGTAGCTGTTACAATTCAAACGAGACTGAGACAAGTCACCTGCCACCCTTTCAGGTGGAACACTCGAATCACTTGAGTAACCGGGGGCTAAATTCCGTCCCGCTAGTACTTGTTTATGCAAAAGGAAACCCTCCTACTAGGTTCATTTTGCTGATGTCGGACCCTTAGAGGCAGCTTTCGCCACTTGCATTGTGCCGTTCGGCAGAAAACCAATGTCACTCTACTTTTAAGATTGAATGGTAGGGTCTGTCAAATTCGTTCAGGCAGTGTTTCAGCAAGGCTTACGAGTGTGAGAAGTCATTACTAGTTGTGACGAGCTGTTGTGTTACTGCGTAGGTGCGGATGATTGATGAGTGTTTCAGAACGTCTCACACGCATTCGTGGTTCCAACCGTCGTCCCACTCCTTTTTCTAGTAACTTGGAACATTCTCAGTCACATATAGAGGTCATGGTACAAACTGTTGCATGAATGCCTGAGCAAAACTGAAAGCAATGAGGAGCTAAACAGTGATTCCGAAACAGCGATTTAACGCTTTGGCTCGCTCGAAGGGAGTGTGTATCTGGGTTATATATATATATATATACTATGCATCTACATGCACTGTGTCTTTATGGTGCTACTCGGGGCTTCGGCTGAGCATAAGGATTTCTCTCGAGTACGCACTTTTTCTCGTGTCGTGAGCCTCTTGACGCGACATCCGCACGTGCCTGAAGTAACGATGTCTTGATCAGTGCATGTGAAGGAGGTACCTATTCAGTGCCCGAGATGAAACTGCATAACGCGCCTAGCGCAGCGGACACCTAAAACTGTCAACGGACTCTGCGTGCGATCCAGTGTTGTCTCCTTCAGCCGTTTAAGAAACCTCCTTCCGTCGTTCTCATGCGTCGATTTCGCTCCACGTGACAGACACGCCGCCGGCGGGGGGTTTTCAAGTTCTACCGACGAATACATGTAAAAGAACCTGCTGATTTCACCAGCTTCTAATAACGTAGGCAAACAATTAGTTCGATAGAACGGCACATGCTATCATTGCCACATATCGTTCAGTCATATACTTTAACGCGGTCGCTATTTGCGTGTTCTCTCATAAAACTGTGTACACAGTTCTTCTACTCCACGGTGACGGACTGAATAGGGAAAGCGAGCATCATCAACTTCGGGAGCCGCATTAAGTCACTATGTGCATGGCGGCAGTGCACCTCTTCACATCCCTCTCCTCAGGATCACACGACCGCTGGCGCAGTAAACACGAAACATGCCACCAGCAGAAATCTCTCGAAAATCCTTTCGGCTGCTACGCGAACAGCAGGTGCACGCCATACGTGAGTGTGTCTCACGCAACCTGCATACTTTTTCTCCTTACACTCGCCGCTGAAGGTGGTTATTTGCAGCCTCTTTCTAAGAGTCTCCTGATTGGTCTTTATGACAGTCTGGCAGTCGGTGCTGAACTGTCCTCATTGCTGTCAACGACATACAACACACAGCTCTGTTCTTTTAAAACAGACCCCTCGTTGAGTCCCGGAAGTAAGCGGCGGGTGTGCCACAAGTAGCCTTTCTCTACAGCACATTTGAGGGCCAGCACTAGATACGTCTCCTTGCTATCTACTCAGCGCATTAGTAGGTCCACTGCTGCGATATGGGTTTGGCACGTGTCTCACCAACTGAAAACCCCGCTTCTCTCTAAGACAACACGCCTGTAGGCACTCAGCAGAGCGGCTCCGAGGCACCAGGCGCTTGTCCTAAGTGAGAGCCGGCTTCTGCCGAACAACACAACAGTAAAGCTGCCAGACTTGGCGCGTATCATCCCCTAGTTTGGTTCCTGCCACTGTAGAAAGTTCACTTGCCTATCGCCCCATGTCTTGCTTAATTGGAGGAAGGTCATTGAAGAATTACACACGAGAAGACGGTACCAAGAGGAATATTCCAACTGTCAGCCAGCCTATAGTAAGCTGTAGATGCAAAAATTCGTTCGTCCTTGAGGATCGCGTTAGCTGTCTAGCTGCAGATCCCAGTAGCCCCTGGGAGACACCATCCGCTGCGAAAAGCCCCAGTCGTCGTATGAACGGTCTCGACCCGTCAGACGGCGCCTTGTCAGGTTGCACATCTAAACACCCCAGAAACAGCTTATAGAAACTCCTGTCTCAGATGCGTGCGCTTGGACACCGTGACAGTGTCCACCTTTGCTGCATTCCGCTTTTAGGTGGCCTCTCACTGACACGGCGTAGCACGCGACTTGCCAAGGCCACAACGGCTGTAGATCGACGCGACCATAGTGGGAATGATTTCCGTCAGCACTGCAATAGAGCAATCAAAAAAGAATACACACGGTAATTTCTGCTTTGCACGGTCACTTCTGTGGCTATTTGCCAAGTTGATGCTCTCCGACTAAGCTTTTCTATTCTGCTCTCGCCCTTGCAGATCTCGGAGGCGTCCGCACCAGCCCCGATTAGGGCAGGCGTTGCCTCATAAATGAGGCTGTTCTCGCGTGCCAAAACAAATGCGAGATGTCAGCCACTCGAGAACACGTTCTTCTGTCTGAGGCAGATGTATACCTTTGGTTTTTCCTCCAAGATCAAGAGGACTGAAAGAAAAATGCAATGTATGTGAGCTGAGAAAACCATCGGTCTACAACGTTTTATGACAAAGCAGAACCAAGCTCACTATGAGGGTTTGGTCGAACGCCGAAGAGATTTCTTGGCAGGGGAGCCTCGTCCCACGGCATCAAGAGACGAAGCGAATTCCAGGTTCTCTTATTCTCCGAATCGTTCGTGGAAAGAGTTGAGTAGGCATTCGAACAGAGGTCGCTGACTTTCAACTCGGCTTGGTTTTGCGACTTGTTGGAAAAGGACAGACTCGCAGACACTCTGGGTGAGCTCTGCTTCTCTCTCGCAGCGTCCGTCCTCGACTTTAACTGCCGCTGCAGAAAGTAAAAGTTGTGACTCAGGGGGTCGACGGCCAAGAACGACGTCGGGAGTTGCAGCTTCGACAGGGGCTGGATGTACACTTCCTTGTTCGGGAACCGATCCAAGACAGGCTGGAGCCAAGGATGCTGTAGCGCGGCGACCGCAGTCAACCTTTTTGCAGGGTTGACTTCCAAAAGCCTGAAAATAGTATGAACCGAGAGCAGGCTGACACTCAGTCCTGAGGGTGCTGTTTTGTCAAGCATGACGCAAAGAAAAACAGCGCACGCCCCTGTCTTTATGCGGCTTGCTTCGGTGAACACATCAGTCGTGGAAAGGGGCAGACTCTGTTGAGGTTGACAGGTCTCGGAAGACTGAATGCATCGTTACAGCCAGCTGGAGTGGCAACATGTGACCACGCGGACAGCCGTTTCTCTGAGATAGGACCAACGTGCCTGGGAGGTTCTGTGTGCGTCTTGGCTTCTGTTTCTCCCCGCCGCAGCTCTCACAATTCGAGGCACCAAGCGGGACGTATGTGCATGCACCACGTCTTTGAAATACAATGTTACCCTCTATAATCTTCACGGAGCTCGATAATTTAGATCTCACCTTGTGAGCAAATCGAGACCTTGATCGCTGAGAAGCTGCCGCCCAAACCGGTCAGTTAACAAACTCTTCAGTTTTGGCTGGTCGGCCTCCTTCAAAATGAGAGGCAGAGCCGCCTGCGAGCGCAGCACACCCACACCTACGATTGTGCCAACAATAACAAATCTACAAGAGAGAAATCGACAATAAAACACCCAAAGGTTTTGTCCACCCTCCCTTCGCCGGCGGCTCCTAAGTTGCTCCGCATCCCCAGCAACGGCTATCTTCTGGCGCACGCGGCGGCTGCTGTGGCGGAAGGGAAACACGGTCAAATCAGCAAACGGGTTTACCATGAAATCTGCCGCCCTGCATATCTGTGTCTCATTCAGTCTTCTAGTGTGGCCTCTGCTCGTGCACCTTTCAAACGTACCTCAAGAGCGGCCGGATTCGGAGCAATTTCACGCAGCTCCTGAGCATTGGAACTACCAACGCACTGAGCGATTCTCGCGAGCATATCGACTTCATTTCTGGCCTTGAAAGGCGGGTGGCCAACCACGATTTCGACTGTACGGACAGAAAACACGAAAGCGTGGTTGGGGGATATAGACCGCTACTACATAGCACAGGCCAGAATGGTTGCGACCCGAGATTCGAAATGAGGGAGGCAAAGTAACTAGCTGACAAACACGTTCTCGCTCTACGTTAACCATTTCACCTACACGTGTTGCTGAAAAGGTGTCCTGCAGGGCCCAGCTCTGAGACCCCTCATCGACATCTGCCCGGCCTTCCACTTTAGCACACCTCCTTCAGGACGATAAAAGGGCCAGTGCACGCGTGTCTCTATATGGCGCTTAGCCAAGAGTCCCTTAGTGTTTCCGTGGAGTTTACAATTCAACAGGCCGGGACCATTTTCAGGTTTTGAGAGCCATCAAAGAAGATTCAAAACCGTCAACTTACTGATTACAATCGCCATAGACCAGACATCCACAGCTCCACCGTAGTCTGTGCGGCCAAGCAACAGCTCCGGAGCCCGGTATAGCAGCGTGACCACTTCTCCCGTTCTACTGGGATCTGCAGTGTGCGTACAGCACGCCAAGCCGAAGTCTCCGAGTTTCACAACCCTGTGAACGTACGCGGAAAAGCAAGGGCAGAGATACCCGCAAGAACTCAACCGATCGCATGCAGGACAGTGTGAATCTGCATTCACATGCACAGCCGAAGTAGACATTGTCTCTGGAGAAGTGCTACGCGACCCAGAACTGTATAAGTCAAAGAAAATGAAGAAATTCACTATAGAGCCTAGGATACTGATACGACTCCGCAATACCAAACGTTCAGACTCCCCATTCCGATGGGGACTCCACATCGCGTTTGTCAATCTTGACACCAGAACCTCGTCGCTCCTGTGAGCAGCGTTCCGGAACGTAAAATGCAGCCGCCGTCGAGACCTTTTATAGACCGAGAGTATAATCTATAAACCAACAGTTGCATATACGTACACGAAAAAGATATGGAATTAACTTTGAGAGTCTCCTTCCTGACGTTAGTCCGCACGAAACACACGGACCGCATTCTCCTTGACACATGGAACCTCGCAGAAAGCTCCACGCAAAGAACTTGACATTCTGCTCTAATTCCCCGTGGTAAGCGCAGTCAACTACTTGCTGAAGGAGCCAGATAGAAACCGAACATTTCGAGAATAGTCGTACCAGTGCTCCGTCCCCTCGGAGTCGACATCGCGCATCATCAGGATGTTCTGCGGCTTGACATCCCGGTGCAGCACACCGTGAGAGTGACAGTAAGCGAGAGCTTGGAAAAGCTGCATCGAAAAAAAGGAGAAAAGCCTCATTGCGAGCAGAGCACGTGCAATCGGCGCCGAATCTTCAGCTGGACAAAGTCAGCAAAAAATCGGAACAAGGACACACGAAGAGGAGTGTGTTTGCCTTCTCCCACCAAGTACACTGCATTCGCATGTCTTCAAGCTCCTCGCTTCCAAGTTCCGAGCATTTGTTATGTCCCCTCGAACTCGCCTTTGAATATACGCGTACGGACTGCTCACTCGTAAGTAGCATTCGTATGTATACACGAGCATGTACGCATTCATTTCTACACACGTAGTTACGTTTATTTTCTGTCTTGAATACGTTTCGCACAACACATCCACTTTTCGGGGTGACTGGCACAGAGTGACGCTACGCTTTCCAGTCGAGCATTGACGCTCCAGCCGCTGCGGAGTTAAGAGGAAAAGTCCAAAACAAGCACTGCACATTTCCCCTCAAGTGGAACACCCGTAGGTTGTCCGCACCTCGTAACTGGAGTCTTGTTCAGTATCCTACGTTCTAGGAGGTATCTGCTTATCGACGTGTGCTGCACAGTTCTGGATCGCGTATCATTCGTCCTCCACTTTGTGGATTCAATGGAAATTGACTATTTCAGCCTTGGAAACCGTGGAGTGCCTCGGAAATTACCTGATACGCGATAAGCTGAGTTTCGGCTTCGGTTACTCCTGGAAGTGGCGGCGTGTCGCTGGGAACGTTGCCGGACAGCAGCGGCTGTCTCCTCAGCCCTCCTTCGCCGATCTGGATTTCTTGTGAGGCTAAGCGCCAGAATTCAAGGAAATTTTTGTATCGCATGTCGATGAACTTCGCCAGGTCACAGTCACAGAGCTCAAATATCATGTAGATAGTGGGTCGAAGCAGTTGATCGGGTTTCAACTTTTTTTTCAGAGCAGCCTCGTGTGCGGCGACAGCCTGGTCTTGGATCCTGCGAATCTCTTTGTCAGAGTGGCGGAGACGATCCGCCCGCGCAATCGCGTCTTTGAAAGAGGGGAGATCTGCAGAAGCCGCATCGCCCAGATGGCTCTGGACAGCCGCCAAGCCCTCAGCCACGATTTTACTCCCGTCTTTGCTCTCTCGACGCGATTCAGGGTTTCGCGGATTTGCAGAGCGCCGGGTTTCGCGAAGCACAGCCTCAGTCACGCGCTTGACTGCCGCCCGGAACAGGCTGCTGCGGTCCCAGGGTTCCATCTCAAAGTAGAAGGCCTCGAGCTTCAGAATGTTCACGTGGTTCAGACCGCGAAGCACCGTCAGCTCCCGCAGCACTTGTTGCTCCATGCCGAACAAGGACTTCAGTTTCGACGTTGGCAGTCGCACGCGCTTGATCGCAAAAAGGGGGCGCCCCTCTGCTCCGCGACTGAGTTCGAATTCAGTGCCGCCACAAACTGTTCCGTCTACGGTCCGACTCCCGATGAAGCCGGTAAGTGCTTCTTCGCGTCTACCCCACGTTCCACTGCTTGCTTGGCTGAGTCGTTTTTCGTTTCCGATGAACGAACACACATACACGTCGCCGTACACCCCGCTGCCCAGCTTGCGAACTACACGGTACCGCTCTTCTAGAGCGGCAGGCAGTTTTCCTATACGAGACGCACCGGTTTTGTGAAGCGAATTCGACCGCCTAACGGGGGCCAGAGGAAGACTCGAGGCAGACAACAAGCGATCTGGAATCATGCACGCGGCCGACGGTCCGAGATCGGGACACCATGGAGTGTCGCTTCTGGCCTCGTGGGAAGAACCCTGGGGATCGACACCGGAGGCAGGATCGTCTGAGACGCGCGCAGATGTTGAGAAACCCTCAGCGTCGTTTCCGTCGTCCCAGAAGTCGCTCAGACGCGTGTCCCGCCGCCTCAACGCTGCAAAAAGAAGCAAAAGACAGAAAAGGTGTGTTAATACACACATGTCGTCAACAGAGAACTTCCGCGCACTAAGGTTCGCACCGCTTGCCAGTCAAACTGGCTGTCGTTCTTTCTGTTGTGGCATAGAGCACTTCGTTAGGTGAAATGTGAAAAAACACGGCGGCAAGGGCCTCTCGAGGAAATCTCAAGCTGTGGCAATCAACGTTCCTATCAGCCAGCTCTAATAGAGGCGACCAAGCATTTCGGTCTTCTTGCGGTCGAGGTGAAGGAATGTCTTGCTGGAACTGCCCAGTCTATAGAAACCCGCGCAGCGACCAGGAGCGACTTGTGGTACAATTGCAGGCAGGAGTGGAAGTAGGATGCCTTTCGCGGGGCATGTCTGCTTGGTCGCACGCTCTGTCCACCAGCGTCTTTGTACTCCGAAAAACAAATGCGCGAAAATACCAAAAAAAGGATCTCTTCGTGCGGCTCGAGAGGCTGTACCATACCCGCTTTTCTCCGTTGGCTGGCTAGACTGCTTGCGAAGCTTTCGTCGTCAGGGTGGGGTGAGATCGCGCGATAAACAGCGCGGTTAGCGGACTCTGGACCGAGAAGGATTTCAGGCTTTCCTGAGGAAGTCGACGAGTCTCGCTGTTTCCCTCCGGAAACGTGAACTGAATAGTAGCCATCCCGAGACGAGGAATGAGGGGTGGAATACAAGTTCATGGGTTCCGGACGAATCTGGTCTGTTGTCCGCAAGATGTGATGGTCATCTGTTCGCGGAGAATAATTTTCAGGCGCCACACCATCGTGAAGGTGTGGCGCTGAAGAGCAGGGAAGAAGGCCGCCATCCTCAGTAGACGGGAACGGAGAGACGCGACGAGGCGCAGAAAGTAAAGTTGCAGCACTTTCCCATTGATTTGAAACCGCTCCGGAAGTTGATAAGCAAGGTAAAGTAGAGTTTCCGCCTTCTCCGAAGCCATTTCCTTGCATTTTGACTCACGATATGTGAGGCAAGACGAGACAGACTGGTCGAACGCGATTGTCGCGCTTCAAGAGGCGACTACGCGTTCACGGGCTTCACACAGCCATGGAGGAGAGGGAAGTGCCTGGTGAAGCAGAAACAGAAGAGATCTCACAGGTTCAAAAGATGTGAGAAATATTTGACGAAACTAAAACTAGCTGGGAGAGGTGGCAACTCTGGACTGGAGGGAGGAGGGGAGGAAACGACTTGGAGGCCGGGGTGGTCCGACAAGACAGTGTGTGCCAAGTAACGGCAGTTTCTGAAAAGAACAACAGTTTGCTCCGCCACTGCCACGAGAGTCCACCCTACGAGATTTGCCGTGGCAACACAACACCAGCACGGGCTATCACCACCAACTGTTCTGTGTGGAGCTTCAGCTTCCACCGACAAAGTGAGGAAACAGATCCGGTAGCCGCATTGTCACCCGTGATTCGCATGCAAAGACAAGATGCCACTAACAGGGGTTCAACAAGGCGGTTGCTGGTTCGGCTGTCCTCTGTTACGCATTTTTTGGAGAACGAAGTGGCTCGAAAACAAAGTTTCACAGAGCATTTCAACTCTGATATGAAAGCAAATTATTCGAATTTGCCGGGGGATATTGGACGCGTTCTAACCCACGACTGCACTATCTAGTAGCCCGGATCGCGCGCCCAACGCTGTCACCACTTCTACTTTACGGTAACCATTAGCATGTGTTTTTTCTTCCGGTCCCTGAACGAGAAAGCAACTCGAAGGAAAGTTACTGAGCCTAAGAACCTTCTGGGATACGAACTTAGCAGCAGGAGAGACAAGTTTTTGCTTTGCCTCGGAAGTTCCTTTACAAAAAGGACGAACATCTTTTGGCTCAGATGAGGCACTGCCTTCAGCGGAACCGCGATAAAAATAGTTGTTGCTACACGTTGAGCGCACTTTCCTTCCAAACATTTCAACTCAGGAATCCAGTCGTGTTTCCTGGAGGCACACTAGACCTGTAGTAGCTTTTTGTCTCGCGCTTAATGGGAAATTCTTCCCCAGTGGCGAATTCCTGTGCCAGTGTCAGATTTCTGGATGAAGATTCACCAAGATGAAACAAGTGAAGCACTTTGTTTCAGTTTCGGAGTCGTGTCCGAAGAAGGAGGCTTAAATCAATTCCGGAAAGCAACATCGCGAGAAGAAGGTCCGTACTACACCGGCTGCAGTGAAAATGCTGTGACATCCTTGTGCAGTGTTAGAGGAAGGAAAACGCTTCTTACGCACACAAAAGCTCAGAGGAGGCGCCGGGTCTTTCTCGTTCCATAGGAGCAACGAGGTGGAGCCTTCTCTGCCTGCGTGTGGAGACGACGATAGGAGTGTCGTCTCTTACTATTTTCATACTCGAGTAACTGCCACAGGGTAAGGAACTAGAAGCACTACTTTTGAACTGTATTTTCCCGTACAATAGAAGAGGCGGACGATAATTGGTGCTTATCTAGCAAGATGAGACAAACAAAAGGACCACGTCGCCGAGTGAGGAATGAAGACTGTACGGAGGAACGTGCAAGCACATCCTCTGTGGGGGTAGACGAGGCACAAATTGGTGGCGAAAAGGCAGCGAGACGGCAGAATGCAGGAACCAGGCATATTCCGTCCGATGCCTCCTTAGTCGGCAACAAAGGTTTAGCTCTTCGCATCGACAGTAGATCGGAAAAGCTGCTTCCGGTTTACACGTGCCTCTCTGCGAAGGCGTGTTTGTCGCTGGCCACAACAGTCCTGGTCGCCATCATTCTGTACAGCCTATCCCCTTCCCCTTTTATGCTCACTGAATATCCTAGAGCTACTAGAATTCAGTCGTTGGCCGACCAGCTAGATAAAATGCGAAGAACGCTGTGTGAAAGGCGCCGAAAAGAACGGCAGAGACAGCAGCCTGGCGCACGTATGGAAAGTCAAGCAGGCAATTCAGCCAAGAATCCGGAAAAGGGGGAGAATGACGGAGAGGATGGCATTCTGTCGCAAGCAAGACCCCTCTCATCACCCGTAAGGAAAGGCGAAACTGACTGCGTAAGACCTACACGAAGCACATCACTCTTCCAGCGGAAAATCGAAATCGGCCTAGGTGTAACGGTTTGCAGGAACCAGGGAAAAAAACTGACCAATCTCGTAACGCAAAACGATAAGGAAACGACAGAGCGTTTTTTCTGTCCCTCTTTTGGAAAAAATCTCTCGCATATGGTGCGCAGCGCGTTCTACTGCATGTTCTTCGAAAACAGGATTTCGATGATTTCGATGCAGACGGACAGTTTGCTTCATTCAAACAATTGAACAATCTCCCCAATCCCGTTTCAATAAGCTTGGAAGCGCCCGATTGGAGAGTACCGGAGTGCAAGTACGTTGACGGACCCTTCTCTCACACGAGGCGAAATTCCACTTTCTTGCGGTATAATGTTGTCTTCTATTTGTGCCGAAAAATCAGATCTTCTCCGCAGACGGAGATGGGCACGAGAAAGAAAGCGGCGTTGCTCCTTTCTCACATGAGAATACAGCCGGGACATGCTCTATTCACTACACATTTTTCAACTCACTCTGTTTACGTTCCGACTTTGAAAGACCTTCGCAAGAATAAGTCACAGCTCGGGATCCTGAAGTAAACGGTGGAAGAGAGGGCTGAAGACCGTTATGGAGGCACCAAGCCTCAGTGCCCATCGCTTATGACTTTGCGCTCAGACTGGCAAAATATGACCTTACTCTTCTCCCAGCCGCGTCTATCATCATAGCCTTCTACAACGAGTATCCCACCGCGCTGCATAGAACACTGCACAGTATTCTTCATCGGACGCCGCTACAGCTCTTAGAGGAAATAATTTTAGTCGACGACGGAAGCACTTTTCCTTTCATCACGGATGACAATGCACCGCAGTCTCTGTCTCAATACGTGAAGACACTCCCGAAAGTTCGCTTACTCCGCCACCAGACTCGGAAGGGTAAGACGACGGCAGAAGGTCATCGTTCTCACGTGCACAAAGATGTTGTAGGAACCGAATGAATTGAGAGGTCTCTCATGCAGGAAATGAGAGAGTACAAGAGGTAGCATATTCTGGTTGATCCCTCATGAGCAGTTGATTGCACTGGTATGTTGCTCTGTATTGACCAGTGCCGGCTTACCCTTTCTGTAGTGTAATGAAACAAAAACACTGTTATTGGGTTTGCGTTGCCTACTGTGCTTAACAGGAGTGACTGTGGCCCGGTCAACCGGTATCCGGGCTGCGAAGAGCCATGTATTTGTAATATTGGACAGTCACGTGGAGGTTGGTTACCAATGGCTTGAGCCACTGGTAGCTCGCGTGGCTTCAAATCCGGAGACCATAGTCTTTCCTGTAGTTGATGCTGTCGACTACCGAACCCTGGAATTCAAAAGTAGCGGGGTTGGTTGTACCCTGGGTAAGACGATTTGCAGCTCACGTCCCAAGAAAAATTCTAAAAGCTTCTACTCTGTATCCCAGTCTCCGGCGACCACATGAATTCCATGCTAGAGCATCGAATGCCTTCATGACTTAGGTGGCGATTCATCGAAATCATATGGGTTTCACAGCAGCAGTCTCCCTCGTATGCCTCATGCACAGCAGCGCATGACTAAGATGGTACGAGCGTTTACTGGCATAGATTGCAAGTGTTTTAGCATAGCAGCACTCGTTCGTTGCGACTCGACCACAGTTTCTCTGAATATATGGTTTCGGACCTCACGAAAAGCCTTTTTCAATCATTTTGCGCACCGTGTCACCTTCAGGGCTGATTTGGTCTGTGATGGAGCATGGCTTTGTTCCTTTGTCGCCTGAACGTCTTGCCTACTCTCCTGGAGCTTACCGCCCGTCCCCGACAATGATGGGAAGTGTGTTTGCAGCGGACAAAAACTATTTCCTCCAGCACGGGGGGTACGACGAGGGGATGAGATTTGAGGGGGCCGAGAATATCGAACTCTCTCTACGCCAGTGGCAGTGCGGAGGACGCCTCGAGTGCTCTCCTTGTAGCCGAGTTTTCCATCTTTTTCGAAGCGGCGCCGACGCTCAGCCGGTAACCTGGAACAGACGTATCCTCTGTGTTCTGATAAGCCATTATGAGATCACACTAGGTCGGGAGCGCAGAAACGACTCCATCAACAGATGCTCTGGCCCATAAATGAGTACCGGTGAAATGAGGCGTTTTGGCCTTTTCGTTCGCCGCCGCCATGCAGAGGTGTTTATCTGGTAGGAAAACTTGGCGTTGATAGCTGGAACTACACTGGTCTCCTCATCAGTCACGGTTTGCGCTTGTCTATACAGGTACCCTTATACTCCCTTCTAGCCAACAAAGTGAGGACGATGGCTGTGTGGATGGATGAATACGGAGACCTCGCCTGGTAGGAGTCGACGATACCAGTCTTAACAGAGGCAGTTTCCACCGTAAACGGGGAGCGTTCCTTCTCTGAAGGGTTTCTAGTCACGCCGACTGCTTGCTAACACCGATCCTCATTATGGCCTCCTGTGACAATCAGGCTACTGCCATCCACCTTACCTTTCGCGGCTGGTCTTCAGCGAAACTAACACAAGGACGAGAGAAGACGCGGGCTCGTCCCACACCCTCACCTGCGGCTATGAACCTGACACGGCTGCGTCAGGAAAACTGCACACGACACCCCATGAACACTTTGTGTACTGTCACTATGTCCTTTATTCTACATAAGGAGGGTCACAGGAGAGCCTCACGTGTCTCTCGGCGACATCAGCGACCGTATAAAACTGCGAGAGCGGCTTGGGTGCAAATCATTTCAATGGTTTCTGGACAACGTTTGGCCCGAATCCGATGTCCGAAGCCTCCGTGAGGATGTGCCTTTCATGGGTACGACTTGGAAAAACATGGGACACTGGATAAGTAGATGTTTCCCTAGGAAGGCCAAGCATAGCTACAAGGCTGCACAGACGACTAAGGTAATGCGAAACAAGCGGCGTGTGATTTCTTTTGGTTTGAGATCCGTGAGCATCGTCACTGCTACCGTGCGCCCACTTTGCTTCGTTTCAACAATTCGTGCGCAGCCTCCACATATTCTAGGTCTATTTTGGATTCTAAAAAACACTGGCGGTGTGACGTTGGGTTCACCGTTGCAGAGTACGGGGTTCGGGTGTGGTTTCGTGGTACTCAGATTCCTCGGCATCGGAATCCACTCCTGTGTGAGAAACACTCACCAGGCAGCCATGGAGTCATCACGCAACAGCTCCCTAACAGTCGTCACTGGACATGAGCAACTTCATCCCTGACGAGAACATAATTTTTCCCTTTAGTGTTTCTTTGCAGGTTCCCCCACCACCAGGAAATGCTTTTCGTACGCACACACGAAAGACAGAAGGCGCAGATGATGCTCTACTTTCCTGTGTTGTCTAGCCGTCTACTTCTTCAGGCCCGCTCCTCCTGCGAGAGAACGCATTTCTGTGCCTCGACGGTGGCCATCCTCATCCGGGAGGACAAACAGCAGATATTACGAATGCATGCGGTCGTGCAGGAACCCTATTCATGTATTTTGTTCGAACAATGCAAGTCAAGATGGCCCGAAACGACGAAGCTTGCTTGAACGGCAGCCTCGCGATTGCTTTTTGTGAAGAGGGCGACCTAACGATGAAGTGAGTACACAGCAACAACGTCCATCAGGCTTCCATATTCCAGAGGTCACGAGCGTTGCACAAATCGAGTGTGTTAAAATTACAATGTGTAAGTCTGAACTGGAATACATGCTACGTAACTTTTCGGCTACTGGGAGATTTTGACTCGCCCGACGAAGGGGGAATGTGCACATTCTCGCAAAAACGGTGCATGACCCATCTGAGTCTTCGGCTCTTGAAATAGTACGGTTCCAATGGTCGCGGAACGCTCCCCACCCAGTAATCATGCCTGCTCGGAAGCATTAGTCAAGAAAAAACCACTAAAACACGATAGCTACCGTAGGTGTACATTGACACCATTGGGCTGTTCGGCCAGTTTGCGGAGACCCGTCAGTCACACTTCTAACCGAGACTGCTCCTCGTTTCACAGAAAAAACTGCAAGGCATAGGGTTATGTTAAAGCTGTTCCGTGACTGTTGATTTACACTGACAAACAGAAAGTCCAAATAGTTCTTTACTCTCCTCACTCTTCTCTTTTCAGGTGGAAGTACGAGAACTACAGACTGCGCAACCTGGGCAACTCACAGTGTTTGACTTTTGTCTGGGAAACGAAATCTGCCTCAATGTTTCCTTGCGATGATACCACCCGCTACCAGGTCGGGCACGAGCAGGGAACATTTTTGACCTGTTCCCCCAGCCATTTAAATGCCATCCTAGTGGGGCCTGGGTCTTAACTAAGCCAGAGAAAATGCCAAACTTTCGTTCCAAATTCGCAGTTGCCTTTGCTCAAACGGATGCCACTCGGGAGCCTTTGTTTTTCAAGAGAGAGGGGTTTTTCAGTTTATTCTGTTTGTGGTGTGGGGTGTAGATTTGGTGAGATGCATGGGATTCCAAAGCTCTGTCGTTTATGATTCACCATCGTGCAAGCTGACAGTTTCTTTAGTGATACGGTATCTTATCCACAATAGCTGCTAACGTTTGCTCTTGCTGAACTTGTGAACTTTTCCCCTTTTTCTATGCTTTCAGGAATGGTCATGGTCACGATATGTGCCGCTGCCTAGCTGGACGGCGAGACTTGCAATGCCATGACCACAAGTACGCAGAATCGGGGAGAAAAAATGTTTCGCTCTTTTACCGTATTTGTGTCTGCCTTCATCAGTAAGGCATCACACAAACGCATTCCCTCGATGCTTGCAGTGCGACCCAGAAACAAATCCTTTTCTTGTTACTCGACTCCCGAGGGCTCGGGGTGCCTCAGAAGTGCTTCCGTCTCAAACTCAGATCCACATAGAAGTTGTTTCACTCTGCCATGCCTGCTTTCGGACGCAGATAATGATACATCAGGAAGACTTTTCAGTCCAATTACCGTGCGAAATGTTCTCACGGCACAAATGCACAAAGCAATCGTTAGGGCCCCCCACAACACGATGATCCTCTCCCCAGCACAGAGCTCAACTGACACTTGGAAGCTGTCGTCCTCTGCTGGGAAAACCGTTCGAGGTGTCTCGCCCTTCACAACGCAGAAAGAAGTCCACTGGACACACCGGAAAACGTGAGGAACACAAAGCAGAAAACTTCCTCTGTACGCATTGCACCAGCACGTTTTAGTCTGGAAACGAGATTCAAACGATTGCTCACGGAGTAGGAGGAACAGCACTATCACAAACTAACATCGACAAACTCTCTAAACTGCAGAAACGACGGTTTTCCACCTAACAAAGTTCGAGAAAAAAGTTACAGCTGCTGCACGCACGCAACCATGGAAGGTTCTACGAATGAACGTAGACATCTCTCCAACAAATTCGGAAAGGATGTAGATGCTTGGCAGAACCGCGGAAACCCGGATCCCGGCGACCACCCATCTCCTGCATGCTTCTCTGCTACAATAGTGATCGTGCCGGGGAAAGGACTCTCTTTAGGCACGCTGGACCGCAGAACCTTCCGCTGGGAAATGGCTTCGGTATCGTCAGGATGAAAAGCTTTATAAAAAGTATACGCACATGCATGCACTAAAGAAACAGAGGCGTAGAGAAAAAGCACCTTCCGAAAGGGTAGGCGCTTGGAACATGTAATAATTCTGCTATTCTTCGAATCTGCCCGTACACTTTGAGACCATACGGAATCTAGCAGACGTCAGTACAAGCAGTGTCCCCCTGACTTCTTGCGGTTCCACGTACCTATTTAGCTGACAGCCTAATTGAAAACAGACCAAAAGAATGGACAAATGGTACTACGAAATAGGAGGCCGCTTTTTCTCAAGCTCTTCGCTGCGTGTCCGAACGCGTTCACTACCGCCGACTCGAGTTGCGCTGCTATCTCGGGGTTCTTTTTGCCTAGGAATCTTCCAATGAATGCGTCGGCAGCCTGAACACGCTGGCGTTTACAGTTCTTTGTCCTTCTCTGCAGGCGCGGTGTCGTCCAGTCCCTCGCTACAGAGCCACTCTGCCTGGAGAGCAGGTCTGTCTGTCATCAGCCCGTCGCATCCGACACGGTAGTAGCCGTCGCTGAATTCTTCCGCAGTGTTGGCGACCCATCCAAAGGTCACGAGACCGCGCCTTTTCAGAGCCGCGACAAAGTTCGGATTGGTGATGAGCTTGAACGAGGTCCAAGCATACAAGTAACACAATCCTTTGACAAAACCAGCACAGAACCAGGGCAGCCTGCTTTCCCACTTCCCTGTTGACTTGCCTAGCCAGGACAGGAAATAGTACTTGCAGACGGGGAACTCCCACACTCTCTCCGGGATGGGCAGAAATGGCATCAGGCCTGTGTAGTAGGCGAAGACCAGAAGCTTCGCGCGAGTGGGACCAATAGAGATGACTGCGTCTTTCTCGTACTCCTGAATGAGTTTCAGGGTACGCTGGTCGAAAGATCCGAAAACGGTCTTGTCTACGCGGTTGTACTTCCGCACAAGGTCCAGCGTCTTGGACACGCTCTGCGGGTCGGCTTCGGCCTTGATATCCACGTTCATAGTGGTGTCTGGAAACTCAGCAAAAACATCCTCCAGCCGAGGAAGTGGCTGGGGCGAGAATTTCACGGGGAAACCCTTGAAACCAGGCACAAACTCCATGTGGCAGTCCTTCAGGTGGTCCGAGTCGAGCACGGGAGGAAGATCCGCGTAATTGGTCTCGCTAATCAGCATGTTCTGCCCCGTAACACGTTCAATGTTATCGTCGTGCGCAACCACCATCACTTTGTCCTTGGTCATCCAGACGTCCAGTTCAATCATTCTGCACTTGCAGTCGTTTACGGCGTACGAAAAAGCCAAGATGGTGTTCTCTGCTCGCTCAGCTTGTCCTCCTCTATGCGCGATGTTCCTTGGCGGGTTGCTGAAAATGCGCTTCGTCTGCCAAAGAAGGCCAGGCCACCGGTTGAGGACCCAGCTCGCGGCGACGAAGCAAGTGCACGCGCTGGCCCCCACCAAGACTTTGGGGGAGACCGACGACGCAGTCGACAGCAAGTAATCCATGGTTCCTTGCATCATATTTCACTTCAGACACTCTTAAAACGCAAGGGAGGAAAGAAGTGGGAGAAACACACGCTGGAAAATCCTCCTGTGTCTGGGCTTGTGTTTGAACGAGGAACGCTAAACTGGAGGACAATCCACGATGGGAGTCTACCCGTGAAAGTGGAAAAAAAAGACTTGAAATGTCCTCCAACCGTTTTCTGTGCAATACTTCGAGACCGAATGACAGAAAAAGACTTTTTTTATATATACATACACACCAATGCCTATTTTATTGGTGTGAGCTTGCTAGAGACAACTCGGGAAAACGTACCTTGGGACAGTTGCTCAGACTGATCGACCACGGGAGAAGCAGACGACAGGACCATGAATGCCGCTTATGCACAGTGAGAATTGATGGTTGAAAAATCTGACTGAAGAAATAACTTCCCCTTAGTGAGAAGCACTAAGACGATAGAGTTTAACAATAGTAAGGATATGCTCGCATTCTTACGGTATGCAGAGATACATCCACCAAGTCCAAAAGAATGTACACAGTCACAGCAGTCACAGCCGTCACAGCCACCACGCGATGGTGGTTAGTTCTCTCAAGGAGACAAGTTTCCGGAGACGGGAAAGCAGTGAATCTGAGGAAGCGAGGTATTTTATGGCACGCCGAGGAGAGGTAGACACAACCCAGCTCAATCATTACAGTCAGTGAGGGTTGCGGTTCGCGCTGCCGCATGCATCGTACTCGTATCGTTCTCCGAGTAAGAACAATCGGGCGCCGACTGTTTTCCTATGACGGTGAACATCAAACCTGGCTTTCCCTGTAATACCGAGACAGGGATGCGGCAAACGCCTACAACAATATGCCGTCTTGCCCGTCAAATCTGCGAGACTCCTTTTCTCCATACGGGACTCTCAGCGCCTCGATGCTAGTATCGACGTGAGACTTCGTGTTCTGCTGAGCAGAACTCCAAATTTCTT
Source organism: Toxoplasma gondii ME49 (assembly GCF_000006565.2). Lineage (NCBI taxonomy): Eukaryota > Apicomplexa > Conoidasida > Eucoccidiorida > Sarcocystidae > Toxoplasma > Toxoplasma gondii. The sequence goes on along the minus strand of NC_031475.1, from coordinate 4,519,841 downwards.
CGCACGCGCATCTGCATGCTGTCATTTGCGCTAAGAACGTATCTCTATCCGTGAGCATGTCTTCGCCGGTGGTGTCGCTTGCCCCTGGACAGAAAGGCGGACACCCAGACAGACTAGCTGTTTTGATGGTTACTCGGAGTGACAACTGATCACCCGACAAACAATGGAAAGCTCCCGTGTGTGGCTTGAAGGAACTCCAGTTCTTAGGCAGGATGGGGCCGGTCTCCCAGCTGTACCGACACCTGAAGCTCCACAGTCCTGAGACCGCGGTCGAGCTGCGAGCGGTTCTCGAGAAGTTTCTGTTGAAACAGAGCGACTCGAACGGTCAATCTTCCCGAAACCCCGGGACACACATCGATCAGTCGAAGCGTCGCGAAGCGACTGAACATGACGACACAGACCTCCTTGCCATGTTCCTGTCTGCTTCAGCGCAAGAGGCAGGACCTCTGCTCCGGCGTGTCTTCCTTTTGGCCTGCTTGCCACCTTCGTTGCTGTTGCCAGCAACCGTTCCGCCACGTTCCTCTGTCGATCCGCTAGCTGAACAATCCAAACAAGTAAAGCATTTAGACTCTCAGTTAGGTCAACTCGTTTCAAATGCAGAAACGATACGGCATTTATCGGCGTCTGTCCTAGAAACGGCAGTTTCTGCAAGTCTGCCGATGAACACGCAGATGTGCATTCGCTGGAACTTCTTGCGGAAGTCCAGCTCTATCAGTGCCGCGTTGAGACGCCTTGGAAATACGTTTTTAGGTGCGGAAAATCCTCGTCTCGCCATTGCCGCTTACACTGCTTCCCTCCGTTTCCTGTCGCACATGAGCGACGCGACACAACCGCATGCGGGACAGCTTCCTGCTTCTTGTCGCGATTCAGCCGTCGTTCTGTCAAACCGAAGCGCAGCTCACCTCCGACTGGGAAACGCACAGGCCGCGCTGCGCGATGGGACCGCTGCGATCAGATTCGATTCTTCGTATCCCAAAGCGTGGTTTCGCCGGGCCTCTGCATGCGCGGCTCTCGTGAAAGGTCTGAAGTTTCGGATTGCTCAGCTTCCCGCGGCTCTCGACCAGTGCTCGCGACGGAGCGAGGCCCGCGTTCGGTCCCCAGAACGTGCTCTGTCGGAAGAGATCCGACAGCAAGCACGCCTGCTGGAGGAAGCTGTGGCGCAACTAAAGAAAGAAGCCGCATACGCGTCAAGTGTCTGTGCTGCCCTTCGGGAACGCGAAGAGACTAAACGCAACTCCGAGACCCTCCCTGACGAATCTCAAGGCGCCGCGGTCGAACTAACTGCCTCCTTGGACCGACCTTTACTGCAGAGCAGTGTAGCCACCGGTCTCCAAGGAGACGACAACTCGACTTTTGGGGCTTGCCGATGCATGCATGCGAGACCATCTGAAATTCTCGAGGAGTACAGGCCAAGCCATCGAAGTAGCCACAGAGAAAGGAACTCCAGGCACGGTCAGGCACAGTCCGGCAGCCTTTCGGAGGAGGCCAGCCTTTCAGAGTGTCGTCAAGAAAAATTGACTTCATTAGGAAAGCAGAACACTCACATTGACGGCGATACATGCTCACTGCAGCTGGAACAGACGCCGGCAACCAGTCCATATCTGAAGTATCTACACCCGCAACTGAGTGTGAATGGGGATGAGGCGACAGATGGCCGTGGAGTCATGCTGTCGCTTTCGAGTGAACATTGTTCCAAGCGAACCGTTAACAAGAAGCGGGTCCAGACCGGAACATCCGACGCATGTTTTTCAAACATCTCACCGCCAGAACCCCAGGTGCTCCTGCGCGAATACCCCGTCGCTTCCTACTGTTCGCCGTCAGAGAATTCGCCTCTGCCTCCTCTACTTGCGTTAGGGAGGAGCGAGGATCTCGGCCAACTGTGGGAAGACTTTATCAGCGACTCACTGTCTTCCTGTGGGTGGAAAGCCGTCTGCGCGGGCTGTTTCACTCTCGCTGACACTTGCTGGCAGGTTGACGATGGAGACTGTCTTTATGACAATGACGATGTGATGCCAAACCGCCTCTGCTCTGCCGTCACTCTCACCACGCCTTGTGCCTTCTGCACCTCGGTTTTATTCTGCTGCATCGAGTGTAGGGACCTCTCCCACCATGTTGTTGCCTGTCGCCGGAGTTTCGGGGCTTCGAATATACAGGAAACTGCTGGTCAACTGGAGTCTAACACACGGGCAACTAATGGTGAAACAGCTTCTTTGAAAGATCATGCAACTAATAGCCACAGAGCTGCTTTGTCTCGGAACAACGTGCCTGCTGCCAGTCCTGATTGTGTTTTCGCACAGGTAGAAAGTGCATCCACTGCCATCTTTGACTGCATAGAGCAGGCCGTTCTGAGTATCATCGAATCTGCTTGTTCTCCATACAGAGATCCGCGGAGGAGTGAAGCAATGGGCATGCGGGCTGCTAAAGATTGTCCTGCAGCTGCGTGTCGTGCTAGTTCCTGCCAGAAGAATGAACTGCACAGTTCGACCGAAATGTGTGCTGAAGTTGCCGAGTCTGCGGCAGAACGGTCTCAGGTGCTGATCCAAGAAGCTGGCGTCGCACGAGAGAAAGTTGTGTCCACCATCCTTCAAGCTACTGCACTCAAAGGTGACTGTTCATCGGTAAAAACAGAAAATGAGAAGGCAGGAGGAAAACGGGAATTCCTTGTCCCTGCACGGGCACAGAACTGTTCAAGTGCCAACATTTCACACATTTTGCTTGCCGGGGCGATCTCTAGTGCAGACGCGGTCAAAGGGAACAGAAGAGAGGTGGAGGCTTCTGCTCATCCTTCTACCTACGAGGCAAGGTCCTCTGAAGGCCAGGCCAGCTTCATGAATTTGCATGTGTCCCGTACAGCAGGTGGGTGTCTTGAGGACAGCACGCGTCATGTCGCAAGGCAAATAATGGGGTTTTATATGAGTTTTATGCCTCGTAAGGACTGTGAAATTCATGCATTTGCATCTCCCAGGGGCTGTGAGAAAACTACCACTAGGCCCTGCGTATCCAGTCGAGGGGAAGCAGCCGAAGCCTTGACCTATCTCGTTCCCCCTGTCAGGTGTTCGGCCTCGGAGAAAGCTTCCTTGGCAAGCTGTTCGTGGGCCGCTTCTCGCATGCACTCTCTCGCCTGGCATTTGCCACGCGATCCAGAGACTTTATGTGATTTCGTCGTCAATGCTGTCTGGATTGCTGGAGAGTATTTCTTCAGTCACTCTTCGAGTTTTGGAGGGATGAGAGGACCAGCGGAAGCGAGAGGGGTCGGAGAGGCACAGACACAGGCGGGGCTGGCATTCTCGGACGACATCCAGAAAGGACAAGACAGATCGATGGACTGCTTCACCGGCGACACAGGGACGCTTCTTCTCAGGGCAGCACTTCGGGCATATGGGGCTGTTTGGAGCAACTCTTTTGGTCTTTCTCTAGTGCTGGACGAGAGTGACAGTGATTGGAGCCTCGGTCGCGGTTTGTATCTCTACGCCTCGCAGTTCAATCACTCCTGCCTTCCTAACGCGCTTGCGGTGTTTGGCACCCGCGGGAGAGAACCGAAAGAAAAACAAGTGTCTCACATAAAAGGCGACTGGGGTGGAACAGAAGTTTCAACTCAAAGACACAGCGACCCATTCGTTACCGGGTGCCCCATAGAAGTTCGTCTTTGCAAAGAAGAAAATACTACGAATCGAGACAACTGCGGGAAGAACCGTTCTAAAATAGAAATCACGCTGTCTTACGGGCCCCTTGCTGGACGAGGACGCAACGGGTGGAAAGAAAGACAGACTCTGCTCCGAACCGAGGCGTTGTTTCAGTGTCTGTGCAAGGTAAGTCGGTGAGGCACTCTTGTGTCAAAACGTGTCCATCGTGAGCTCAGTCACTTTCTTCGTTTCTGTCGCGAGTATGTAGTGACAGTCGTAGTTGTCATAGCTGAAAAGTGTGCCCGTGTGTATACAGTCATCATGCGATGTGCCCCCACTAGAAATCCTAGAAAATAATACAACCCACGACTCGACCGAGACGAACGAATGCTGCTTCATCTTCTCGACACGGTGGGAATCAGTTTGCAATGTCGGAGGCTTTTCTGTGTCCTACTATAGTCATCGTGGTAGGGTAATTTTTTGTCACAGATTTTGGCACGAAGTGGGGGGGTTCTCTGACGAAGGAGTCACAAGATAGCATTGACAATAAATGACCGAAATGTCCACCAATAAGGATACATATACTACTGCTGGGAAGTCTGTGCAGTTTCCGTGTGTCTTTTTGAACTTTGGATGCGTCTTGGTGGCTTTAATTTGTGTGTTTCTTTGATGCCCGCTTCGCGCTGCTGATCCCGTGTTTCAGTGGCCAATCGATGATTTCAAGATGCTGTTGTTCTCTGCTTGTTTTGTTTTCGTAGGTTTGCACAACGTGGCCGGCCGTAGTGGAGTTCGGAGGCTCTGACAACGCTCTCGGGTGTGGCAGCCATTTCCTGCCTCTCCACCCCGACTTTTTTGGAGGCCTCCCCTGTCCTCGATGCACCAGCAATCCAGCCACCTGGGAAAAAGTTACCAAGGTAGCAGCACTCTCCGTTGACTGGGCGACGGGTTTCCCAAAATCTGACGGAAGAACAGCGAAATCTCTGAAGTATTTGAATCTTGGCGGTCGAATACCTCAAAAGGACGCTCTTTTAGATGCAGTGCGTGCCTTGATGTTAGACAGAGAGGATCGGCGAATGCAAAAACGCATGTGGGCCGTGCAAGGCTCACCACAGCAGGGCCACGCTTCTCACCGACAGTCGGCTTTTTCGCTAGCAGACGTAGAACGAGGTTTCCATGGAGTAGCCGCGTTGAAGGGGGGACCTTTCCTGCTTCGTACGCTTGTCACGGCCATGAAAAGAGCGACGAATGTTGCGACAGGCAACAAGGAAAGCAGGGAAGCAGTCGCTAATGCGATATATTCACGGGAAAACATTCCGGGGTCCCCTGAGAGAGTGCATGCATTGGCAACAGACTCGTTCACGCGCTGTACGGATTCGGCGACTTTAGCGCTTCTGGGGCACTCTTGCGTGGCCGTGCCTTCATGCGATAGTCGCCACGGAGGTCCCGTGTGGCGGTGTGTCTGCTGTAAACACATGTGGACGGGAGGAAGAGAAGTGTCTCGGTCTTTTGAGGAGCCGCGATCTGCCATTCTCCGCCGCATTTTTGCGGCACGCTCTGCTGTCCAGAAGGCACTTCGGTTTTTCGCGAGAAAACCGCGGTCTTCGCCTCCAGAGAGGAACGAACGGGTCAGGAAAAGGGAGCAAACCGTTCGTGGAGAGTTGAGTGTAGCCACAGTCCAGCATTTGCTCGATGAGCTTTTGCTTGACGCTGTTAGAACAACCGGACAGCTGTCACACGAAGTCTGTGAGGTCCTCGACCTTCGAGCTATGCTTGAGAGCGGGTGTGCACACTCGCCGTTTAGCTGCGACGGTAATTCGTGGGAAGAGAGCGGATGGACAAAGGCACCATGCGCCGCTTCTGCGAACAAAGAGGCCTCGAAGTGCGAGCCGGATTTTGCGAATGACTTGACAAATGGGGAGGGAAGTCACGCAGCCGCGTTCGAGGCGCTTCTCGGCGCCGTGTGGGTCCTTTCCTTGCGGTACGAATTGGGCTGGGCACAACCAGAGGTGTGTGTAGAGTTGTACAAATGTGCCTGTTTAGCAGGGAACGCTGGCGCGATGGCAGAAGCCACGCTTCTCACTCTGGCAGCTGAAACGTCCGCGACCAGATGCTATGGCGTGCACCATCGCATTTCACAGATGGTCCGCAACTTGAGGGAAGCTCTGCCCACTCCAGACAACGGTGTTTTGTCCTAACTGTCGAAAACAAACTGATGAAAGGATTCTTTTCAGTGGTTCTGATCCGTCAAAACAGCAAACGAACGTCAGAAAAAGCGATTTGGCCAACCCAATGTTGGAGGTGAAGAAAACATACCTGTCGACAGTTTGATGCGACAAATCAACATTCGGCTGGACGTTGGGACACCCGAGCCACTCGTATCATGTGTTTCCCAGAAAAAGGGGTTAGCTGTCATAGTGGAGACCATCACTGCAGCGTGCCGAATGGCTGCGTCTGTGTTTGAATTGAACAGAATAAAACTGGGTCAGAAGTGACTGCGTATCTACTATAAATCAGATGCGTGGCTAGAAGGACTATTCGCACGAGGGGAGTGTTCGTGCAGATTCGTAGGCCAACTGTTTTTTGTCAGGGAAAGCATTCACGTCGGCCTGGTCGGAGGAGACCTCCGTAGCGAGGCAGACAAATGGGTTTTGTTCTGGTTTCTTTGCGAATGTGCGTTTTACTATCGACTGATGTCGATATTTGACGATCGACATTCCCGACACTGACCCCGTTTGGCCGGTAAAACGATACACTCAGAGCTTGCCGACTGTGGTGTTTCTCTTCTGCGTTCCGTTCTGGGAGAACCGGTAGAAAGCGAACAGCAAAGACTTTCCTGTCTGTTATCCCTAGCGTAACATTTATCCGTTAAGCGACAGTGCTATCACTCAGAGCTTCAGATCGTGAGTTGTCAAGGGACACTTACACGCCGCCCAACGTAGTTTTTTTATACTGATCTTTAGCATTTAGATAGACTTCAGAAGGATCTTGTGCATTCGATAGCATTCAACATCTAGTTTTGAGCAGCAGCAAGGAAAAAACCTAGGAATTTCATTTTATAGTGTGTAACAGGGAGTCTAGTTTCAGTTGTTCCCGATTGGTGCTGCGTATCTGGTTTTTATCAATTTACTGGCAAGCGTGCAATTAAAAGCAACGCAGACCCTTAGCGGACCACCCCCAGATAGCACCGACAATAACATGAATGAAATGTATACTATTAAATTTAAATAGAGCGTTACCAAATCCATCGTCGTCCATACAAATAGATTTGCTTAAGTATCCCATACAAACTAACAGCAGAGAGGATACTGCCAAAGTGATTATCAGAGAACCTTGTCCGCCAACAAGCCCATGAAGTTAGTAACACCCGTGCGAGGCTTCCGCTTGTAGCGCTGCAAGCGCTGTCCCGTGGTGACTTATATTCTTTTTCTTACTAGTGGGAGCACAGCTCCCTAGGTACCCAATGCAGTTATACCATATAGATCCACATGGCTTCTGGTACTAGGAATCTTATTTTATGTGTAACAGGGAAATCTAGAATTAGCATTCATCTACAGCTACGGTAACTGTTTTGCCTAAATAGCGGTTAACCTTTCCTTTTCCTTATGTACTCAGGGCATGCAACGCCAATCAGATAACAACTGAAGCTAGACTCCCTGTTCCACATTATTTATTCCTAGGGTTATATAAACTAACCTTTTCTGGGGAGAATATACTACTCGTATTATATACTCCACAGAAAAGATCACGTATTTCCTAGTACCATTAGTGAACTCTCGCACAGAATATTTGATTATCTTGTGCACGGTACAAACCTCTTCAGGGTCGATACAAAGTAGGCATATAGGGCTTGTTTACTTACATATTTATCTCGAAGCACGTGTGCCACGCAGAATCAGGGCCGTGCGGATCGACAGATTATTGGCAGTTCCACGAATCTAGCTCGTGAGCCGTCTTATCAGGTTAGGCTACTCAAGGCAAAGAAGCGACAAAACTTTGGAAACGATCTGTACGAGGCTTGCCTTCGAGCAGCTGCTCTGTCTATCATAGGAATATTTCAAGCATAAGGGATTCCATGCTGTTCTTTTGCTCGGTCCACTCCACTACAGAAGTAGTAGTTAAAATGGCAACGAACAAACGATAAACAGGACAGGATAGACGACGCGACGGTGGGCACAAGAGCGATACACATCTTCCTGAGGGGCGCTCACGCGTTTTGAACGCGCATTTCATGGGCCCAACATAGTGAAACATTGCATAGCAAGGCGAAACAACACGTTCGAGAAACTGAAACGTTAAAGTCATCGCCAGAACAGCGCGGTCGGACGAACGAGGCACGCGTGTTCGTACACCATGCCCCAAGAAGCGCACGCTTACTGTACTCGAACACTTGTCCAAACGAATCACGACTGCAGAGGGCAGAATGTAGAATCAGAATTCCAGTACCTGACTTGAAATAATCTGGCCATCCTTTTGCACGATGCAGACTGTGAACTCGAAGATATAGCCCCGTGCCCGACCACAATGCACGCGGCCAAAGGTGAAGCCGCGTGACACAGCAAGCGCTGCAACACTGATCTCGCAATTGCAGTGCAGCGGGGCTCTATTTTTCATTGCCGGA